>NC_081558.1:47024388-47324388 GCF_022355385.1 Mustela nigripes
GTCAAATAAATAAATAAATAATCTTTTAAAAAATGGAATTCAAGCCCTAGTCTGCCTGATCCCAATGTCCATCATCTTGACATTATACATACCCCTTCTGGATATTCCTACTCATCTCCCTATGAGTTGTAAAGAAAATTAAAGCATTAGACAGGGAGATGAACGTTGGCCTCTGTATTTGTTAGGGAAATGCTAGCTGCTATAATGAGCAAACCCCCAATTTCAGTGATTTAATCAGTAAAAATGTCTGTGTTATTCATTTAACAATCTGATAAAAGTGTTCCTGGTGGCTTTCCTTCATGTAGTGCTTCAGGGACCCAGGTTTATTTCATCTCATGGCTCTGACATTTCTTAGAGACTTGGAGACCTCCGCATCCAGAAGGAAGGGGAAAGAGAAGAAATGGCACACCTTCTTCTTAACTGCCTTGCCTGGAAGTGACACACATCACTTCTGCTCAGGTTCTATTGGCCAATACTAGTCACGTGGCCCTTCACTGATGAAAGGGCTTTGGGAAACGTATCGACTCCCTGCATAGCACTTTTTAGCTGCAACCCTGCACCGAGGAAGAGGGAGCATAAAGTGTTTGGTAAAAAGTTAGCTATTTCTTTCTTTCTTTTTTTTTTTTTTACAATGTGTTTTATTTCATTATGGTTAAAAACCTTATTATAATACTAAAAGGGTCTTTGCCCAGAAGGATGTTCTTTAAATTGACTTCTGAGTCTTTGATTGTTTCTTTGCTGTTCATATGCTAAGATGTTTTAGCGTTATCTCATTTATTTCCAGCTCCAGACCTAGAATAACCAATTTCTACGGGGGCTGTGGTTCTTTTTTAATGGGACCTGGTGTTTCACAATCTGAGTGCCAGGGATACCCATAGCTACTAGACTGGTCATTGTTTCTAGACAGAATTAGGAAATAATTCTTTTTCTCTGTTTTCAAAAGGAGATAATGCCTCATGGTTTCAATGAAAGACCCGCGGATCCCCTTACCCAAGAATCCAACACTGCCACTGGATGCAATCAGCAAGAGGTTCTTTATTGTTACGCAGGCGCCTGCGGGTGGTCAGCAGCTCCTGCTAGCTGAGCACCAAAGGGTAGCTATTTCTGCCCCAGCCTCCATGACCATAAGTTCATTCTATCCCGTAGGTCTATGGTTTCATAACTTCATTGTTCTGTGATGCATGGAAATTTGATGAAAACTTAAAAGTCTTTTCAATATGATGGTATTTGTGTGAGAAGTGATCAAGACAGAAAATGTCTGTGGTAAATACACTCTGTGGCCTGATGTTTTCTGCGTCCGAAAGCGCGTACCTGGATCGTCTTCTCAGCTCCAGGCAATGTGTTGCGCTACAGGAGGGCAGAATGGATGACTCTGGCGGCAGCAGCCTCCCTTGGGCTCCATGACTCATTGGAGAGAGGGACTCAAAGACATGGTTTTTATATAATGTTTAGAAATAAGCATCTGAGAAGTGTGGAAACATGCCGTCCTGATTTACTCAGCTCTGTCGTTAAGTGCTGGCATTATCACCATCTGCCAAATGTAGAAGTTGTTTAAAAATGAGTCACCTGGCACCAAAAACCATTTCTGCACAGAACGTCCCCCACCGCCACCCCATCTCTTGGTATCAACGCAAAGTCTCTTCTGCTTCTAAGTTCTAAGAAGGCTGAGAGCACGAGTTCCCCCAAGTGGCATTTGGTTATTGATCCTCCAATGCAAAGGTATCAATTTCCTTGAACTTTGTTGTACACTTGGTTTTCAAAGGATGCTGAATTATGTCACATGGACAGTATTTCTAAGTTATTATTTCTAAGTTAAATGAGCATTGTTTCTAAGTTAAATGAGCACTAGCTGAGTCTCATTTCCATCTCATATTCATATTTTTGATAGCTGGAAATTTAACCAATGAGAAATGCTATGGTTGAAACATAGTACAATTTGCCTCATTGATCCAAAAACATGCCAAATCTCTCCTCAATAAAGTATCCAGAGTGCCTTTATCCACTTTTTGAGTGATCATTTATTTTCTAAATCACATCATTTACTTTCTAAATCACACCGAATCTTTGATATTCTGTAACTTAAATACTGAAATATAAGGTTTACTACTATTAATGTATCTTATGTTAGATGACAGGGCAATGGAAGAGGGGAAAATTGGTTTGTATATAAACAAATATAGTCACATCAAAATAAGGTAGAATGTTCATGACTGTCCCAGTCTTGGTTTTTGCAAATGACCACATGGTCATAGCTGATATTTCTAACTGTCGGCCTCTGCCCATTCCATATTCCCTTTGCCTTTAGCAAGAATGTTGGTGTGGCCCCATCGCAGACCTCAAAGCTTCATGACTCACCCTTTCTGTATAACTCCCAGATCTGTGTCAGTCTTATGCAGGGCCCAGAACATCAGAAGCCTGAGGCAGAGGCTGAGGCAGCCCATGGGATGGTGTTTGAAGTGTCCGCTGCAGAGAGATGTTTGGAGCTGCTCTCCATGGGCCTCCATAGGTGATTCATAGCAGAGGATCTTAGGATCCAAGGGCAGAGCTGTGTCATCCTCTGAAGACAACCATTCTCCTGTTAAGAGACTGTTTGGGTTTGTTACTGGTCCTCAGGGGAGACTGAACATTTCACCCTGATCCACAAAGTCACCTCGTGACCTGAGCCAACCATAGGAATGAGGTGTGGTGTCGGTCGGCTCTTCATCAGCTGTGAAATACCAGAACACGCGCTAACCTCTCAGAGCCCCGCCGGTTTTTATCACAAGGATTTCTGGAAAAGTTTCCAGGCGACCCGAGTTATGATTGTAACAGGTGCTGCCAGCAGTTGTGGGACGTGAGCATCCACGTTCTTCATCCATAGAGTAAGGGCACGACATTCCCTGAGAAGGACCGAGCAAACCTGGTAGAGGGCAGGGTTCAAAAACTGGGGCAGTAGATTTGCTCCATATGGGTTTCTCCAAAAGAATTGCTAAGTCCAGTTCTGCCAGTTTCTCTCGCATGATTTCTTAGTATCCTTGATATTCCAACGTGCGTGAGGTGAGTAAGTGTGTAGAACATCTGTGGGGAGAGCATATGGATTGTTTCCCAAACTTCCATATGTATTTTTACAAATCATATAAATGTAAGTATAAAAACTTAAAAAAAGAAACCATTTTTATTCTAGGCACCTAATAATACCACCTAAGACAGGCTTCCCTGGAATATAGGGTAGAAAATTCTGTTATTGAGGGGACCTGGGTGGCTCAGTCAGTTAGGTGTCTGATGCTTGATTTCGGCTCAGGTCATGATCTCAGGGTTGTGAGATCCAGCCCCGTGTCAGGCTCTGCTTGTCCCTCGCCCTGTGCTCCTCCTTCCACTCCGCTCTTGAATGCTCTCCCTCTCTTGCTCTCGAACAAATAAATAAAATCTTAAAAAGATATAATTCTGTTACTGAGTACTCTATAAAAATGACAGACAAGTGGCTGTTAAAATTGGTAAATCCAATGTCTGGTTTTAGGGTTTTTCCAAAGAGTATGAAGGCTTTTTAAAAATTTATAGGAATGTCATCGTACATTTGTCCAAATCCATTGAACATCCGACACCAAGAGTGAAACCTAATGGAAGTTATAGACTTGGGTGATAATGATGTGTCAAGGGAGGTGCACCAGTTATAAGTAAGGCACCACTCTGGGGTTAGGACATTGATCACAGGAGAGTCTGTAGGTAGGTGAGGGCAGGGGATATGGGAACCCTTTCCACTTTCCATTCCATTTTGCTGTGAGTCTAAAACTGCTTCAAAAAATAAAATCTATTGATTAAAAAAATTCCAGGGCACCTGGGTGGCTCAGTGGGTTAAGCCTTTGCCTTTGGCTCAGGTCATGATCTCAGGGTCCTGGGATCAAGCCCCTTATCGGAGTTTCTGCTCAGCGGGGAGCCTGCTTCCCTTCCTCTCTCTCTGCCTGCCTCTCTGCCTACTTCTGATCTCTCTTTCTCTGTCAAATAGATAAATAAAATCTCAAAAAAAAAATTCCAACCGAGTGTCCTCTTCCCATGACTGCTGCATACCCACTGGGTATACAGTGAGTAACAATGGCATCATGAGAATAATGGAGATAAAGGAGGACACGGGCCTAGGTGGGAAACACAAGACAGCCAATTATTGTCTCAGACAGTATTCGATTTGGATATGAGACACAGAGCCCCAAAATAAGGGTGGCTGAACCAGGAGCAGTGCGTTTCTGTCTCATGTAAAATCCTCTCTGCTCTCATCTTTAAAGTGGAGATGATCATTGTGCTTGCTCACTTGGTATTATGAAGATGCAATGAACTAACGCGTGAGAACCTCCTGACCAAGGGGAAAATCCTGCTTTGGACCGAGTAGCACCAAGGCTGATTGTGTTAAGAGAATTAGAATATTTCCTCCTGCAATCTGTTATTGTTTCCCATTAAAGGAGAAAATAGAGACATTATATGAGACAATACCAAAAGTAAAAAAAAACAAAAAAAACACAATTTTTTTAAAAAAAAAGTTCTTAGCATAGTAGTTAGCATATAACAAATATTTCTTTTATCACAATTAACATTATCATCCTCTTTCCTTACTTCCCCACACCCCCTTGCCTCACTCATTGTTTTGATTCTGTTTCTATGGAAAATGAAGCCTTCCAATGATATGCTAATCCAGCTCATGATTCTTTTTTTTTTTTTTTTTTTTTTTTTTTAAAGATTTTTTTATTTATTTATCAGAGAGAGAGGGGGAGAAAGCAAGCACAGGCAGACAGAGTGGCAGGCAGAGGCAGAGGGAGAAGCAGGCTCCCTGCCGAGCAAGGAGCCTGATGTGGGACTCGATCCCAGGACGCTGGGATCATGACCTGAGCCGAAGGCAGCTGCTTAACCAACTGAGCCACCCAGGCGTCCCTCATGATTCTTTTTTTATTCCTGTCTTTCGGTAGCTGTTTTTGAGGATGGAAACACTGGGCAACCAAAGAGAGATGAGTGATAAAAAGAAAGTGGTAGAACAGCAGTGGTGAGCATTTATTTGGTTAAATGCTTTGTGGGCCTAGCATTTCCCAGTATTTAAAGTGTCCAGGGGCACCTAGGTGTTGCAGTCAGTTAAATGTCCATCTCTTGGCTTCCGCTCAGGTCGCCATCTCAGGGTCGTGGGATTGAGCCCCAAGTCAGGGCTCGACACTCTCTCTCCCTCTCCCTAAGCCCTCCCCACCCTTTTCAAATGAATAAATAAGTGTTTTTTTAAAAATGAAGCATCTATTGTCTATTTCATTTTATTCTTTAATTGAAGCATAGTTGACATGTAATACTATGTTAGTTTCAGCAGTTCAACATGGTGATTCGACAATGATATGCTTTACAATATGCTCACCACAATCTACTGTCTGTTTTAAGGGATGAGAACATTTTGCTTCTGTCTAGTTAGAACATGCCTACGTCTTCCGTGGTGGTGAGCATGTACCTAGTGGTTGGCTGGAGTCTGGGGGTCGGGGGTCAGGGGCAGGGTGGAGGGGGAATGCTGCCAGAACCTTCCATCAGACAGAACTCTGATGGAATAAGTTAGATCATACTGGATGTCAGCATGCACCAGCCATGTCCCCAGGGCCATGATGCATTCTAAACTGCCTCTCTATCTGGAAAGCAGAAAATATAGAGTGACTGGACTTAAATCTAAAATCACTGAGAAAACCTACACTTGATATATTGCATTTTTCCAGGCAGCAGGACAAGGGCTGGGCAGAGATTAAGTAGAATTATGGACAAGTAAAGAAAGGGCCACCTGAGGCTTGCAGGCTACTGTGGCTGTGAGAATTTATACTCACCATATTGTGAGAGTTTTTAGGAATAATCGCAATGTAAGCTGAAACGCGCAGAACTCAGCTGTATGCCAGGCTCTAGCTAAGTACTTTAAGTAAGGGATTTCATGGAATCCTCCCTGTGTTCCTGGAGGCAAGTACCATGACTCACACTTTATAGGCCAGGGAAACTCTAATGGGTTCACAGAAATGAAGTGATGGCCCCAAGGTCACAAAACTGGAGAATGAGGAGCTGGTTTCAAATCCGAGACCACCTGATGTGGAGGTCCTATGTCCCTGTTGGTCTTCATTACCTAAATCCACCACTTTTAACCTATCTTGCCTTCTATGCTGGTTAGTTTTAGCATGCCTTACTTTTCCAACTAGATTATAATATATTTGAGGGCAGAAGCATATTTATTGGGCACCTGGGTGGCTCAGTCGGTTAATCAATTGCCTTCGGCTCAGATCATGGTCCCAGGGTCCTGGGATTGAGTCCCGCATTAGGCTCCTTGCTCAGCAGAGGGTTTGCTTCTCCCTCTCCCTCTACCCTTCCTCCCCACTCATTCTCATTCTCTCTCTATTTTTCTCAAAAACAAACAAACAAAAAGAAGTCTATTTATCTTTTAAAATTTTTTATTGAGGTATATAACTTACTTTAAGAAATATCAAGTGTGTATAATCAAGATACTTAGAACATTCTTGCACCAAAGAAGTTTCCCCTGAGCTTCATCTCAGTCAAAATCATGACGAAGAAAACCACTATTCTTACTTCTATATCATGCATTATGTTTGTCTGTTCTTGAATGTCATATAAATGGAATCATATAAATATATTAATATTTTATTTCCTTACACGACTTAGCATACAGCTATTTTGGTTTAGTTAATGTGCTTAGATGTTAAATAAATGTTTAAGAAACGCAGGAAGGGCTCTTAACACCTGGCAGCACACAAAAATATCTGCAAGCATAGGAATGCCTGGGTGGCTCAGTCGATTAAACATCTGACTCTGGATTTCAGCTTGGGTCATGATCTCAGAGTCCTGGAATTGAGCCCCATGTCAGGCTCCACACTGGCTGTGGAACCTGCTTAAGATTCTCTCTCTTCCTCTCCCTCTGCCCCTCCCCCCACCCCACCACTCTCATGCATGCTCTCTCTTAAAAAAAAAAATGAAGTCTTTATTTTGAAAAAGAAGATAAACTATATGTTGATCAGTGACTTTTCTCTGATTGTCAGTATAGTTCATTGAGGGCAACTTTTGCAGACAACTCAAACTTGCTTATGTACTATCATCCTCAAACAAAGCTTATTAAACATAACTGGAAAGGTGTGCTCATATGAATTTATTTAGACAAGTGCTCTCAACTTTTTTGATAGTTTATCCTCTTAGAAAAAAATTTTGAGTACACGCTCCCAATGTATATACATTCATATATATATATATATATTCATTTATTTGTGAATTACACAGACTCTTCTACTTATACTCTATAAAACCTAATATCTACCTAAAATGGAATTTTAAAAGAATAAAATAAATATAAGCATGTTTCAAATTATATATTTTAATTTATTATTAAGGCTAAAAATCTATTTCTTCTCTGTGTCTGATGGGGAATTCATCCAGTAAAAGAAGATTCAGTTTTGCTATTTTCTTATTGTCATGCCTTTGCATTCTCGGTTTGTCCACAGTCAGTAGCTTTGTTGCAGGAATCTTTTAAAAAGCATTTACTCATTATGTGGAAGTTAATTTTATTAAAGTTGAAGGACAAAAATCTGTAAATCCCCATAATCAGGAACACAGTAGAATACTCCAGAAGCAGATGTCTTATTTGGATACCCCCAGAAATAGGGCCTGGTACAAAGTCTTGCTTGCAGCTAGTTCGTTTAGGAATGGGGTCCCAGGGAGCAGTGATACAGGATGGGGAAGAGAAAAAGGAGGGAAAACTAGTACAAGAATCTTTTACCAAGTCGCTCCTTTCACTATGCCGGATAAGGGAGTTCATACTTCATCTCACTGGGACCTTGTGGGAAGGCTTATAGAGTTCACTTCAGAGCTGTGTGCCTCTGAGACAACAGAGAAGCAGACATTTGGCCATTGGCTCCTGTTGTGCACTGATCAAGAGTAGCTTTGTGGGCATAAACAACCATGCTTTTCTGGACTGTGGAGAGGAGTTTCCCAAAGAACAAGAGAGAAAGATCCATAGTGCAGGCAATGTCAGTGCTGGTCTGATCCTGGTTCCACAGCAGCTCACTCCTTACATCTCAGGGGGCCCAGGAGTAGTGCATAGGAAGTGTCCAGTACAGCAGATAAAGCCCCCGAAGAGTGCCTTTCCAATCTCTCAGCTCTGTGGAACTCTCTCAGAGTGCCTCCCAGACCATGTTTCCACATAGTCATTTGGATACTGAGTGAAGAGAAGCTTGACTGGTTGATTGATTCCCTCTTCCTCCCTCCTTCCCTGTCTACCTTCTTTCCCCTCCCCCCATATATGAATAGGGAATTATAATGATTTATTGTCTCACCTCAGTGAACATTCTTCTGTACAATACCCATGTGATGAATTCACACTTTGAAGATCAGACAATCGAGACAAGAAACCAAGAAAAAGATAACAGAGGGAGTAAATTGTTACTGTTGGGAAAAAAATATTCAAGCAGTGTGATCTTGAGCCAAAAACATTAATTTAGATTTTCAAGTAATTTTTAATAAAAAACAAAGTCCAAAATTTGGAATGATTTATGTCCTTGCAAGGGTGATGGGAAATTGGCAGTATAGAATTTGAACATTTATCACATACACAAGATAATAATTGCTATTCCAAAAAAATATTTATAGATGTGAAACAATCCATCTCTTGTAAGTTTGGGCATCAAGCCAGACCATCAGAGAGCAGTTTTCTTGGATTATCTTGGTCCCTGAAAGAGCTCATTTATTAAATTATGCTTTGGCATAATGCTCATGGCTTGCATTGAAGGAAACCATTAAAAATGCTGAAAGTAAGTAACAGTTATATTTTCTTTTGAGTTGTTGTTGGAGTTATCTCCAATACTTCAGCTAGCAGGCCCTGTAAGAGAACTCTTGAAGAAAGTTCTAGCACACATCACTGCCAGTAATTCTGACTTTGTCCTCGAAGTTGCTGTATATGTATATGTATATGTATATGTATATGTAGTGTGTGTGTCAGTTAAAATACAATTTAAGATTATGTTCATTGGGCAAAATCAATCTTGAAAATAATCATACTTTCCTTTTTTCTTTGGCTACCTGGAAGTTTAGTGCTTAATTTGCTGCCTACCTTTAATAATTGTACAGCACTGGAGAACATGTACTAACACTTCATTAGCTTTATCTTGTTATTGAACTCTGATTTTTCCCTAGTTTATTCTTAAACACAAAATAAAATTTTGCACAATTGTATGTATTTTTTAAAGAAGTAGCCTCAAATCAGGGGTGCCCAGATGGTTCAGTTTTTTAAGCAACTACCTCTTGTTTTCGGCTCAGTTCATGATCACAGGGTCCTTGGGTCAAGCCCCCTGTAAGGGTCTCTCCTTCTAAAATAAATAAATAAACCTAGAAGGAGGAGGAGGAGGAGGAGAAGGTGGCAGCTCAGTCTGTTTTAGAGTTAGGCTGTGTGTAATTTTAAAAATAAAAATTCTATTTTGGTATCCTGAAATCTGCAGGAGTAACATAAATCATTCCAAGTGATGGACTTTTAAAAATTTAATATCACTGGAAAATCTAAATATTGACATTTATATACCTCAGTATTTTCTCTTAACAAGAAGTAGTTTGAGAGACTTAAGTCTTGAAGCCAATAAAAACTATTCCTTGATTCCTTCCCCAGTTCAAAACAATTAGGAATCAACACACAAGAGTTGAATAAATGGAGATTTTTTTAAAAAAAGATTTTATTTATTTATTTGAGAAAGATAATGAACAAGAGAGAGAACACAGCAGGGGGAGTGTCAGAGGCAGAAGGAGAAGCAGGCCCCCCACTGGGCAGGGAACCCAACAAAGGGCTGGATCCCAAGACCCTGGGATCATGACCCGAGCCGAAGGCAGATGCTTAAACAAGTGAGCCACCTAGATATCTCATAAATGGATATTAAAATGTCATTTTTAGGGGCACCTGGGTGGCTCAGTGGGTTAAGCCGCTGCCTTCGGCTCAGGTCATGATCTCAGGGTCCTGAGATCGAGTCCCGCATCAGGCTCTCTGCTCAGCAGGGAGCCTGCTTCCCTTCCTCTCTCCCTGCCTGCCTCTCTGCCTCCTTATGATCTCTCTCTGTCAAATAAATAAATAAAATCTTTAAAAAAAAAAATGTCATTTTTATTATTGATAAAGGTGACAGCAGACCACGACTTCAGAACGGTGTCCCAAAGGTCTTGCTAACTAACACTCTGCTGGGATTAACAAATTTTCCCACCCAGACTTTGATATGAATGGATTCCAGAACTTCTCACTGGGCAAGAACCTGCTGGACAGCCTACCACCCAGGGAAGAACAAGCCCAAATTCAAACACTTTTCAGGATGGCAGATCCTCAAGAGAATAGACACCAGCGGGACCTGAGCCACACTGCTCAGTCCTCCTCCCAATACCATCAATAAAGGAAATCACTCCTTCCCTGGGACTGGGATGGAGTGGGACAGAGAGGCAGGAATGTCACCTTTGTGAGGTGTTTCATAACAGTTGCCACTGGTATGTTGGGCAGGACAGCTTTTGGTTAAATTGTCCTATACATTGTTAGATCCTCAATATACTTGAATTATAGGTTACTTACTGAATAACCACATAACACCTATGTGCCCATTTGGACATCCAAGTGCACCTCTGTATCCCTCATGGTTGACAACCTTGCTTGAGTGGAAGACCCTTTGTAGAAACAGTAGGGCTATGTGTGTGTGCTTGGGGAGGGGAATGGGGGTGAGAGGGAGAGGGTTGAAGTGGAAGTTCCTTGCTAACATTAATGCCTTTGTTATTA
Organism: Mustela nigripes; assembly: GCF_022355385.1. Lineage (NCBI taxonomy): Eukaryota > Metazoa > Chordata > Mammalia > Carnivora > Mustelidae > Mustela > Mustela nigripes. The sequence goes on from NC_081558.1 coordinate 47,035,157, forward strand.
TTAACTTTCTTTTTTAAAAAAAGATTGTATTTATTTGTCAGAGAGAGAGAGAGAGAGAGAGAAAGACAACACAAGCAGGGGGAGTGGCAGGCAGAGGGAGAAACAGAGTCCCTGCTAAGCAAGGAGCTCAATGTGGGACTTAATCCCAGAACCTGGAAACTCTGACCTGAGCTGAAGGCAGATGCTTAACTGACCTAGGCACCCAGGGATGCTTCTTCTTCTTCTTCTTTTTAAAGATTTTATTTATTTGTTATTTGAGAGGGAGAGAGAGAGCAAGCGCACAAGCAGGAAGAGCAGGCTCCCCACTGAGCAGGAAGACTCATGTGGGGCTCAATCTCAGGACTGGGGGATCATGACTTGAGCCAAAGCCAGCTGCTTAACCTACTGAGCCATCCAGTAAAAAAAATCATTATTATATTTTAAAATTATTATTATATAAAAATTATGAAAAACTTCTCAATTTTTAAATAACTTCTTACAATGATAATGATGCAAGCTGGCCTCATTTTGTTCCCTAACTGGCATCCAGGACAAGAAATATCAGGAGTAGTAATGTAAGACAGTCAGCCAGCCTTCAGATTTGCCTGTAATCCCTTTTAAGCCCTCCAAGTTGTAGTTCTCATGTGATGGTAGGATAGACACATGGGAAACTTGGTGGTTTGAATCCTGATGAGGTTCGAGAAAGCTAAAACCAAGGGAGAGGGCAGGTATGGAACACACCAAGGGGAAGCTTGGGGGGCAGGTGCAGGAAGGCTTTGCCTCTCCCATCAGGTGCTCCAAACAAATATGAAAGTAAATACCTGCTCCATCATGTTCCCAATTTTCGCCACCCACAAGGGACTAAAGAGTTAACTTTTCCAACCAACATTTCTATCCTAAAGCTATCACTCACTCCTAAAGATGACCATTTATCAAATCTTAATTTGGGTAAATTTGGGTAGAAATCTCATGAGAATTGCCCAAGTTCTCAGGAGATTTGGACTGAGCTCTCCTGAGATTTAGGAAGAAATCTTGTTAGATGTGCCTGACATCTCAGGAGTTTTTGGACTGAGATATCAGGAGATTAAGACAGAGAGCTCAGGGGATTTTACTTAGAGCTCATGATATTTGGAAAGATTTCTCACGAGGTTTGTGTAGAAATATCGTGGGAAGTGCTTGAGTTCTCACAAGATCTATTCTGAGGTCTCATGAGATGTGCACCAAGATCTCATGAGATGTGGATATAGATCCGGAGATTTTCCTGATATGTCATGATCTTTGAAATAAGTTCTCAGGAGATTTGGACTGAGATGTCTCCAGATTTGGACAGAGATCTCACTGAGATAGAGATTGAGATCTCATGAGATTTGGACCATGATCTCAAGAGATTTGGATTGAGATCACGTCATTTCCCTGAGTTCTCTTGATATTTGAAATGAATTCTTGAGAGATTTCTACCCAAATCTCATGATTTGGGTAGAAATCTTGTGATAACTGCCCAAGTTCTCATGAGATTTGGCTGCAAGCTGCACTGGCATGTCTCCCAGCAGCTTTCCAGTGCAACTCAACACTGCCTCCAGTCACAGAATTCTGCATTGCCATGCCATCAAGCGGCCGTCATAATTCAGCTTTCCACCACTGGAGGCAGTGCTGAGCTCCAGTGCAACAGATGGTGAAAGATGGGGCAGTTCAGCTTGTTGCCAAGGGAGGCAGTGCTGAGCTGCAGTGGACCAGACGCTGGAACTTGTCAGGACGGCAAGGGATGCAGTGGACAGATACAGTGCAAAGTGTGGGAAGGAGAGGCAGTGCGGATTTCCACCACGTGGCAGTGCGGAGTTGCAGTCTGAGTGATGGTGGAAGACATGCCAGTGCAGCTTGAGACCAGTGGAGGCAGTTGTGAACTACACTGTGAGAAGCTGGAAAGCCCCGCAGGGCAGGTTCATGCCACTGGAGGGAGTGGTGAGCTGCAATGGGGAGTCACTGGAAAGCATGGCTATGCCGCTTGCCACCCCTGGAGGCAGTGACAAAAGATGTCAGTGTGAAAGATGTGGGAAAATGAGTCAGTGCACCCTGTCGCACCGAGGGCGGTGGTGAGGTGCTGGGTGAGATCCTGAAAGGCGACGCACTGCAGCTTGTTTCTATAGGAGGCAGTGGTGAGCTGTATAGTCTCTGTTTCCCCAGGCTCAAGAGTGGTGGTAACAGCTCCTAAAGCCATCCGCCAACTCAGCATTGTGCCGGGTGTCCCCAGGTTTGGTGGTAATGGGCTGTCAGGATGGTACAGGAGGGGCTTCCAAGTGGGGGTCTGGAGCCTAGAGGAAGCCAGAACCGACTTAATATTGCATTTGGAACCGATGAGTGAGCATGTTTTTGGAAAAGTAACTTCGCTTCTCCAAAAAGGACAATGGGCATTGGTCGACTTTCGAATGAAGCTAATTACTACTTAGGAAACAAGCGTGTGTCTTCCCTTCTCCCAGGAAGGGGAGCAGGTGTGCAGGCCTTGGGCCAGAGGCGCCTTCTTCTCCCCACCTGACAACACTTCTCCACTCTGCCTCCATGAGACCCGAAGTTTTGAAATCAGCGTCTGAGTCAGTCCTGCAGCTTATCACAGGACATCAGCGTTCAGAGACAGCAACAGGTACATTGCGCACAAAGTTACATCCATGTCAGGATGGGAGGTAAAACTTCTTTTTAACCCTAAACCTCCTGGGCTTTTCTCTTGTCTGTAGTAGAGCCACAAAGTAAAACTGAAGCAGCTGTCAGCAATCTAGAGTGGGTGCAAGAGTTCCTTAGTTTCCCTGAAGGGAGCACATGGCAGCGGATCCCATTTTCTGTTAATGTATTGCTTATGAAGGTATTTGGAACATCTTTTTTGTAGGAAATCACTTTAATTAGAAAGAGAAGATGAGATTTATTCTGTGTGTGTGTTTAACATGTAATTTGTTCTTTCATCTAGCCGTGTGTATTCCATTGGGCCTAGGCTGTGGTGGAGTGACCAGCATCTAGAGTTAGGTGGTTTTTGAGGTCAGGTAGAGACCTGGGTGATGTCTTATCATTTGTCAAAGGTGATGTTTCATAATTTATTAGTCTTTTCATCAAAAGAGTTACAATGAGGGCTGAGGGAAAATTCAGAATGATTCCAAGGAGGCTTTTATGATTTAAAAGTTAAGCTTGACTTTCTCTTTTCACTAAATGGGTCATCTAGATATGTGGACATGCCGTGTTTTCTCTGTAGTTTCATTTGTGGTGAAGTCAGAAGGAGAGTCTTTGGGAATTCTCCTGGATAGAGGCATGCTGGTGGCTTCAAGGGGCTTGGCCTCAGGAACCTTGGGGTGAATTTCTGGAACTACGTGCCTGATGCTGGGTGACTCAGGTTATCCCACAGGTTTTCCATTTCCTCCTTAGGAAATTGCTGGCAGGTAATGTTTTGCTTAAAGCAGAACCTTCCTGCACTGTTGGTGGGCATGGGCTGCTGCAGCTCTCTGGAAAATAGTATGGAGTTTCCTCCAAAAGCTAAGAATTGAACAACCCTGGGATCTAGCAATTGCACTCCTAGGTAATTATCCAAAGGACAAAAATGCACATTCAATGGGGTACAAGCACCGTGATGTTTACAGCAGCATTACCAACAATAGCTAAGAATTGAACAACCCTGGGATCCAGCAATTGCACTCCTAGGTAATTATCCAAAGGACAAAAATGCACATTCAATGGGGTACAAGCACCGTGATGTTTACAGCAGCATTACCAACAATAGCGAAACTATGGAGGGTGTCCCAATGTCCATTCACTGGGGAATGGAGAAAGAAGATGTGGGAGATACATAATCAATGGAATAGGACCGAGCTTCACAAAAATGAAATCTTATCATCTTCAAGGATGCAGATGGATCTAGAATGGATTAAGCTAAGCAAAATCTGTAAGGAAAGACAAATACTCACCGACTTCACTCCCCTGGAATTTCAGAAAGACCACAGATAAACATAGTTGGGGGGAACAAGACAGGCAAATGAGGAAACAGATTCAGCCTTAGAGCACAAACTGAAGGTTGCTGGAGTGCAGGTGAGTGGGGGGAAGGGTTAAATGGGTGATGGCTATTAGGGAGGGCACTTGTTGTACAGGCTTGAAGCCCTAGGGCACTTGAGGAATGATCTGGAAGGGCACCTGGGTGGGCCAGTGTAGATAAACCCAGGGAAATCCAAAACTAACAATGAACAAATTTCTGAGGCTGGAATTTTCTTCTCTGTGAGCAGCATTGACCTGGGGTGGAAAGCAGTCTCTGGGTCTTAGGAGTCACCATGTCAGCAGGTGTGAGCCTGGCAGGGCAGTCAGAGCAGATAGCCGGGAGACTTCGAGGCCATGGATGGGCAGACCAACTTGCTCCAGGGACAGGGCTCTGCTTCCTGGCCAGCCCCCCTGCTGCAAATGATACAAAAGTTGTTTCCTGTTGAGTTCTCCAGTCCTTGTCTCAGCAGGGGTTGATGGATTATGGACTCTTGCCCAGTGCAGGTGTCCTCTGCCTGGTGTCTGTGAATTCAACCAGCAGAAGCCCTTTTTCCAAAGCCACACCCCTGAGAAATCCTCCACTTCCTGTGCTGTGTGGAAGAGGCCAGTTTTTTGTTTTGTTTTGTTTTGTTTTTTAACTGAAATCTCATCTCCTGCCATTAGGTTCCAAGGCCATATATCACACCAGTCTCCTTGAAGCTCTAGTTCCACATGGGGCCTGACGTGTGAGACTGAGACTGATACTGGGCAGCCTGCTGCTGCTGCAGGTTCCTTCCTGAAAAGTGTGCAGCAAAGCCTGGTTTGTGATGACGTCCCAGGAAAGAGGGACAGGTGCATCACTCTGCCCCATCACAGGAGGATGCCAGACATCAGTCACAGCTGGTTGGTGCAAAGAGGAGAGATGTCTACTTCCTAGGACCTTGGCCAGAGGGAGATTTGGACCTGGGGTGCTTCTCTGCTCAACTTTCTCAGGTGAGCACATCAGGCAAGGGGAGGAAGAGTGTGTGTGTGTGTGTGTGTGTGTGTGTCTGTGTGTGTGTGTTTGTGTGTCTGTGTGTCTGTGTGTCTGTGTGTGTTCCCCTGGGATCGAGGAAGGTGTCTGGTTGCAGGTTTCCTGTGAAAATGGATTCCTCTTAGCACTCATTTTCCTGATGGTCTTCAGAGTGCAGTAGATGGACCCCTTGTCCCTGGCATCCTGGCTGTGCAAGAGCTCTGGTCACCTTTTCTCCTGGGGCTCTGGACTAGGAAATTGGAGGGAGTCAGTGGTGAAACCATCTGAGTAGGCCCCCATTTCTCCCTTGCTGAGATAGACTGGTGGCTGTGATAACTGCTCTGGAAATAGAAATCAGGAGACGGTGCTCGTGTTGAAGGGGAGGTGGCAGTGGTGCTTGCTATTCAGATAGGGGCCAAGTGGGACGTCACTAGGAAGGTGATGCTTAAGTCAAGTTCTTTTTTTTCTTTTTTCTTTTTTTTTCAGTGTTCCAAGATTCATTGTTTATACACCACACCCAGTGCTCCATGAAATATGTGTTGTCCTTAATATCCACCACCAGGCTCACCTACCCCCCCTCCCAAAACCCTCTGTTTGTTTCTCAGAGTCTACAGTCTCTCATGGTTTGTCTCCCCCTCCAATTTCTCCCAACTCACTTCTCCTCTCCATCTCCCAATGTCCCCCATGTTATTCCTTATGCTCCACAAGTAAGTGAAATCATGATAATTAACTCTCTCAGTGTGACATATTTCACTCAGCATAATCTTCTCCAGTCCTGTCCATGCTGATAAAAAAAGTTGGGTGTTCATCCTTTCTGATGGAGGCATAATACTCCATTGCATATATGGACCATATCTTCTTTATCCATTCATCTGTTGAAGAGCCAAGGTGTGATTGTGGCCATTGTTGCTATGAACACTGGGGTACAGATGGCCCTTCTTTTCACTCCATCTGCTTTTTTGGGGTAAATACTCAGTAGAGCAATTGCAGGGCCATAGAGGGGCTCTGTTTTTAATTTCTTAAGGAATCTCCAGCTGTTTTCCAAAATGGCTGCATCAACCTGCATTCCCACTAACAGTGTAAGAGGGTTCCCCTTTCTCCACATCCTTTCCAACACTATTTTGTTTACTGGCTTGTTAATTTTGGCCATTCTTGCTGGTGTAAGGTGGTATCTCAATGTGGTTTTGATTTGAATCTCCCTGATGGCTAATGATGATGAACATCTTTTCATGTGTCTGTTGGCCATTTGTATGTCTTCTCTGGAGAAGTGTCTGTTCATGTCTTCTGCCCATTTTTTGATGTGATTATCTGTTTTTTTGGGTGTTGAGTTTGAGGAGTTCTTTATAGATCTTGGATATCATCCCTTGGTCTGTAGTGTCATTTATGAATATCTTCTCCCATTCCATGGGTTGCCTGTTTGTTTTGTTTACTGCTTCCTTTGCTGTGCAGAAACTTTTGATCTTGATGAAGTCCCGAAAGTTCATTTTTGCTTTTGTTTCCTTTGCCTTTGGAGACATGTCTTGAAAGAAGTTGCTGTGGCCAATGTCAAAGAGGTTACTGCCTATATTCTTCTCTAGGATTTTGATAGATTCTTTTATCCATTTCAATGTCTTTTATCCACTTCCAATTTATCTTTGTGTATGGTGTAAGAGAATGGTCAAGTTTCATTCTTCTATACATAGCTGTCCAATTTTCCTAGCACCATTTATTGAAGACACTGTCTTTTTTCCACTGTATATTTTTTCCTGCTTTGTCAAAGATTGTTTGACCATAGAGTTGAGGACCATATCTGGGCTCTCTACTCTGTTTCACTGGTCTATGTGTCTGTTTTTGTGCCAGTACCATGCTGTCTTGGTGATCACAGCTTTATAGTAAAGCTTGATCTCAGGCAACGTGATGCCCCTGGTTTTGTTTTTCTTAACCAACTGAGCCACCCAGGCGTCCCAAGGTTTTGTTTTTCTTCTTCAACATTTCCTTAGCAATTCAGGGTCTTTTCTGGTCCCATATAAAGTTTAGGATTGTTTGTTCCAGCACTTGAGAGGAGGGGCAAGATGGTGGAGAAGTAGGAGACCCTATTTCAACCGGTCCCCTAAAGTGAGCCAAATACTTACCAGAACACTCTGAACACGATGAAAATAATCTGAGATGTAGGATTATACACTTCTGGATCTCTATGGGTGCAGAAGACACCAGTGGAGAGGTAAACCATATTGGGAGCACTTGGACTGATATCGGAGGATAAACAGAAGGGGGAGGGAGCCACCAGAAGTGACCCATTAGAAAGTAATACCTCAATACAAAAGTCCCCTGTGATTGGGGACCAGCATTAACTTGGAGTCTGGCTAAAAGCACCCAAAAACAACAAAAGATCTTAAGAGGCAACTGTTGGAATTGGGTGATCACAGGCATGGGCCTAAGGCCATGTTCCCAGGACAGTCATCGCCAGAGACCATCTATGCCAGAGAGAATCTGGTGGGGCCCCCATTCCATAGTCCCTGAGCCCGTCGCTTTCCACTGCTTACACCACTGTTTGGCTGGGCACACTTCCACCCGAGCCTGAGAGAGCCTGTTGGGAGTACCGGCTGGTGGTCTTTAGGAACACAGCCTTCTGTTACTGGCTATGGGTCTGAGCACTCCCAGCCTGTGCTTGAGAGAACCAGGCACGATCTCTGGTTGGGATCCTTCAGTGGGCAGCCTTCTATGACCTGTATGACTGCAGGGTCTGAGCACAACCCGCATGGGCCTGGACTCCAGACAGCCATCTCAGCAAGAGTAGCCACAGGAAATGGGCTCCCCAGACCAATATCACTTGCAGTTTTAGTGGCATGGGGTGCAGAGACAATGAGGGGCCTCGGGTGACCACTGGGATGGTGGCTGGGGGTGTGCACTGCCTGTGGGAGGTTGCACTGTTCAGCGGAGTTTGAGAGAGGGAGTCAGTGTGTTCTGGGCCACCCAGAGGTAAACAGTCTGAGGCTTCTCTCTGAAGTGGAGGCCTGGGTACAGACAGATTCTTTCTTTGCTCTGACTTTCTGAAAACCCACAAAGCTGCCAAAGAACAAGAATCTCCAGAGAACAAAAGCCTGAAAAACCAGTTTCGCAGAGCCTAGCCCCTTGATAGCCTGCAGGGTGACTCAATCCAACCAAGACTGACAGGAGAGCAATTCAGCAGGCTCCTCCCCCAGAAGACAAGCCAAAAGAATGAGAGGACTACCACCACAAGGTACCCATAAAACTGCAAAACCCCAATATCAGGGGAAAACAATATATTAAGCTCCCAGTATTGCCCTAAAACCTGCATTTTTCATAGATACAACATTTTTTTAACTCATTCTCATAATTATTGTATTTTTAATTTTTTTAACCTACTCACCATTGAGTCAAGTTCTAAAGAAGGTGAGTGATATCACATCAAGAGCCTTCTAAATGAAAGAAAAACATATGCAAAGACCCTGGGGCAAGAGCATACCAAGTATGTCCAGGAACAGAAAGAAGGCCCTGTGGCTACAGGAGACAGCTTAGGACATGACCTCAGGGAGGTGACAGTAGGGTGACAGAAAGCCATTGCAGGGCCATGACCACATGGGACTCTGATTCACTGGGCCATCCTGGCTACAGTGTTGAGAACAGATGACACTGGGTTGAAGATGGGCAAGGGAGGTCAATGATGAAGCCTTTCCAGGAACTCAGGCAAGAGGTGGGCTCCAGCGTGGACCAGACAGGTGGCCTTGGAAGGAGGGGTTAATCCTATTCTAGATAACTACTGAAGATGGAGCTCACAGGATTTGCCAGTGGGTTCATTATTGGGAATTGGAGAAAGGAGGAATTGAGGTAGCTCTCAGCTCTTGTTGATTGTCCCAAGCGAGGTGAAAGAGGAGGTTTCTGAGGGTAGGAGGTAGTCCATGTTCCATCTGCTGAGGAAGGTGCCTTTCACAGTGGATTTGCTGATGTTTGTATCTGGGAGAACTTTTAACTTCTACCCCCTCAGCAACTTTCAAGTACAAGTCTCCCTCACTTTTCTCAAAGTTCATGGTAAGACACTTGGCTTTTGGAAAGACCTACATTATTACTGAGCTCCAATAGCAGGAAGAAACCTGAAGAGGATTTCCCTCCTATGAGAACAGTCAAAAAGTGGGCATCGCATTCAGCATCTGTTTTGTTGGGCACCACTCCAGAGGCAGTGTGCACCCCAACCAGCTCCTTCCTGGGCACTGCTCTCCGTATTCAGCTACCAGCCCTTTGAATTGTGTCTGTGAGCATCTGCTGTGCTTTAACTCCATTCATATTGGGCATCTGCTAGGATGTTGTGTCCTGGGGCCTAAAAAGAGCCAAAGAGAAGGACCTTTTGGTGTCTGAGCATGCTCACTAATTTTTCTGTAGAAATGAATGGTAATTCCTTTTTCAGTTTACACCATTTCTGCTGTGAAAGGTTTCCTAGGAACACTGTACTTTCAAATAGTAGGGGAGCTTCTACCCCATCCTGAAGGGTTAGCTTTAGTCTCCATGCTGCACAGAGCATTCCATGACTTGCAGATTTTATCACTCAAACATGGCATCTTTGACCACATTCACTCCTTTTGTCCCCTTCCCTGATCTGGTAACCACCAATCTGTTCTCAGTATGTATGTGTTCAGTCCTTTTTTGATTCCATGTGGAATGTCCATGAGAGCCTCTGGTGTTTGTCTTTCTGTGTCTGAGTTACTTAGTATAATGCTCTCAAGGTCAATGTTTCCATGTCTGGATATTTTGAATAATGCTACAGTGAACATGGGAGTGCATCTCTCCTTTTGAGGGAGTGTTTTTGTGTTCTCCAAAGCAATACTCAGTAGAGCAGTTACTGGGTCATGTGGAATTTCCATTCCCACCAACACCACACAGGGTTCCCTTGTGTACACACCCTTGGCCACACATGGTATCTCTCTCTGGGATGATTGTTGTTCCAACAGTTGTGAGGTGATAGCTAATTGTAGTTTTGACCTATGTTTCTCTGATGACAATTAATGATTTCGAACAACTTCTTCCTCTGCCTGTTGGCCATATGTACTCCATCTTTGGAAAGTATCTACTCACATATTCTCCCCAGTTTTTATTCAGTTTTTGGATTTGAAGGAGTGTTTTGTCCATTTTGGATATTAGCCTCTTCTCACAATATGATTTGCAGATATTTTTTATAATTGCATAGGTTGCCTTTAAGTGTTTCATGGTTTCGGGGTGCCTGGGTGGCTCAGTGGGTTAAGCTGCTGCCTTTGGCTCAGGTCATGATCTCAGGGTCCTGGGATCAAGTCCCGCATCGGGCTCTCTGCTCAGCAGGGAGCCTGCTTCCCTCTCTCTCTTTCTGCCTGCCTCTCCATCTACTTGTGATTTCTCTCTGTCAAATAAATAAATAAAAATCTTTTAAAAAAATTAACAAAAAGTGTTTGATGGTTTCTTTTGCAATGCAGAAATTTCAGTTTGATAATCATTCCACTTGTTTATTTTCACTTTGGTGCCTTTGCTTTTGGTGTCTGATGTAAAAAATCTTCACCAAAACCACTGTTGATAATCTTCCTACCTGTGTTTTCTTTTCAGAGGTTTATGGATGCAGGTCTTGTATTCAAGTCATTTATCCATTTATAATTTTTGCATGTGGTGTAAGAAAGCAATCCAGTCACATTCTTCTGCATTTAGTGTCATTTCCCCAGTACCATTCACTGAAGAGACATTCCTTTCCCCATTGTATATTTCTTGTTGTTGTGTCATAAGTTAAGACCACGTGGGATGCGTGGATGGCTCAGTGTGTTAAGTCTCTGCCTTCAGCTCAGGTCATGATCTCAGGGTTCTGGGATCAAGCCCCGCATCGGGCTCTCTGTTCAGCAGGGAGCTTGCTTCCCCCTCTCTCTCTGCCTTCTTGTGATCTCTGTCAAATAAATAAATAAAATCTTTTTTAAAAAAAGACCATATATGTGTGGGTTCCTTCCTTTTTTCCTTCCTTTCTTCTGGTCTTGCAGTTTATTTGTTGGGAAAATATTTTTCCTGTCAGAATATATGCAGTGTGGACTTTATTGATGATGTGTTAGGACATTTCTTGACATCTGTGTTTTTGTGTTTTCGTAAATGAGTAAATGGATCTATAGCTTTCAACAGGTTGAACATTTGGGCAGATGAATCTAAGTAGTATAGTCTTCCATCAGATACCAGATTGTGTCTGATTGTCTTATTTTGTGATGTTCTCAGTTGTGATGATGGATATCTATATTTCCTTTTCTGTGGTAGGTTTATTAAAGTGAATTTGATTTTTCTTAGAAATGTATATTCTAAATCAGCCTTATTTTATAATACATATTTACATAAAACAACATGTTTAAAGAAATGAATTTATTGGAAGCAACTGTTGGAGCAGGATGAAAATATTATTAACTCCCATTCAGAGTTAATAATTTTATCAGAGCTAAGTTTAAATATACCTTTAATATACTAATGAATAAACTTTGCCAAAAGTCCTAAGATTATCAGTTTCTGAGCTTTCTCTCATGTTCCATTGATCTGTGTGTTTGTTTTTATACCAGTACCATACTGTTTTGATGACAGCAGCTTTGTAATCTAGCTTGAAATTATAATATGGTGACCAGGTTGCTCAATTGCTTGCTTGCTTGCTTGCTTGCCTTCTTATCAGAGAGATTATTTTTTAATTGATTGATTTATTGATTTATTCATTTTTACTTAGTTTACAGTTGTATTCTTAATGTTTTTCTTTCACTTCTTTGCTTTGTTATGATCATATAAAATGTTATTTGTTTCAAGGGTACAGGTCTGTGTTCCATCAGTCATGCACAACACACAGTGCTCACTACAACACTTACCTTCCCCAATGCCCATCTTCCAGCCACCCCATCCACCCATCCACCCACCCCCTCCAGCAACTCTCGTTTGATTCCTAGATTAAGTGTGTCTTATGATTTGTCTCACTCCCTGGTTTCATCTTGCTTCCTTTCTTCCTCTCTTCCCTTATGATCCTCTATCCTGTTTTTTAAATTCTGCATATCAGTGAGATTATATGATAACTGTCGTTCTCTGATTAACTTATTTCACTTATCATAACACCCTCTAGGTCCACCCATGTCATTGCAAATGGCAAGATTTTATTTTTTGATGGCTGTGTTTTATATATATTTCTTCTTCTTCTTCTTCTTCTTCTTCTTCTTCTTCTTCTTCTTCTCCTTCTCCTTCTCCTTCTTCTCCTTCTTCCTCTTCTTCTTCTTCTTCTTTATCCATTTATGTGTCCTTGGAAGTCTGGGCTCTTTCCATACTTTGGCTATTGTGCACATTGCTGGTATAGGCATTGGGGTGCAGGTGCCCTTTCATATCATTACATTTATATCTTTGGGGTAAATACCCAGTAGTGTAATTCCTGGGTTGTAGGTTAGCTCTATTTTCAATTTTTTGAGGAACCTCCATACAGTTTTCCAGGGTGGCTTCACCAGCTTGTATTCCTACCAACAGTGTAGGAGGGTTCCCCTTTCTCTGCATCCTCGCCAACATCTGTCATTTCCTGACTTGTTAATTTTAGCCATTCTGACTGGTGTGAGGTGGTATCACACTGTGGTTTTGATTTGTAACTTCCTGATGCCAAGTGACATGGAGCACTTTTTCATGTGTTTGTTGGCCATCTGTTGTATGTCTTCTTTGCAGAAATGTCTGTTCGTGTCCTCTGCCCATTTCTTGATTGGATTATTTGTTCTTTGGGTGTTGAGTTAGATAAGTTCTTTTTAGATTTTGGATACTAGTCCTTAATCTGATATGTCTTTTGAGAATATCTTCTCCCATTCTGTCAGTTGTCTTTTGGTTTTGTTGACCATCTCCTGTGCTATGCAAAAGCTTTTGATCTTGATGAAGTCCCAATAGTCCATTTTTGCCCTTGCTTCCCTTGCCTTTGATGATGTTTCTAGGAAGAAGTTGCTGTGGCTGAGCTTGAAGAGGTTGCTGCCTGTGTTCTCCTCAAGGATTTTGATGGATTCCTGTCTCCCCATGAGGTCTTACATCCATCTGGAGTCTATTTTTGTATGTGGTGTAAGGAAATGGTCCAGTTTCACTCTTCTGCATGTGACTGTCCAATTTACCCAACCCCATTTGTTGAAGAGACTGTATTTCTTCCATTGGACATTCTTTCCTGCTTTGTCAAAGATTAGTTGACCACAGAGTTGAGGGTCTATTTCTGGGCTCTCTATCTGTTCCATTGATCTATCTGTCTGTTTTTGTGCCAGTACCACACTGTCTTGATGATCGTAGCTTTGTAATAGAGCTTGAAGTTTGCAATTGGGTTGCCACCAGCTTTGGTTTTCTTTCTCAACATCCCTTTGGCTCACAGGGTCTCTTTTCATTCATACAAATTTTAGAATTATATATTCCAGTTCTGTGAAAAATGTGGATGGTATTTTGGTAGGGATTGCGTTGAATCTATGGTTTGTTCTAGGTAGCATAGACATTTTCACAATACTTTTTCTTCCAATCCATGAGCATGGAACATTTTTCCATTTCTTTGTGTCTTCCTCCATTTCTCTCATGACTATTCTATAGTTTTCTGAGTACAGATCCTTTTCCTCTTTGGTTATATGGATTCCTGAGGATCTTATGGTTTGGGTGCAATTATCATTGGGATGGACTCCTTAATTTCTTTTTCTTCTGTCACATTTTTGCTGTAGACAAATGCAAGTGATTTTTTGTGCATTGATTTTATATCCTGCCACTTTACGGAATTCCTGGATGAGTTCTAGCAATTTTGGGGTAGAATCTTTTGAGTTTTCCCTGTAACATATCTTATTATCTGCAGTGTGAGAATTTGTTGATTCAGAAGACTTTTATAACTTTTTGTTGTCTGATTGCTGAGACTAGGACTTCTAGTGGTATGTTGGACAGCAGTGGTGATAGTGGACATCCTGCCATGTTGCTGACCTTAGGAGAATGATATTCATTGTGGGATTTTCTTGGATGGCCTTTATGATATTGAGACATGTTCCCTCTATTCCTCCACAGCAAAGAGTTTTGATCAAGAAAGGATGTTGTGATTTGTGTTTTTTTAAAAAAGATTATTTATTTATTTATTTGAGAGAGAGTCAGTGAGAGAGAGCATGAGGGAGGAGAAGGTCAGAGAGAGAAGCAGACTCCCTGTGGAGCTGGGAGCCTGATGTGGGACTCGATCCCGGGACTCCAGGATCATGACCTGAATCGAAGGCAGTCGTCCAACCAACTGAGCCACCCAGGCATCCCAGGATGTTGTAATTTGTTAAATGCTTTTTCTGCACCTATTGAGAGGATCTTATGGTTCTTGTTCTATCTTCTATTAAGGTAGTGTATTACATTGATTGATTTGTGGTTGTTGAACCACCCTTGTAGCCCAGGAATAAATTTGATTTGGTCGTGGTGAATCATCCCTTTAATGTACTATTGGATCCTTTTAGCTAGAATGTTGGCGAGAATATTTGCATCCTTATTCATCAGGGATATTGGTCTGTAACTCTTCAATTGGGTGCTGTCTTTGTCTGGTTTTGGGATCAAGGTAATGTTGGCCTCATCAAAAGGGTTTGGAAGTTTTCCTTCCAGTTCTATTTTTTGGAAAAGTTTCAGAAGAATAGGTATTAAATCCTCTTTAAATGTTTGGTAGAATTCTCCTGGGAAACCATCTGGCTCTGGGCTCTTGTTTCCTGGGAGATTTTTGATGACTGCTTCCATTTCCTTGCTGATTATGGGGATCTTCAGGTTTCCTTTATTTCCTGGTTCAGTTTTGGTCATTTCTGTGTTTCTTGGACTGATCCATTTCTTTGAGACTGCCTGATTTGTTGACATAGAGTTTCCCTGTTATGTTCTTATAATTGTTTGTATTTCTTTGCTGTTGGGTGTGATCTCTCTTTCATTCATGATTTTATTGATTTGGGTCCTTTCTCTTTTCTTCTGGAGAAGTCTGGCCAGGTGTGTATCAATCTTATTAATTCTTTCAAAGAACAAGCTCCTAGTTTCATTGATCAGCTCTACTGTTATTTTGTTACTTCTTCATTGATTTCTGTTCTGACATTTATTATTTCTCTTCTCCTGGGTTTAGGCTTTCTATGCTGCTCTTTCTCCAGCTCCTATAGGTGTAGGGTTAGGTTGTGTATTTGAGACATTTCTTGCTTCTGGAGAAAGGCTTATAGTGCTATATACTTCCTTCTTAAGACCACCATTGCTGCATCCCAAAGATATTGAACAGTTGTGTTTTCATTCTTATTTGTTTCCACAAATTTTTAAAATTCTTCTTCAATTGACTGGTTGATCCATCCATTCTTTAGTAGGATGCTCCATAGCCTCCATGTTTTTGAGTTCTTTCCAACTTTCCTCTTGCGATTGAGTTCCATTTTCAAAGCATTGTGGTCTGAAAACATGCAGGGAGTGATCCCCATCTATTGGTACTGGTTGAGATTTGATTTGTGACCCAGTATGTGATCTAATCTGGAGAATGTTCCATGTTCACTAGAGAAGAATGTGTGTTCTGTTGCTTTTGGATGGAATGTTCTCCATATATCTGTGACATCCATCTCGTCCAGTATGTCATTCAAAGCTTTGCTTAGATGATCTATCCATTACAGTGAAGGGTGTGTTAAAGTCCCTACTGTTATTGTATTATTGTCCTTTTTTTTTTTTTTTTTTTTTTTTTTTTTTTTAGTTTGTTATTCATTGGCTTCTACAACTGGCTGCTTCCATGGTAGGGTCATAAATATTTACAATTGTTAGATCTTCTTGTTGGATAGACCATTTAAGTATGATAGAGTGTCCTTTCTCATCTCTTATTACAGTCTTAATTTAAAATCTAATTTGTCTGATAGAAGGATTGCCACCCCAGCTTCCTTTGGATATCCATTAGCATGATCAATTTTTTTCCCACCCCCTCACTTTCAATCTGGAGGTATCTCTGGGTCTAACACATGTCTCTTGCTGATAGCATATCCAATGGATCTTACTTTTTGATCCAGTCTGATACCTTGTGTCTTT
Organism: Mustela nigripes; assembly: GCF_022355385.1. NCBI lineage: Eukaryota > Metazoa > Chordata > Mammalia > Carnivora > Mustelidae > Mustela > Mustela nigripes. Next base: position 47,051,124 of record NC_081558.1, read on the forward strand.
TGGTTGGGTCATTTAGCCCATTTACATTCAGGAAAACTGTGAAAAGGTATGAATTTAATGCCATTGTATTTGCCGGTAAGGTGACCATTACTGTATATGGTCTTTGTTCCTTTCTGGTCTATGTTCCTTTGCACTCTCTCTTTACTTAGAAGATTCCTTTCAATATTTCCTGGAGGGCTGATTTGGTCACCACAAATTGTTTGAGCTTCTGTTTATCCTGGAAACTTTTGATCACTCCTTCTATTTTCAAGGACAGCCTAACTGCATAAAGTATTCTTGGTTGTATATTTTTCTTGTTGAATACCCGGAATAGATCATACCAGTCTTTTCTGGCCTGCCAGATCTCTGTGGCTAAGTCTCCTGCCAATCTAATGTTTCTACTCTTGTAGGTTACCAACCTTGTGTCCTAACCTGCTTTGAGGATTTTCTCTTTGTCTCTGAGTTTTTTAAGTTTTCCTATTAGATATTGGGGTGTTGACCCATTTTTATTGATTTTGAGGGGCATTCTCTGTGTATCCTGGATTTTGATGCCTGTTTCCATCCCCAAAGTAGGGAAATTCTCTGTTATTATTTGTTCCAATATACCTTCTGCCCTTCTCTCTCTTTCTTCTTCTTCTGGGATCCCAATTATTCTACTATTGTTTCACTTTCTGGTATCATTTCTCTCTCAAATTAGCCCCTCATGACCCAGTATTTGTTTGTCTCTCTTTCTCTCAGCTTCTTTATTCTCCATCATTGGGTCTTCTAGGTCACTAATTCTCTCTTCTGCTTCATCTGTCTTAGCAGTTATAGCCTCTGTTTTTTTTTTTTTAATATTTTATTTATTTATTTGGCAGAAAAAGAGAGAGAGAGTGTACAAGTAGAGGGAGCACCAGAGGGAGAAGCAGGCTGTCCGCTGAGCAGGGAGCCCAATTTGGGCTCAATCCCAGGACTCTTGGATCATGACTGGAGCTGAAGGAAGATGGCTAACTGACTGAGCCACCCAGGCACACCTAGAGACTCCATTTTGGATTGCTCCTCATTAATAGCCATTTTGATTTTGACTTGGTTAGGGTTTAGTTCTTTTATTTCTCTAGAAAGGGATTCTCTGTGTTTTCAATGCTTTTTTCAAGCCCAGGTAGTGTCGTTATAGTTGTTATCCTGAACTCTCATTCTAACATCTAACATTTTTTGAGGTGAGGTTTTCCATCTTGTCATTCTTTCCAGAGAAGAATAGACAAATAAGAGAACAAAAATACTCAAAGGGCAACAACAACCCTAGAGAAATACACAGTAAACAGATGAGACCCAAAACCAAGGGGGCGGTGGTGGAAATGAGTATATGATCAGGCAGGTGATTGGAACAAAGCCATAAACTAGATTTGGGGAGCATTTTGGTGTGTTAGAAGAAAAAGCATCCCAAAATTTTAAAGAAAGAAAGAAGAAAAAATATATGTATATATACATATACACACATATATATGTATGCATATGTATACACATGTATACATGTATATATGTACATACATATATGTGTATATATACAAAATTGTATATGTATACATATATACAAAATATGTCTATATATATGAAAAATTATATATGTATATATACAAAATATATGTATATGTATATATATTTTAAAAATAAGGTTAAATACAATGAAGGGATAGAATATGACAGTAAAAATGAAAATTAAATGGGATTTGAAGAAAAGCATTGAGAAGTTGATTGAAAAAGGAAAGAAGAAAAATTTTTTTTAAAAGAAAATTTAAAAATAAAGTTGAATCATCAAAGAATCATTGGAGGAAAAGCCATGAATTCTATGTGCTGTATTCCCTTAGTGCTGGCATTTTGCAGTTCTCATTGATGGGTACACTTGGTCTTGTCTGGGTATTCTTGCTGATCTTCTGGGGAAGGCCTATTGCGTTGACTCTGAAATGTCTTTGGCCAAGTCAGAATTGCACCGCCCTTGCCAGGTACTAGGCTAAGTACTCTGTTCAGGTTTGCTCTCTGTACCTTTTGTTCCCCGAAGGCTTTCTGCTTTAAAGGAGGAGCATGAACTCTTTGGAGCTTCCCCACTCTGATACCTGGGAGCTCTGCTGCCCTCAAGCACCCTTGGTCTTCCTGGGACCCCAAGGATCCTGAGACCACACTGTCCCATCAAATGTTCCACCCCCTGCTTAGCTTCCAGAGTGATGTCCCTACCAGAGCAGACTTCTAAAAGTTCTGATTTGGTGCTCTGCTGCCACTAGCACTTGCCAGTAGCTGGCTGACAGAGGTTCCCTCCCCACGCAGTCTATCTTCCCATTATTACCTGGGATTCACTTTGCACCTCCTACCTTGCAGAAAGTGGTCACTTTTCTGTTTGTAGAGGTGCAGCTATTCTTTTCTTTGATCTATCCTTGAGTTTGCAGGTGTTTAGAATGGTTTCATAGGTATCTAGCTGAATTTTTCAGACCACACGAAATTAAGTTCTCCTACTCTGCCACCATCTTGGAATCTCTCTTTCTTCTTTTTTCTCCAGATTGATTTGGGTATTTGGGGTCTTTCGTGATTCCATATGGCTTTTAAGATTGCTTTCTATTTCTTTGAATAATGTCATAGGTATTTGGATAGGGATTTCATCACATCTGTAGATTTGCTTTGGGTACAGTGGACATGTTAACAGTATTAACTCTTCCAGATAATGAGCATGGCGTATGCTTCCATTTATTTGTGTTTTTCCAAATCTTTGGCCCATACAGTCACCCCCTCCCCAACACAAACATGTTTTTCCTTTCTTTTACACCATGTGTTCATGATACCAGGTATTTATTATTCTTGGTTACTTTTATTCCTAGATTTTTTTTTCCTGATGCAATTGTCAATTGCTTTGCTTTCTTAAATTTTCTTTGTGAAACTTGGTAATCAGTATATAGAAATACAACAAGTTGGACTGCTTGGGTGGCAGTCCAGTCAGTTAAGTGTCTGCCTTCAGGTCAGGTCATGATTGCAGGGTATGGGGACAGAGCCTAGCCTTGGGCTCCTCGCTCAGCATGGAGTCTGCATTTCTCCAACCTTCTGCCTCTCCCCCTGTTTGTGCTCTCTCTCTGTCAAATAAATAAATAAAATCTTCAAAAAACAGAAATGCAACAGTTCTCTGTTTATTGACTTTGTATCCTGCAGCTTTACTGAGATTTATTTATTCTAACAGTTATTTGGTAGACTCTTGTGGGATTTCTACACATAGTATCATGTCATCTACAAAGAGTGACCATTTTCTTTTCCTATTCAGATATCATATCTTTTTGTTTGTTTGCTTGTTTTGTTTTGTTTTGTTTTTGTCTAAATGGCTTGACTGAAGCTTTCAATACTATGAGGAATGAAAGTGCTAAGAGTGGGCATCTTTGTCTTGTTCTTGATCATAACAAATTTTTTCAGCATTTCACCCTTGAAATATGTCAGCTGAGGGCTTTTCATATAGGGTCTTTGTTTGGTTGAGGTGTGTACCCCCAATACACAGATGGTTTAAAGTCTTTATCATAAATGCATACTGAATCTTGTCAAGTGTTCTTTCCGCATCTATTGTAACAATCCTAGGATTTTTATCTTTTATTTTGTTAAGCTGATGTATCCCATTGGTTGATATGCAGATGTGAACTCATCCTTGCATCCCTGGAATAAATCCCACTGGATCCTGTTGTGTGAGTCTCTTGATATATTGTTGAATTAATTTTGCCAATAATTTGTTGAGGATTTTTGCATCTCTGTCCATGAGGGATATTGGGCTATTCTTTTCTCGTAGCATCCTTGTCTTATTTTGGTAGCAGGGTAATGCTGCCTTCATAAAATGAGTTCAGACGTATGCTTGTTTCTCCTTTCTTAAAAACAGTTTGAGAAGGGTTGGTATTAATTCTTCTTTTACCGTCTGGTTGAACTCCTCAATGAAACTGTCTGGTCTTGGGCATTTGTTTGTTGGGAGGATCTGCTTATGGAATCAGTCTTTTCACTAATAATCAGTCTGTTCAGATTTTTTTTTCACAGTTCAGTCATTCTAAGTTGTTGTTAGGAACTTACCCATTTCTTCTAGGTTGTCCAAGGTGTTGGCATCTATTTGCTCATAGTACTCTCTTACAACCCTTTCTATTTTTGTGGTATTCATTGTAATAGCTCATCTTTCTTTCTTTCTTTTTTTAAGCTTTTCACATTTTTAAATTTAAATTCAGTTAGCCAACGTACAGTTTTTGATGTTATGGTCAATGATTTATTAGTTTCGTATAACATCCGGTGCTCATCACCACATATCCGCTCCTTAATACCCATCACACAGTTACCCACTTCGCAACCTAACTCTCCCCAGTTTGTTTTCTATGAGTAAGAGTCTCTCGTGGTTTTTCTCCCTCTCTAATTTCTTCCCATTCAGTTCTCCCCTCCCTTCCTCTGTAGTACTCCACACTCTTTCTTGTGTTCCACTTATGAGTGAAACCATATGATTATTGCCATTCTCTGCTTGACTTATTTCATTTAGCATAACCCCCTCCAGTTCCACCCATGTTGATGCAAATGGTGGGCATTCCTCACTTCTGAGTAATATTCTATGGTACATATGTACTACATCTTATTTATCCATTCCACTGTTGAAGGACATCTCAACTCCTTCCACAGTTTGGCTCTCGTGGACATTGCTGCTGTGAACACTGGAGAGCATGTGCCCCTTCTTTTCACTGCATCTGTATCTTTGGAGTAAATATCCAAGAGTGCAGTTGCTGGGTCATAGCTCTATATTTAACTCTTTGAGGAACCTCCATGCTCTTTTCCATAATGACTGCAACAGCTTGCATTCCCACCAAAAGTGTTAGAGGGTTCCCCTTTCTCTACATCCTCACAAACACTTGTTTTTTCCTATCTTGTTAATTTTAGCCATTCTAACTGCTGGAATTTGGTATTTCATTGTGGTTTTGAATTCCCTGATGACAAATGATTTGGAGCATTTTTTTCATGGTCTGTTGGCCACTTGGATGTCTTCTTTGGAGAAGTGTCTCTTCCTGTCTTCTGCCCATTTCTTGAGTGGATTCTTTGTTTTTTGTGTGTTGAGTTTGAGAAGTTCTTTGTAGATCTTGGATACCAGACCTTTATCTGTAATGCCATTTGCAAATATCTTCTACCATTCTGTAGGTTGCCTTTTAGTTTTGTTAATTGTTTACTTTGCTGTGCAGAAGCTTTTTATCTTGATGAAGTTCCAATAGTTCACTTTTGCTTTTCTTTCCCTGGCCTTTAGAGACATGTCTTGCAAGAAGTTTCAGTGTCCAAGGTCGAAGAGGTTGCTGCCTGTGTTATCATCTAGGAACTTGATGTGAGACAGGAATCAATTATCTTTCTTTCCCAATGTACTTGGGTTCTCTCTCTTTCTTGGTGAGTCTAGCTAAAGGTTCATCAGTTTTGTTTATCTTTCCAAAAAGGACAGATTGTATTTTCATTGATCTTTTGTCATTTTTGTCTCCATTGGTTTTATTTATGCCCTCCTTTTTGTTATTTCCTTATTTCTACTGTTATTGGGCTTTCTTTCCCATGTAAAATTAGGTTGGTTATTGGAGAACATATGTATGGTATGTATGCATGATATCTCAGGATATTTGGAACAAGTTCTCACAAGATTTGTTTAGTAATCTGGTAGGAAGTCCCCAAGTTCTCACAGGAATTAGACTTATGTCTCAGGAGATTTTAACTAAGATCCCACAAGATTTGGAGTAAGATCTGAAGACTTTTGGACAAAGATCTCTTGAGATTTGCACTGAGTTCTCACAAGATTGGGAATAATTTCTCATGAGATTTGCATAGAAATCTTGTGAGAAGAGCCTGATTTCTCACCTGATTTGGACTGAGATCTCAGAAGATTTAGATTGAGATCTCACGGGATTTGCCCGAAATCTCATGAGATTTGGAGTGAGTTGTCACAGGACTGGACTGACATCTCACAAGATTTGGAATTAGTTCTCAGAGGTTTGGGTAGAAATCTCATGAAAAGTGTCTGAGTAATCATATTTGGTCTGAGATCTCATGAGATTTGCACCAAGATCTCTTGAGATTTGGACTGAGATCTCACAGGTTTTGACTGAGTTCTCATGAGATTTGGACAGAGATTTCATGAGATTTGGGAAGAAATCTTGTTAGATGTGTGTGAGATCTCAGGAGTTTTTGGACTGAGATATCATGAGATTTAGACAGAGATCTTATGGGATTGGACTTAGATCTCATGATATTTGGAATGATTTCTCTTGTGAAATTTGTGTAGAAATCTTGTGGGATGTGCTCAAGTTTTCACGAGATTTGGTCTGAGATCTCACAAGATTTTTATCAAAATCTCTGGATATCTGGACTGAGATCTCATGGGATTTGACTGAAATCTCATGAGATTTAGACATAGATCATGAGTTTTCTCTGAGATGTCACAGTATTTGAAATGAGTTCTCATGATATTTGGAAATCCTACAAGTAGTTAATATTTATTTCAAATAGTAAACTCTCATCCTGTTTCATCAGCTGGAGGTGGAATCTGTTGCCTTCACACCAGGAGTTATGAAGAACTCAGTGGGGCCTCTCTGTCACCTATATATCCACCACTCTTTCTTCCCCTTAGGTATTATTTTTAATTCTTACAGTTAACTCTTTAATTCTTACAGTTTATGACCTTACAATTTATGACCTAAAATAATATAATTTAATCTCAGTTTATTTTTGAAATTTAGACAGTTACCTCTTGATACTCCCTGGTGAACAAAATGGAAATTAGCCCATTAACATTTTCATCCAATTCTTACCTCCACCATGCTCTCCAATTGTCATCTTTTTATTTTTTTTTACTGACAAAATTATAAGTCTTTTATTATTTCTCTAAAATTATAAACTAAAGAAAATGATTACAGTCTTACCATAAGTAATTACCATTTATCACAGAATGCATTAGTCTGATCAGACCCATAGAGAAAGAAATGTAATCCTGTGCCCTTCAACTTCAGCTACTTGGCAGGTGTCCTGAGCACAAGTGCTGAGGGCTATTTCCCTTCCTTGCTTTTGGGGTTTCTCTTTTTCTGGGACCTACTTAACCACCACTGCTTCTTTTTACCTTACCCTACCTTCTTTCCCAAATTTCTTTCTCACTGTGTTTGTTTGCATGTCTCATTTTCACTTATTTTGTTCTGTATTTTGGTTTATCTTATTGTATTATAACCATCAAAGTGTCCTATAAACATGTGAGTACTTTAATCTCTCCAGCAGGTCACTTGGATATAAACTATAGATGATTCACATTCCTATTTTGCTGGCTGAACTTCACCCCTTGATTTCCCATGAGAGATTATACACTGGAATGTAAATATGTTAGAATGTTCTCATTATAGGAATAATCTAAAATTCACAATTGCTGACTTAAAGATACTAAAACATGCTATTTGCAACTTTGGTAGCTAGTGGTGGTAAGGAATTCCTTGCAACAGAATCCACCCTGCTATCCTGTGCTGTTGACTGAGAACTCCAGCTCTCAGACCCTTGCTTATGGTCCTTTCATCTCTGTCTCAACTGAAAACACCAAAGATTCCTGAGAGTCATCTTTGAGTGGCAAACTCAGCTCTCCCATCTCTCTCCCTTTTTACATCCAGTCTTTAAAACTAATGAATTTTTATCTGATTATTTTTCTCTTTTAACAGTTCTTTATGGAAGCATAGTTTACATACAGGAAAATATACAAATTTTAAGTGTATATAGCTTGTTAACTTTTTACATATGTACACAGCACCAAGATCAAGACATATAACATGCTCAGGGTGCCTGAGTGACTGAGTTGGTTAAGTGTCTGACTCTCCATCTCCCATCAGGTCTTGATCTCAGGGTTGTGAGTTCAAGCCCCCATGTTGGGCTCCACCCTGGGCATGGACTCAACTTTATACACATACACATACACACAGGCACACACACACATTTTTTTTCCTTTTTGTTTTTGCTCTATATCATAGGGGATTTATTCTAGCTTATCTTTTAGATTAGTGTCTCACCCCTCACCTCATCTGTTCTAGTATTCACTCAGTCCATTCAACATATGTATGTCTGTATGTCTGTATACATACATACATGTGCACGCACACACACACACACACACACGCATAACATTCTTACTGTTTTAGAGAACACCCTTGTGCTCCTTTCTAGTCAATTAGGCTCCCTTCCCTTCCTGGTACCACTGTTTTGACTTTGTTCACCACAGTTTATTTTTGCCTTCTCCATTTATTTATTTATTTTTAAAGATTTTATTTATTTATTTGAGAAAGACAGAATAAGAGAGAGCGAGCTTGAGAGGAGGAAGGTCAGAAGGAGAAGCAGACCCCCTGCTGAGCAGGGAGCCTGATGTGGGACTCAATCCTGGGACTCCAGGATCGTGATCTGAGCTGAAGGCAGTCACTCAACCAGCTGAGCCACCCAGGTGCCCTGCCTTTTCCATTTAAATGGAGCCAGAACTATGTACTGTATTGTCTGGCTTCTTTTGCTCAACATGTTTTAAAGATTTACCCATGTTGTTGTGAGTGTCTCTACTTCATTCTTTTCTACAAATGAATTGTATTTCATGAGTATGTCAAAAAAAATTTTCTCTTCTTCTGTTGAGTTATTTATTTTTTAAAATTTTTCCTGGATTTTGACTATTAGGAATAAAGTTACTATAAACACTTGTGTACAAATCTTTTGGTGTACCTATGCTTTTATTCTTTTATGTATGTACCTCAGAGTGCTGTTTGTTAGATTATAGAGTAAGTGCATGTTGGAATTTAGAAAAAGGTGCCATAGAGTTTTTCTCTTGTGGTATACCATTGTGTACCCTCATTAGCAGTGTATGAGATTTCTAACTGATCCATATCTTCACCAGCACTGAGAGTTTGGTCTTTTTCATTGTAACCATTGTGGTATGTGTACAGTAGTATGTTATTGCAGATGAATACTTCTTTCATAATTTTACTTTTAAGATGGGAGCACAAACATTTTCTTATATATGGATATATCTTCATGTTGTCTGATTCATGTGGGCTGTGTATAGAAATCTACGGTTGAAAACCTGTTCATTTATAGTTAGAAAACATTACTGACTCTAGAATTCACATTTGCTGTACAGAAGTCTAATGCCAGTGTGGTTCTTTGCTTTGTAGGTCACCTATTTAACCTTTCTGGTACAAAGAATATGAATGTTTCTTGAACAATTTTTCTTTTTATTTTGTCCTCCAACTTCTGAAAGTTCAACAGTATAAAGCCTGTGTTCATTCATCCAATTTAGCACTCAGGGATCTTCTGGATTCCCAAAGGGTCACACCTTTCTTCACATTGAAGACATGTTGAGGACATTTTCTTCTATGTGGAGAGATGATTTCCTCCACTCTGCTGTCTCTGCTTTCTGTTTCTGATCCTTTTACTACACACAAGTTGGGACCCAATGGACTTCCCTTTTACGTTACCTTTTTTCCCCCCCACAGCCTCCTTCATTATCAACATCACTTACCAGACTGTAACTTCCTTTTTTAGAGTGAAAGAGCCCTGTGTTGGCCTCTATCTCACAACCCTGAGATTATGACCTGAGCTGAAATCAAGAGTCAGATGCTCAGCCAACCAAGGCACCCAGGTGCCTCATGGATATAGGCTTTTAACTCCTTGGGGTAAATCCTAATTTTAACTTTAAGAAAGTATTTTTTACCTATTTGTTTTTGCTCTACATCATAGGGGATTTATTCCAGTTTATGTTTTAGATTAGTGTCTCAGTCTCACCTCATCTGTTCTAGCATTCATTCAGTCCATTCAATATTTAACTTTGGCTATTTTGGTCAAATTCTTTTTTTTCTTTTTTGGTCCCTTTCTTTTATTCTGCTTATTTCTTTTCCATGTCAGCCTAAATTATTTATGGTTATAAAATAGTCTCAAATAACTTTGATCATGCTAATTAGTTCTTATTAAAAAATTGGATCTGTGTTCCTTGGACTTTTTTTTTCCCCCTCTGGTCAATTGTATATCCATCTTGATCCTTCTCTTCACTGCTTTTGGTTTTCCTTAATTACCAGGTCCACCTGGTCTAAATATAATTTGTGGCAGTTTGTGTTATTGAGAGATGGTCACATAAATATACCACATCTCATGTACTCTTCTCATCACATGATGCTGACACTATTCCATCAAGAGGTGGGATTTAAGGGTGCCTGGTGGCATAGTCAATTAAGTGTCTGCCTTTGGCTCAGGTCATGATTCCAGAGTCCTGCAATCCAGTCCAGAGTCGGTCTCCCCACTCTTTGGGGAGTCTGCTTCTCCCTCTGCTTCTTCTCTCTGCTCATGTGCAAGCTCTCTCTCTCTCTTTCTCTTGCATACACGTGGGAAAATAAATAAAATCTTTTTTTTTTTTTTTAAGTTCCATCTTGAAGAACACCTGTGTCAAGCATTTGCCTTCAGCTCAGGTCATGATCCCAGAGCCCTGGGATTGAGCCCAGCATTGGGCTTCCTGCTCAGAGGGGAGCCTGCTTCTCCCTCTCCCTCTGCCTCTCCCAGCCCGCCACCCCATTTGTATTCTCTCTTGCTCTCTGTCAAATAAATAAATAAATAAATAAAATCTTAAAAACAACAACAATAGGTGGGATCTATGTTCTCTCCACTTGAGTTGAGGTGGGCCTGTTTAAAAATGGAAGTGATGCTACATGGCTTCTGAAGCTAAATCATAAAGGCAATATATTTTCTGTCTGGCTCTTTCTTAGGATATGCCCCCTTTGGATCCCTAAACTGTTGTGCAATAAGCCTCACTGTCCTGAAGCCACCACACTGGAGAGACCATCTAGAGATGGAGATGCCCAGTAAGACCCTGGGGGTCCAGTCCCCACACTGAAACTGCTCTAGTGCCAAGAGGAGTAGACACAAGCTGTCCCTGCTGAATTCTGCCTAAATAAACAGTCATATTTTAAGTTTTTTGGTGGTCTGTAACAAGGAGTAGATAACCAGAACACTGTTCTTAATCCCAGTCATGGCCTTCAAACCATCTTTTCCTGCAGACTCCCACTCTCAAGCGTCTCTCCTTCTCCTTAGGAAGGATTGCTGTTTATTCAAGTGATTTCCTTCCCCTCTTCTCTCCATTCATCAAATTCCATTTCCTTTCTATCTTTTAGACTTGCCCCCAAATTTTAGTTCTGTTCCTGGCTCCCTTACTTTGTTTTCTTTCATGGTTATAGTTTCAGTGGTATAAAATGAATCTTTTTTGTCTTCTCAATAGAGCTTGGAAGACCAAATCCTATGCTCACTTGACTAGAAATCTTGAAAAAGTAGCACACACACACACACACACACATTTTCAAAATGGAATAAAAAATCTGTGTGGAAGAAGGGGGAATGAAATAATTTAATGGAGAGAATTTTTTGGTCAATCTCAAGGGATGAATTTTGAAGTTCTGGAGTGAGAATTGAGGGAACTGAACAATCAACATGATGGAATGCAATGTTCAGGTGTGAAAAACCTTCTTTATTTTGTTAAGAACACTTAGCATGAGGGATGCCTGGGTGCCTCAGTTGGTTAAGCGTCTGCCTTCAGCTCAGGTCATGACTCCAGGGTCCTGGGATCGAACCCTCTGTCAGGCTCCTTGCTCGGAGGGGAGACTTATTCTCCCTCTCCTTCTGCCTGCTGGTTCCCCTGCCTGTTCTCTCTTTCTCTGACAAATAAATGTATAAAATCTTAAAAAAAAAAAACAACACTTAACATAAGGCCTATTCTTTTAACAATATTAAGTCAACAATGCATTATTGTTGACTATTGATACAATGTTGTACTATAGATTTTTAGAGTTTATTCATCTTACTTAACTGAGACTTTATGACTACTTTTAAAAAGATTTTATTTATTTATTTTTCAGAGAGATAGTGAGAGTATAGGCCGGCAGAGTGGCAGGCAGAGGCAGAGGGAGAAGCAGGCTCCCTGAGGAGCAAGGAGCCTGATGTGGGACTCGATCCCAGGATGCGGGATCATGACCTGAGCTGAAGGCAGCCGCTTAACTGACTGAGTCACCCAGGCACCCCAAACTTTATGACTATTGATAAATAAATTCCCATTTCCCTGTCCCTCATCCCCTGGGAATCACTATTCCAGTCTCTGATTTTCTGAATTTGACTGTTTTAAATGCCTCATATGAGTGGGATCATGTAGTACTTGTCTGTCTGTGACTGGTTATTTCACTTAGTATAATGTTTTCCAGTTCATCCATGCTGTCACATATGGCAGAATTTCCTTCTCTTTAATGGTGAAATAGGGGACACCTGGCTGGCTCAGTTGGAAGAGCATGTGACTCTTTATCTTAGGGTCATGAGCTCAAGACCCATGTTGGGTGTAGAGATTACATACATACACACATATAAAAATAAAGGTTGAATAACATTCCATTGCATGTATATGCCATATGTCCCTAGTCAATGGGAGAATACATGGAGAAGTCAAGAGGCCTCCATGAACTTTCAAGAGACTGTCTCGTTCGTAGCTCCTTCTGAGGAAAATATCCCCATGAAAGGCTTTCTTCCAAGAGCTATCATGTTATTTGAAAAATCAACTCACTTCTCAGCCCATGTCTCATTGGATCAGAGATTGTGCCAAAACTGTCTGAAAATATGCAACTCAACCCTCTGAGGCTGTATGGGGCATGAAACCATTCAGAAGAAGCATTCCACTTTGTGTGGTGGAGGGTTGACCAATTATGACCTCTTTCATAAGAAATATATATCCTAAATGAACAAACATAAGGATGGGTACTTGACTCAAGCTATCTCTGAGCCTCAGGTCTCTATGGACATCCATCAAAGCAGCATGAGGTACAGAGATTGTATGGCTGGGGAAATGTACCATGCTACTTCTAGTTCCGTTGTACCCTTGCACTAACTTCCAATTTCGAAGTAAATATCTGGGCATATTTAGCACAGATGACTTAAAAGGAAACAGACTAATAGGATGAAACATAAGAACCAAAGATGGAGTTTGTCATTTACTTCTCTGTTCAGCATTAGGGCTTTGGAAAGGGCAACACATCTATCGTTGCTTTGCAAAAAAACAAAAACAAAAACAAAAAAAAAACAAAGTGATTTATAAATGGAGCTAAAGTCCTTGCTTATGACCAACTGGTATTTGTTTCTGTCTGCCGACTGTATCACATCTACCACTCAATACCTAATTAACTAGAAACTCTGGAGATGTGGGAGAGAAATCCCTGGAAATCTACATTTTAAGTTCCTCAAGTGCCCCTCTGTGCACTGAAGTTTGAGAACCCCTGTAATACAGGTAGCTTTCTTTGAATGGTGTGTGTGTGTGTGTGTGTGTGTGTGTGATATGCACAACCTGTGGGTCAAGGGTATTTGTCGTGGGGCCAATGATATGGCCTAAAAAGGAGAGTAAAATCAGCAAATCCTTCCTGAGCCCACACAGAATCAGCCCTTTTGAGAAGGGATTACCTTTTGAGGAGAATGTTTGTAAGAATTGTGTTCAAATATTACAGAGTGAAGTGAAGGGCTCCTTGGGCCAACATAGGCATCAAAGGAAAAGAACAGGCATGATCTACCTTTCTTCAAAGGACCCACTGTCTAGGCCATGAAACTGGGCAAGGAAGAACCCACTCCCACAGTAAGCAGCTGCACTTAACAGAGAAGCCGTGAGCAGGCTATTGAACTATATGCAAAGGTACGGTTATATGAGAAGTCAACACATTGAAATGATTTTGTAATGGTTGTTCAGGAGCCATTGCCTCAATCCCCCACCCCTTGATTGTTCCCTCTATCTTACTGCTCTCAACCAGCTCCCTCCAGTGTCCACAATCTAGTGATCAAAAGCCAAGGCCAGGGGGGCATCAGGGTGGCTCAGTGGGTTGACCCTCTGCCTTTGATTCAGGTCATGATCCTGGGGTTGAGCCCCACATCGGGCTCTCTGCTCTGTGGGGAGCCTGTTTCTCCCTCTCTCTCTGCCTGCCTCTCTGCAACTTGTGATATCTCTCTCTCTCTCTCTGTCAAATAAATAAATAAATCTTTAAAAAAAAAAAAAACAGCAAATGCCAGGCATGGTGGGGTTCTGGCACCCTGTGTTGGCACTATAGCTGGCTTGTCTTCTATTGGTTGGTGCCTGTGTTTTATGGATGGTTTGATATTTTATGTCACATCTGTAGTGGGTGACTTGTTACTACTAAATGGTAGTTCGGAACAGTAGCAGCCTGGGTAAACTCTGGACTGAGAATTCAGAATGCTTCTTTCTTTTTATTTTTTATTTTTTTATTTTTAATTTATTAGAGAGAGAGAGAGAGAGCAGACAGAGAGGCAGGCAGAGGCAGAGGGCGAAGCAGGCTCCCTGCCAAGCAAGGAGCCCGATGTGGGACTCAATCCCAGGTCGCCGGGATCATGACCTGAGCCGAAGGCAGACGCTTAACCAACTGAGCCACCCAGGTGTCCCTCAGAATGCTTCTTATTGGAATTCCAGCAGACCCTTTCTTAAATTTTGAGGTCCCTTCTGGAATCTTGACATGCCAAGGTAGAGAGAACACCCCAAGAGACAGATACCAGACTCCCTTTTAATCTTGATATACAAGGCCATGGGCTGGTCCTAATTCAATTTCAAAAATAAAGACATAAAATCGGTATTAACCCAGGGATCATGAGGTGATTCATGTTGTTAAATAAGCATAAGAAATTACTTTTTTTATTTCATTACTATATAGGCCGCAGATGGATTGTTGTGTTAATGAAAACAGGTCATCAAGAACTGCAATTTTCCTAGCTATTTGAAATTCAGACCACAAGAATGGATATTCCAAGAAGGTTTTCTTTTCTTTTTTTTTTTTTTCTCCGTTTTGTTCACTGATGTCTTATTGCCCAGAACAGTGCCTAGAACACAGCAGATGCTCAAAAAATGTTTGTTGCATGAAACCACAATTTCAAAGCGTTCTTGATTTGTTGTTTTATCTCAGCAGAGGCAAGAAGAAATTAGCAGGAGGTAAATATATTTCCTACACGGAAGTCACAGCATCCAGAATACCTACCCCTTGCAACAGTGGGAATCTCCACTGGAACTTAAAAATCAGTCATTCCGATTTGCAACCCCTGATCAAGGCCAGCTGCAATTTCCTATTTCATGAAGAAACAGTATACTACAGATTGGACAAAAACATAAGCATGTCCACATTATTCTAGATGGCATTTGAGCTCTGTGAGAGAGGCTCCAATTAAAAGTTCACTTGGTGATGGGCTCTAGGCAGAGTTCACCTAAATCCAAGAACTCATCTCAAGTGACCAGAGGGATTTATAGATGAAAGGAGACACTTTGGTCTTGATCTCCTGTTGCCAGGGGTTTTTCTCAGAATTTTGCTTGTTTTGCATTTTTCATTTGCTTCTCTGAGCCTAATTAGTTCCTTAAACATTCATTCACAGATGTTTATTTTTTCCCTCTTTTCTTTCTGAGTCTACAACAACAAAACCCTCAAAGCAAAACACTCAGAGGGAACTAGCAGCTCATTTAAATTAAGTAGATTTTAGTTGCATTAGGAAGATCACATTAAATTAAAACAAACAAAAAACACCTTTAATGGATGTCTGCCTGAATATTAACTAGTAATATGAATCATTGTATTTATAGTCGTAATTTCTTGTGCCAGCCAGGTATTATACATACATAGGTTAACTTTTGGGTTGGTAATAACAGGGAAACTGAGATTTAGAGAGACTGTCTTGCTCAGTGGAAGGACACAGTCATAAATCCTGATATAAAAGTGTTCATGAGGGTGCCTGGGTGGCTCAGTTTGTTAAGCATCTGCCTTCCGCTCAGGTCATGATCCTAAGGGCCTGGGATTGAGTCCCACATCAGGCTCTAGCTCAGTGGCTAAACTGCTTCTCCTTCTCCCTCAGTCTGCCAGTTCCCCTGCTTGTGCTCACTCTCTCTCTCTCTGACAAATAAATAAATAGAATCTTTAAAAAAAGGGGGGGGTTCTATATGTTCAGTGCAAAAAGGCAAGGTTCAAAAAAGTATGTTATAATCTCATTAATAGAAAATATACATAATAAGCCTATATATATGTACTCACATAATAGATGTTTGTAAACACATGCTAAAAATATGCAGAAAGCTGCACAATCTTGGGTAAGTTACCTATCTTCTCTAACTCTTGGTTCCTACATTTGTAAAGCAGGCGTACTAAGAGTATCTCTGACATAAAAAGGATGTGAAGATTAAATCAAACTGTCTATATGAAGCATTTGGCTTGTGTCTGACATAGAAATGAGTCCTTGATCCATTTTTGCTATTATTGTTACTATTGATACTACTACCATTCCTAAAGAAAACTACTATTATTACTACTACAGATACTACTGCTACCCTTAAAAGAAAACTAACCAAACTGTCAGGAGCAATTACCTCTAGGAAGTGAAGCTGGAGGGTGAGGAAGGGGATGGTGAGTGTATTTTCTACTTCACATCACACACATCTGAGCTGTTGGAAGTATTTTACACCAATCAGCTAATACAAATTATGTAAATTATTTTCTAGAAAATACCTCTGGTACCAAAATTTGTTTTCCCAAGTGCCTTTATCTCCCCCTACAAAATAACAACGGGGGTGCCTGGGCGGCTCAGTGGGTTAAGCCTCTGCCTTCCGCTCAGGTCATGATCTCAGGTCCTGGAATCGAGCCCCGCATCGGGCTCTCTGCTCAGCAGGGAGCCTGCTTCTCCCTCTCTCTGCCTGCCTCTCTGCCTACTTGTGATCTCGGTTTGTCAAATAAATAAATAAATAAAATCTTCAAAACAAAAACAAAACAAAATAACAACGAACTCTTAAAAATAACAGCAACAACAAAAAACTTAAACGTCTCTTTAAATGCTTCTGTTTGGGGGGTCTGGGTGGCTCAGTCAGTTAAGCGGCTGCCTTTGGATTGGGTCGTGGTCTCAGGGTCCTGGGTCCCAGGTCCCAGGATTGAGACCCCCATCCGGCTCTCTACTCAGCGGAGAGCCTGCTTCTCCCTCTCCCTCTGCCTGCTTGTGCTCACTCTCTCTCTTTTAAATAAATAAATAATCTTTTAGAATAAATAAATAAATAAATAAATAAGTAAATAAACGAGTCTGTTCCATAGCGTATTTTTGACTCCAGAGCAGTATGCAGAGCCAGATGTCATTAACAGAGTTTTCTTTGGATCCAGTCCTCCCCCAGAACATCGGCAGAGCCGACCACCTGCCTAGGCCTGGTCAACGCCTGGGGTATTTTAGACCGACGTGTCCATCCTGAAGGCTTGCA
Organism: Mustela nigripes; assembly: GCF_022355385.1. Lineage (NCBI taxonomy): Eukaryota > Metazoa > Chordata > Mammalia > Carnivora > Mustelidae > Mustela > Mustela nigripes. The sequence continues at coordinate 47,068,390 of NC_081558.1, forward strand.
GGCCGCCTTCGAACTGGGTTTGGCAGCGGATGAAAACCTTCCCCAGCCTCCCAGACGACCCCACAGCGCGTCAGAACGCGGCTCCAGCCTCTCGCAGCCAAGAGGAGCCGCTGCAGTGCGCGCTGCAGCGGCCAGCTGGAGCTAAAAGGCTGCGGCGCCCGCGCGGAGACCGTGGGAAGCCTCGCTGCTGGGGCGCGTCCCTTCGGTCCCGCGGGCTGCGCCAATGGGAGGGGTCCTTTCCGAAGCTGGGCAGAAGTGCACGTACATCTCCGCGTTCTACCCCTGTCTCTTTATTCCCTTATCAAAGGTTGATTTAGGAGTTCAATCAAACCAAATGGAAACACTGTCAAGGGACAGACAGATCACGCTGTTGAGAGGACCGGAAACCGGCTGCTACTTCCCTCATTGGGAAACACTTGCAGCCTCTCTTACCAGATGTCAGACCCGGAGCTGGACGCTGGGGTGCCCCGTTGAGCAAAATAATCCCGGCCTCAGTCTGGTCCATAATAATCGGGTGCAAGATGGTTACGATGAAACCATTTTGTTCTGCTTTTGGCTGAAGTGCCAAAATAATAATGTCACGTCTCAACGTGAAGCGTGAGGTCGCCTTTCAGTACTTGCACAAGGAATGGCTTTGAGATGCAGAGCCCTTCGCTCCAGAGGGCGTGGGAAAGGGGCCCAGGCAGGGAAATTAAAGGAAAGGACAGTGTTTGGAGACACTGTGTTGGTGAGTTGAGCCCTTCCCCCACCCTCCCCTCCAGTGAGGGGGTTTGTGGGGGTAGCTAATTGTCAGCTTAAAGCTGGAGAAAGGGGCTTTCAATGAACCCCTCAGAGAGGCTGAGCGATGAAGTGGACTCCTGCTTGTGTAATCTAAAACATGTGGCATGGGGTTGGCTAGCTATTTTGACGAGAAGATACTACCATACTAGGGACAGTCTTGTGCCCATGGTTTGTGAGGCCAAGTATGGTTGAGTGTGTCCAGGGGACCAGCTGTGGATCACCTGTGGAGGGAACTGGGTTGGGACTGTCTTCTGTTTCATCCTTGGAGGTTTCCTGGTAGTATGAGGAGACCTCAGCAGACCATGGACTCCTGGAGCCTCCGATTCTAAAGGAAGGAATCCTCAAGACACCTGCCTTAAATAGAGAGGCAATGGCCTCAATCCAGTGAACTGTTGAGATATTGCCAGTGGTCCATGAGAGTAAGAGTCAGCATGAAATACCTGCTGCACCCAGAAAGTGCCAGCATTTATCAGCAACGATGGTTGAGTAACCACTTTCTGGCTCACATACCCCACTCTCCACCCCTAAGGTGTGATGCTTCGTGAGTGGGGAGAACCATGTGGCCAAGTTTGACCAGGACAGTTCTGATTTATATCTGAGGCCCTGGTATAAGTATCAACAGCACCTTCTTTCACTTCCAAAAGGGCCTCCTTTTGGATAATAAACTACATTTTTATACTACTTATGGAAGAATAGAGGTAGACACTTAGGCAGGTGTTATGGATTGAATTCTATCTGTTACACCCCCCCTTCCACCAAATGACAGGTTAACGCTCTAATCTCCAATGCTGCAGAATGTAACCATATTTGGAAATAAGATATTTACAGAAGTTATCAAATTAAGATGCAGTCATTAGGGTGGAGTCCTTATAAAAAGGGGGAATTTGGACATAGAGACAGACCACACACAGGGAGAATAAAGCCATGGAAAGATGAAAACAAAGATGGGGTAGTGCATCTACAAGTCAAGCAACACCAAAAATGGCTAGCAAATCCCCCAGAAACTGGGGGAGGGGCCTGGCACAGAGTATCTCTCACAGCCCTCAGAAGGAACCCGCCTGTCAACACTTCTGGCCTCCAGGCTGTGAAACTTTACATTGCTTCACAGCCATGCAGTCTGTGGTCCTTGGTTATAGCTGTTCTAGGAAGCAAATACTCCAGGAAATAGAAGTAGACAATCTTGCCCTATGTCCCTTCTCAAAGATCCAGTCTGCAGCTGGTGCAAACTGAAATAATTTTTTTTTTTTCAGTTTCTTAAGACTTGACATACTGGATCATGTGCAGTGACTTAAAGGGACAGAAGGATGTTTTTTTTTGTTACATAAGAGTAACAGGATCAGGGGAACACCAGGCACATAGAACAACGGCATACCAAGGCGACACTGGGTACTGCAGTAAAGGGGTGCATTGTCTCTAAAGAAGATAAACACAGTAGTAAACAATAGTTTATCTGCTTTTTATTATCCCCGTGCTGGCAAAATTGAACAATGTTAGTGATAAAGCACATCTTCTTCTGGGAGCTGGAGGACCACTCCCACCTCCCTGTATGCAGTTGCCTTGGGGTGGATTTAAAGGACAAGATAGCGAGAAATAGGGAAAATAAAACAATTTTTGAATAGTTGAATCCAGTGGTTTTCACCTGGAGGGAATTTTGCCCCCCAGGATATCTGGCATCCTGGATATCTCCGGGATATCCCAGAGGAGTTATTTTTAGTAGTTACAACTGGGGGCCAGTGTGCACTACTGGCCCCTAGTGGATGGAGGCCAGGGATGACCCAAGATCCTACAGAGCTCAGGATGGCTGCGGCAAACAGAATTTGTGGGTCCCAAATGCCAGCAGTCCTAGAGGCTGAGAAACCCTGGCCTTAGCACAGCGGCCGCAAGCTGTCTGTGAGAACAGCCCAGCAAGGACTCCCAGGGCATATTGTTACATAACGCGAATTCTTGGAAGGAGGGGATTATGTCAGTCATTTTCTGGGTAGCATGTCTGGAACAGGAACACGCAGGAGGGAATTTTCCACATGAGGCATTGGAATCTTGAACGTGAGAAGCAAGAATAGTGGCACCCCATCCCCGGAAAAAGGAGCAAGCTATTGTGAACTGTTATACCAATATTCTTCAGATTGGCAAATTTATGAATAGTCTTTATAATTTCTAGAAGCATATGTTTCTTTCTTTTTTAAAGATTTGTTTGAGAGAGAGAGACTGCATTGGGGAGGGACAGAGGGAGAAAGAAACTCAAACCAACTCCGAGCTGAGCACAGAGCTCCACATGGAAATCCATCTTTCAACCCTGGGATCAGAACCTAAGCCAAAATCAAGAGTCAGACACTTAACTCAACTGTGCCACCCAGGCGACCCTGGAAGCATATGCTTCTTCATCGTACAGTTTTTTAAAAAAATATTTTATTTATTTATTTGACAGACAGAGATCACAAGTAGGCAGAGAGGCAGGCAGAGAGAGAGAGAGAGGAAGGGAAGCAGGCTCCCTGCTGAGCAGAGAGCCCGACGTGGGGCTTGATCCCAGGACCCTTAGACAGTGACCTGAGCCGAAGGCAGAGGCTTAACCCACTGAGCCACCCAGGCGCCCCTTCATCATGTCTTAACACATGGCCTGAGACACATTCACTAATAGAGTCAAATTTATCTTTAGTGTTTGTGTAATAAAAGCAGGTACATCTATGTTTAGTAATTCATGTTTGATTTGGAAATGATCTAGATATTCAATGAATGTACGTCATTCAACTTAACTTAGCAAAACTCAAAGGTTTCAAGTTACCAGAATGTGGAGGAGGCCACTTCTAGGCAATAGGCTTGAGCACTGAAAACTGGAAGGTAAAAGGACCCGCGGTGGACACTAAGCTGAATGCAGGGTCAGTAAGTGACCTATCTCAAAATAGCCATAGGCCCTCACTGACCAATTACAACCAGGCACCTTAGGTGGCTCTGAGATTCCTAAGATTACTGAAAAAGGGACAATACTGTAGGTTCCTGAACAGGCTTACTGCCCTGTGACTGCGGCCCCTCACCACCACCTGGCAGCAGTCTCTCCTTTGCTGCCTGTAAGGGCCTATTTAGCCAGAGTGGCCCCACCTCAGTTGAACAGCTTTGGTGTTTACGCAGTAAAACTTAAACTGATGCTGCCCCCCCCCCCAAACTTACTTAAAAGCAAGTCCCGGAAACCAGTCCCAGGTAACAAAGCCCTCCAATCAGTAAAGCGCGCATACTGTCTCCCTAGCTACCAAGGAGTGTGGGTCCCACCTTTTGGGCGCCAATTCTGACCAAGGTGATAGGCTAGTTCAAATGTCTACTCTGGGGTTAATTGTAATTCAATTAGCCACCGTGTGTGACCTAGCATGACTTCGCAGCTTTCTCTGTGTGTTGCAATCTCATTGGCCACCTGTGTGTGGCCAGGCTCAACCACATGGCCTTTGCTCTATAAAAGTTAGTCTGTGAGGAAGGGAGGGGTCATCCTCTCTGTAAGGGGTGACCCCAACTGGTCTGACAGTCAGTTCAATTCTTTTTTTTTTTAATTTTATTTATTTATTTGACAGAGAGAGATCACAAGTAGGCAGAGAGGCAGGCAGAGAGAGAGAGAGAGAGAGGGAAGCAGGCTCCCTGCTGAGCAGAGAACCCGATGCGGGACTTGATCCCAGGATCCTGAGATCATGACCTGAGCCGAAGGCAGCGGCTCAACCCACTGGGCCACCCAGGTGCCCCAGTCAGTTCAATTCCTAATGCTTGGCTCAAAATAAAGTTTTGCTTGACCTTCACTTTGTATCAGTCTCGCTCCTTTGACCATGGACCCATTATTGGGGGACCCAACACTGCCCACCTTGCTCCCTTGTGGTGTAATCAACAAACTTAAGTCTCCTTTGTTCTGCCTTGAGTGAACTCTTTCACTGCCCATGCCACTGGCGTCTATTTTTAAAGTTAACAGACTTTTAGTAAGCCTACATAGAATAAAAGTACTCCATTTAATGCTAACTCTAAAAACATGCCTGTTTTGGGGTGCCTGGCTGGCTCAGTTGAAAAAGGTATGACTCTTGATCTCAGGATCATGAGTTTGAGCCTCACATTAGGTATAGTGATTATTTAAATAAATATTTTTTATTTTTCATTTTTCTTTTTTCTAAAGATTTGATCTATTTATTTATTTATTTATGAAAGAGAGAGAGAGAGAGAGAGAGAGCACAAGCAGGGGGAGTGGCAAGGAGAGGGAGAAGCAGGCTCCCCACTGAGCAAGGAGCACAATGCAGGGTGGACCTCAGTGCCCTAGAATCATGACTAGATTAAGTTTATCTGCTCAGATGATTAAAGCTTTTTGTATTAATATTTGTGGAGAAGACACTTTACATTTGTCCTCAACAAGTTCAGTTCCGAATGACCTTTCTCCCTTTTGTTTTTTTTCTTTTAGTAAGAATAACTTCCCAGAAGTTTGGGTATCAGAGAGATGGTCTAGATAAGAGTTTTGGATAAGCTCCCAGGGAAACATTTACATCACAAAAGCACAGAAAAAAAAGTTCCTACACAACTTTTGAGATAAGTAGGGGAGTTTGGGGGGTTGGTAAAAAGGACTGATAAATTTTGAATTGTTTCTAGAGCTGCTATCTATGATCCTGTAAAGACTAGATTTGTAAAAACAAACAAACAAACAAAAGACACCGGTATTTAATTCCTCAAAGAATTGTGTTGGCATGGGGGAGCCTGGGTGGCTCATTGGGTTTGGGCCTCTGCCTTTGGCTCAGGTCATGATCCCGGGGTCTTGGGATTGAGCCCCACGTTGGGCTCTCTGCTTGGTGGGGAGCTGTTCCCCCACCCCCCGCCTGCCTCTCTGTCTACTTGTGATCTCTGTCTGTCAAATAAATAAATAAAATCCGAAGAAAAAAAAGAATTGTGTTGGCACCTAAGGGATATCAAAGACTAACATACCCATTTACCAATGTTAGAATGTTTTCCTTGCCTGCTGGATGCACTTAACTTAGGGGAGAAGGCCTTAAAAAATTCCTATCAGGTTCCGTTATTAGCTTCCAATTTAGCCACATTTGTGATCATACAGTTATTAAATCCCTCCAAATATCATCTCAGTTTTCAGCCAACACAGTCAATATTTCTTGCAGCATTGCACAGCCATTAATTTTAGTTTTTTTCCCCTTGGCTGTTTAAGGAAATAAGGTATCAGACCAGAAAAATCCCTCAGAGTCCCATCAACTTTGGGACGCACCCTCCTTCCAGCACAGACATGTGGGTATTGAAGTGGTTGTTCAAGAATTTGCATCGGACCTTTGAGATACTCTCTGTTCCAGTGTCCCAGCTGATTACAACTGAGATATTGAACCTTGGACCAGCATTTTGATGGACCCCTAGGAGGGTGCAATGGGGGAGGACCAGGTGTTATTCTAAGTGCCTTGTGATGTGGGAAGCAACGGAAGAAGAAAAGTTATTAAAGTTCCTTACTATCTACAGTCCATTGACAAGCCGTTGAAACAGGCAGAGTGACATTTTTCTAGGGACCCAACTGCCTCGATGTTAAACTTTGCTAAGGGCAAAAGGCAATCCTTGCCCAACCCCTGTGATCCTGTGTAAGTCTACTTTTACATATAAAAGGTCTTTGGGAATCTTCTTTATCTCTACCCCACGAGACACATGTTGGCAAGAATCCTCCCAAGCATGTGACCCACTGATCTACATCTGAAGGGTCTCATGACTCTGGCTTTATGAGGCAGTAATAAATGACCTTTTCCCAACAGTAGCTAGCCCCCTCCAGGTCCTGGAAACCTTGCTTTCAAAATTCCTTAGAGACTTACACTGTCCCTAACCCCCTCCCAACTTCAAAGTATATAAATGCCACTCCTCATGACCCCGGTGTGGTATTTCTGCCCAAGGGTCCTGTACCTGTGCTTTAATAAAATGGCTTTTTTTTTTTTTTTTTTTTTTTTTGCACCAAAGACATCTCAGGAATTCTTGCTTGGCCCTTGGCTTTGAACCCTAACGTCTTCACTGTCAACTTGGAGGTGGCGTGGCTCTGAAGCAAATAGCTAGCAGACCTTTGTTTACATTGTTGTTCCAAAGTCCTTTCAAAGTATTCCACTGTGGCCATGAGTTGAGTCAGGCTGGTAGGCTCCCAACTCATTTTCTGCCCATTTACCGATCCACTAATCTCAGGAGATAATCCATTTACAAGTCGGGCAGCCAGAGCAGGTTGGGTGACCTCTTTGCTGTATGGAACCCAGAAGATTCAGCTTTCTTTTGTCTGCAGGTGTAGATATTGGACCAATCAATGCAGTCAGGGAAGATCCTCTGAATGGCTTCTAAAGGATCAGTTGCTCTTTTGCCAGCTTTTGCGGGTCCATGAAGGAAACCTATTAAAGATCAAGGATCTCAAATATCATCCTGGAGGGTTTGCCATTCTTGCTTCCTCCACCCATTTTCGGGCTTCACCAGGTCCTATCAACATGTACAAGTGCTGATAAAGGTCCGGCAGCCTGGAAGCATCCGTCCTGAAAATGACTCAAAATTTCTTCCAAAAACTTCTGGGATCCTCCCTGGGTTTAGAAAATGTTTTGCCTATAGCCCTAAGTTTCACCTTTGACCAAGGAGTGAAAGATGTTAAGGAGGACCTCCTGCAACCTCGGGTGGTTTTATTTTAGAGGGGAACTTTAATAGCCTCTGAGTGTGGAAAGGTAACTAAGAGGGAGGAGTAGGGGACTGGGAGCACTCTGGTAAAGGAGTGTAGGAGGGGTCTCATGAGTCTCAGTCTTCTGTCTTAGGGATCTCATGTCTTTAATTTTTCATTAGCCTTTGTAATGACTCTTTCAACAAAGCAATTTTGAAATCTGGAAGCCTGTTGGATGTTAAAAACAGATATTCCATTCGGTTTAAATCAGGAACTCTTCCTTTCAAGTGCACTTCTCAATCTTGTCCAATTGGCATGTTCCCCCATAATGGCCATTGTAATTCTAGGCTTTTAAATAAGATTTTGCCACTTTGGTAGGTATCTATAGCTTTCTGGGACTGTCATTTTTTGACATAAAATGAACAGGTATGCTGGAAGTAGTGTGCTTAACTATTTTATCTATCTATCTATCTATCTGTCTGTCTGTCTATCTATCTATCTATCTGAAAGAGCACATACGTGAGCAGGCAGAGGGGCAGAGGGAAAGAGAGAGAGAGAGAAGCAGATTCCCCACCGAGCAGGGGAGCCTGATGCAGAGCTTGATCCCAGGACTCTAGGTTCATGATCTGAGCTGAAGGCTGACACTGAACTAGCTGAACCACCCATGTGTCCTGTGCTTAACTCTTTAGATTTTAAAAAATCCCATTTCTTTTAGCTAAGACTTTCTGTGTCTCTTGAAGCCAGATTAATGCTTAAAATGTATGTGCCTTTGGGTCAGGGATTGTGTGGTGTTTCAGTGTACCTCACTGCACAGAAATTTTCTGGAGTTGGCAGGTGACCTAGTATCAATCTAACCCATTCTATGACCAACTTATCATAACACAGGACTGTTTGGGTTAGGTAGCCAGCACTCATGACCACCAATTTTGTGGCTATTTTGGCTTCTGAGATTCCCATTAGCAGTAGCCTATACTCACTGGACCCAGCACAAGTCAGACTCAGTCTGATCCCAAACCCAGTCTGGCTCTGGTACCCATGTTGGACTTAGTCCATCTTCAGTTACTAGCCACCAAATTCTCCATGTGGAATCTGGGGGCTGGGAAAAGAACTTAACCAGCAGACTCCAAAGAATGAAGACTATAGTCTGACGTAAACAACAACAACAAAAACAAATGCGGAACTACAGAGGCCACCAGCAGTATCTGATGTGAAATCTGGGAACCTGGAGATAAAAGCAAGGGCTGGAATTTCCAACCAAATAGGGAGCAGTGGAAAGCCAATGAGACAGGGAGCAGAGCTGAGAACGGAGAGAACTTACCCTGAGAAACTGTGACACAGAGAACTACGGTATTCCTCTGGGACTATGCCTGTGTTTCTTGTTTCCAAACGCCATCAGAAGTTGACGTTAGGGGGCACCTGAGTGGCTCAGTGGGCTAAAGCCTCTGCCTTCTGCTCAGGTCGTGATCCCAGGGTCCTGAGATAGAGCCCCATGTCGGGCTTTCTGCTCATCGGGGAGCCTGCTTCCTCCTCTCTCTCTGCCTGCCTCTCTGCCTACTTGTGATCTCTGTCAAATAAATTAAAAAAAAAAAAAAAAAAAAAGAAGTCGACATTAGATCCTACTGCTGCCACCAAATGTGCTAACACCAAAACCCAACTAAGTACATTTAAAGATCTATTTGGCTTTATTCAAGAACTTATGAATCTGGAAGTTTTCCCCATCTAGCAAGTAGAAAGGAGCTTTGAGGAGCTATGCAAAATGGAAGACTTTTATAGGCAGAAATAGGGGCAGGACAAGGAAGTTATCAGTGAAAGCAAAGAAAAGATTGTTCCAGGTAAGGTCACCTTCCTCTGGGCCAGGCCCAGGGTCTATGTCACTAGTGCTGATCAAGAAATTCCAGATTGGGCGCCTGGGTGGCTCAGTGGGTTAAGCCGCTGCCTTCGGCTCAGGTCATGATCTCACAGTCCTGGGATAGAGTCCCGCATCGGGCTCTCTGCTCAGCAGGAAGCCTGCTTCTTCCTCTCTCTCTGCCTGCCTCTCTGCCTACTTGTGATCTCTCTCTGTCAAATAAATAAATAAAATCTTTAAAAAAAAAAAAAAAGAAAGAAAAAGAAATTCCAGATTGACCAGGTAAAGGTCTCATTCCTGCAGTTAAGTCTTGGTTTGCCAAAATGGAGGCAAGGGATTCTGTTTTAGGCCTATTGTCTCCCTCACCCCTGCCTTTTAAAAACAATTACTCTAGGGACTTGATAAAGTTTCAATATTTGTTCATCAATTGTTAACTACTGTAATAAATTTTACAAATGCAATTGGTGAAGGTATGAGGGGGAAGAGGGTGAAGGGAACTCTTCATCTATTTGCTCAATTCTCTGTAAGCCAAAAACTTTTCCCTGCCAGAAATAAGTTTTTAAAAAGAAAGAAAGAAAGAAAGAATTGTTTCCTCTCTCATGTAGAATCCCTTCCTGAACATTTTAATTAGGCTGCTTTGAAATAGTAAGATTTTAGAGGTTAGAGGTTCTTAAGTTTTATCTTACCCCAAACCTTCACTTCATACATAAGGAAGCTGAAGCCCAGAAAGGAGAGGTGACTGGCCTGAGATCACACAGTTATTTATATTTAAAGCCAAAATAAGAAGTTTTTATTCAACATAAGCGTTTTTCTTCCTAGTAGAGGGCTCTTTGCACCATCCCACAGCGCATTAAGTATGTTTTTTACATATGGAATTCTCATATAATTGGATTTTCTTAAACTGGGGTTGACTAGCTCAGTTTTAGAATAATGAAGAATGTTCCTTTTGTAAGAATGAGGGCAGACTACCCCAAGATGCACCACTATGGCATGGTGATGGTTCGAGCTGAAGACAACTGTGATTTCACAGGCTCAAGAGAAACTTTTGCCCCTCCTTTACCTACCTAGAAGAAACTAAATTGGGGGTCTCCAGAATAAGGATTATTAGTAGAGATATATTTTATTTGAGTGACCCATCTGTATCACAGGGCTAACATCTAATTACCAAACATCTAGGATGCCTGATTGGCTCAGTAGGTGTTGGTCTTGGAGTTGTGAGTTTGAGCCCCAAGTTGGGTGTAGAGATTAGTTTTAAAAAATGAAATCTTGGGCGCCTGGGTGGCTCAGTGGGTTACACCGCTGCCTTCGGCTCAGGTCATGATCTCAGGGTCCTGGGATCGAGTCCCGCATCGGGCTCTCTGCTCAGCAGGGAGCCTGCTTCCTCCTCTCTCTCTCTGCCTGCCTCTCTGCCTACTTGTGGTCTCTTTCTGTCAAATAAATAAATAAAATCTTTGAAAAAAAAAATGAAATCTTTGGGACGCCTGGGTGGCTCAGTTGGTTAAGCAGCTGCCTTCGGCTCAGGTCATGATCTCAGCGTCCTGGGATTGAGTCCCACATCGGGCTCCTTGCTCCACGGGGAGTCTGCTTCTCCCTCTGACTCTGCCTTCCACTCTGTCTGCCTGTGCTCGCTCTCCCTCTGAAAAATAAATAAATAAAATCTTAAAAAAAAAATGAAATCTTTGAAAAAAAAATTAACAAACATCTGCTCTTCGTATCACCCTGTGAAGAGCATTCCTTTACTCTGAAGTCCCAGACCCCTGTCCCCTTCTCCTTAGTTCAGGATGACATAAACACCTCACTCTGCCTGTCTTTGGAATTTCCATGTCTGTGTGGATTCCCTGTATGTGCGCTATTAAATTTTCTTTTTCTCCTGTGAATCTGTCTCATGTCAATTTATTTCTGACTACAGCTAGAAGGACTTGTGAAAGAATCGGAATTCGTCCTCCCTGACACCCCTAAAGAGAACTCCCCGTTTCTTTCTTCCCTTTACCTGAGGTCAACAGTCTCCTTTGAAAAGGCAGAGCTGACCTTCTGCCCCTTGCAGATTCGGGGGGCTATCTATATGACCTGAGGTGATATCCACGGGTAATGAAAAATCCTGGCTCCTTGACAGACTTGGCCGACATGCAGAAATGTCCTGTGGAGGAGGCCCAGCTGCTGTCATTTTAAGATGATCTGAAGCTGATAATGAGGCCAGTGGGAACATATGGAATGTGTCACACCCATTTTATTCTTTGGCCAAAACTATTATCCTGTTAGACAAGTGTGAAGCTAATATAACAGATGCCTAAGTGACTGCCTCATTTGCTCAGAATGAATTTATTGATTTAAATAGAAATGGTTCCCTGTCCTTAAGATGATTACAGTTTAAAATTCTGTCCCTAACTGTGATATTACCTCATCTGTGCCTCAGTTTTCTGATAGCTAAAACAAGAATGGTCTTCAAGGATGCATCCCTAGTCTGTTGGTATAGAATTTTATGTTTCTTATTACAACAGCCATGAGGTAAACATATCAGTCCATCTTCTCTCTTACCCCACACCATCCACACTCACAGGACACTGGGATTCCTGACCTTTGCACATGCCTTTTAAATGTGTCTGAACAAGTGATCCTGCATTCCAGTTCTTTTACTTAATTGGAGATAAAGTTCAAAGGCAAGAGTGGACCCATGTGATTTAGTACAATACTCGACTGAGTTCAGCAGAAAATGCCTCTTCAATTAAAACCACAAATAAGGGTGGTATCTTTATCCCTATTTTATAGATAAGAAAACTAGCCCCTGAATTGTTAACAAAATGTCCCAAGATACCATGTCCTAGAAATAATAACTACCATTTAGTGAATGTTAATAAATAGAGGCACAGAGAGGTTAAACAGCTTTGACAGTTTACACAGATGATGGGTAGAGGAGCTGATAATCACAATCAGCCGCTCTAACTACGTAGGCTATGTATAATAAGTACATCATCCTGCCTTTTACAACCTTACTTAGTTTAACTTAAGATTATTTTAATCCTCACTCTAATGCTATGATTTAGGTATTATTAACAGTGTTCTGGTAAATGTCTAACAACTGGTTTTGTTAGGAAAGGTGGAATCCTGATTTATCGTGTTTCCTAATTTTCATGGTGTGACTATTGCTACTATGGCTAATTTCAAGCTATCACTATAACATGAATGAACTGAGAATTGAAAAGACATATTTAGTAACTTTCTACTATATGATATTTCCATTTATGGATAGAATACCTGTAAATAGCTTCAGGAAATAGATAATAGTGGGGTACCTCTGGCCTACTTGTGATCTCTCTCTCTGTCAAATAAATAAAATCTTAAATAAATAAATAAATAAAAATAAAAATAAGAACCTCTTAAATCTATCTTTAGAAAAAACTGGAGGGGCATCTGGGTGGCTCAGTGGGTTAAAGCCTCTGCCTTTGGCTCAGGTCATGATCCCAGGGTCCTGGGATCGAGCCCCACATCGGGCTCTCTGCTCAGCGGGGAGCCTGCTTCCCCTCTCTCTCTCTGCCTGCCTCTCTGCCTACTTGTGATCTCTGTCTGTCAAATAAATAAATAAAATCTTAAAAAAAGAAGAAATAGATAATAGTAAACCATAGTAAAATACTAGGAAACATTTGTTTTGAGTATTTATTGCCTTTATTTTTAATAAAATGCACTTAACTGTAGGTGAACAGAAGAAGCTATAGAGTAACATCTACATGTTTCCATTTTTGTATATAAGAGAAAACTGTCACACATATGTGTATATGTGTTTATTTGATAAAAAGAGTAAACTGTTAAAATGGGTTACTTCAAAGATGAGGGAATTGAGGATGTCAAGATAAATTAACTTTTTCTTGTCATATATCTGTGTTAGATATTTTACAACCATAATATTGTGCTTATATGACAAAAAATATTCCAGTTTTTTAAAGGTTTTATTTATTTATTTGACAGAGATCACTAGGAGGCAGAGAGGCAGGTAGAGAGAGAGAGATGGGGAAGCAGGCTCCCCACTGAGCAGAGAGCCCAACACGGGGCTTGATTTCAGGACCCTGAGATCATGACCTGAGCCAAAGGCAGAGGCCCAAACCCAATGAGCCACCCAGGTGCCGCTCCAGTTTTTTTTTTTTTTTTTTTTAAGATAGACTTAAGAGGTTCTTATTTTTAATTTTTATTTATTTATTCATTTTTAAAGATTTTAGTTATTTGACACACAGAGAGAGAGATCACAAGTAGGCAGAGAGTCAGGGGGAGCTGAGCAGAGAGCCCAATGCAGGACTTGATCCCAGGACCCTGAGAGGATGACCTGAGTGGAAGGCAGAGGCTTAACCCACTGAGCTACCCAGGCACCCAATTATCCAGTTTTTTTTTTTTTTTTAAAGGGAAACTAGAATTAGAGGGTAAGAATGACTTTTTCATTGACTAGTATTAGAGGTGAAGAGAATTACAATAATTGTAAAGGTTGAAAAATGTTCAATTTCTCATTTTAAAATTAGTGTTTATTGGTTCATTGTCCTTTCCACCAGAATGAAAGCTCTGTGATGACCAGCACGTTAAGTACCTACTACAACGTCATGGTTCCAGCCACCATCATCGCTCCCTTAAACTAATAGAAGAGCTTCCGAACCATCACACACACTGCTTCTATTATTTCTCTCTGCATTAGCTTGCTAGGGCTGCCTTAAGAACGAAGCACACACTGGATGGCTAAAAAATCACAGTTTGTCTCACAGTTCTGGAGGCTACAAGTCCAAGACCAAGATGTTGGCCAGGTTGGTTCTTTCCAAAGCTGTAAGAGAGACTCTGTCCTGTGCCTCTCCCCTTGTGATGTGGTTTCAGAATATAGGTGAGGTTTGGTGCGGTGAGGTCTGGAACCCACCGCCAAGAAAGAATTGAGACGTCTTTGGTGCAAAATGATGGTTTTATTAAAGCCCAGGACAGAATCCCTCAGCAGAGAGAAGGACTGCACCAGGGGCCTTGAGAAGTGGCTGACTTGGGGGAAGTAGGGAAAAGGGAGGTTTCAAAAGTAGTTTTATAGAGGGAAATTGGAAGGGGAGGTGAACCAAGAGAGACTATGGACTCTGAAAAACAATCTGAGGGGTTTGAAGGGGCAAGGGGTAGGAGGTTGGGGGAACCAGGTTGTGGGTATTAGAGAAGGCACAGATTGCATGGGGTACTGGGTGTGGTACAAAAACAAGGAATACTGTTACACTGAATATAAATTTTAAAAAATTAAAAAAAAAGTAGTTTCATATGCTAAAGGAGCCCAAATTGCAAGATACCTACAAGATACCATAGGTCTTGCCATTGTCAAGTTAAGGTTGTAGTCCCCTCTAGCAAGATATATTAGCATTTAATTGGGAGGTTCCTGGAAGAATATCATACAAGTCCCACCCAGGAGTGGGCTGGCGGGGGAAGGTGTTAGCTTGTGCTTTGCCTTCTGCTCCCTCATTACTAGCTTTTGGTGCCTTGCTGGCTAGTCCTTGGTGTTCTGTGGCTTGCAGCTGCATACTTAATAGTGTCTGCCTCTATCATCACATGGTCTTCTCTCCTGTGACTGTGTATCTTCTGCTATTCTTATAAGGACACCAGTTGTTTTGGATTAAAAGCCCACTCTACTCCAGTATGACCATCTTCACTGATTATGTCTGCAATGGCCTTATTTCCAAACAAGGTCACATTTGGAGGTATTGGGGGCTAGGATTCCAACATATCTTCTGGAGGGACACAATTCAACCCATAATGCCTTTCCATAGCTAGTTCTCCATGGAACTACGAAAGTTCACTTAAAAAAAAAAAACTTAAAAAAATATTTTATTTATTTGTGGGGTGTCTGGGTGGCTCAGTGGGTTAAAGCCTCTGCCTTTGGCTCAGGTCATGATCCTGGGGTCCTGGGATTGAGCCCGGCATTGGGCTCTCTGCTCAGCGGGGGGCCTGCTTCCCTTCCTCTCTCTCTCTGCCTGCCTCTCTGCCTGCTTGTGATCTCTGTCAAATAAATAAATAAAATCCTTAAAAAACAAACAAACAAACAAAAGATACCTAGAGAAGTCTTATTCCCATTCCTGTCTCTGGCCATTCAGTTTCTTCTAGCTCATAAGAAACCGTTTTTATTGGTCTTCTAGGATTTCTTTTTGCAAATACAATACATTCTTGTATATATATGTACATAGTATTTACAGTCCTTGAAAACATTTCCAGGACATCATTTCATTCAGTTCATAGAGAATTTCCTTATTTGTTTTTACAGCTGCATAATATTCCCTTTGGGGGGCCACACTGATTTTTTAAATCAGTTTCTGCTTGATAAACATTTGTGGCTCTCCTGCTTTTGCTAATACCAAAAATGTAGGAAGGGATTTTTATTCCATGCTCAATCTCCCAGAGTCTTGAAGATTTTCCGCATAGAGCCGACTGTCAATAAACAACTGTAGAAAGAACGATGAGCTAGCTAATCAGCGTTAATGAGTAAGGAAGGGGTGGTAGGGAGCCCAGGGACAGCTCCCCGGCGCCGGTGCTGCAGGGAGGCTCCAGAAGGTGGCGCTGCAGGCGGCCGACGCACCTGGCCGGACAGGCCACGTCGCTCTTGCCGTGTGTGCCGGTGGTGGCGCGCGGACGAGCGTGTGGGGTAGGGCGAGTCATATGACCCGCTCGGCTTCCTGGCTTCGGCCGCCGCCGCCCGCCTGTGTCCGCCCGTGGTGCGCCGCGGCCCCGAGGAGCCGTTGAGGGGTCGGGGCTGAGGCCCGCTCGTGTGGGTGCCGTCGCTGCTGCCGTCCTCCCGCCCGCCCGTTCCTTCTCCCTCCCGGCCGCCATCATGTTGGCGCTCATCTCCCGCCTGCTGGACTGGTTTCGCTCGCTCTTCTGGAAGGAGGAGATGGAGCTGACGCTGGTGGGGCTGCAGTACTCCGGCAAGACCACCTTCGTCAATGTCATCGCGGTGAGTGCCGCCCGCTCACCCGCCCGGGGCGCCGCAGCCCGCGAGTCCCGCCCGCCCGGCTCTTGCCCGAAGGCCCGGGCCGGGGCTGCCCTCAGCGCGGTGGGGCTAATGAGAGTGGGACGAGGGGAGGAGGCAAGCCGTTCCTGTCACCCCCGCGGGGGCCGAGGTTTGGAGTTCCCGCGTGTTGGTGACCGAGGGGTAGCGCTGGATCGGCAGTCTAAGGGTTAATTCTATTTAGTCACCTTCTACCGAAAGCGAGGTTCTCAGCGCAGCCGGAGCTTGGAAGGGGTAAAATCGGCCTTGTCGCGTTTTTAAGGATTGAGTTTCCTTTGGATTTGGTCTGTGGGGGTACCTGCAGGGTTAACGCCTGTCAGTTCCCCGAGGGGTGGGATTTGGCAAGCTGTCCCTCGGTCCTGTGAGGACGCGTGAGACTCCAGAGCGTCCCTCCAGTAGCCACTCCGGACGGAGAGCCCCATCGGGAGGCAAGCAGGAGACCCGTGTGGGCTGTCGGATTCCGTGGGCAGTATGTTCCCTGTAATTTAGTTACTAGGTTTCAGTCGTTCCCGTGTGGGGGGCGGGGAACCGAGTTTATTGCTGCTGGTCTCGCTGGTAGAAACTGGGGAGAAACCCTTCCAGCCAGTCCAGTTCGCTGTAGCCCTCAGCATTTATTTAGCCAGGCAGTTAGGGGTTTCTGCTTTTTCAGAGCCAGGAGTCGGAAAAGATGCATCTGTAGTCATTCAGCTTCCTTGGAAAAGGAAGAAGGGTTGATCTTTTTGTGAGGGTGATTTTTCCTTGAAAGGGAGGGTGGGCAAGAGACTGGGCAGGAACATAGTCTGTTCCAGGCCCGGGAAATGGGTTTCTAGCGAGGAAATTGCCCTGGGAACCTGTATACGATGTGGTGTTTATTCCCCAGTGATTGAGTGGAAGGATGATGATTAAATTTTGCTTGGGTGGTTAGCTGGGGAAGGAATAAGAGAGGAAAAGATTCTCTTCAATCTTAATTTAGAGGCAGGGAGTTGATGTGACTCACTTTTAGCTGATAGGTGCTTGTACTTGTCAGGGATAAGCTTCAGAACTGTTCTAAGAGACATGGCAGCAGTCCTTCCATCTTTTAGGTAATGGTTGGAATCCTTATTTAATAGACGAGTTGCCCAACTGGTTTGGTTACAGGAATGATTCAAACACAGCTCCTTTGTGGGAGAAAATAGGTAACATGTGACTCTTAGTCCTGCAGTAATGGAGCAGCAGAGTAAGACTTGAAGAAAAAGATTAGCAGAGATCCAGACTTCCTTTGAGGAACATTGCATAGAAGTGTAAAAGAAAATTTATCTATGTGTTTGGCTCCTTTTGTGATATGTTTTTGGCTCGAGATAACTATCTTTGCAACAGGTTGAGTGGAAAGTATATGATAGCACTAAAACTAATTTAAAAGATTTTAGCTAAATACTCATGCTAGAGCTTTTATTTATTTTAAATATTTATTTGAGAGCATGTGAGAGAGAGCGAGTGCAAGCAGGGGGTAGAGGTAGAGGTAGGGGGAGAGGGAGAAGCAGACTCAGGATGAGCAGGGAGCCTGATGCAGGACTCAACCCCAAGACCCTTGGATCATGACCTGAGCCTAAGGCAGATGCTTAACTGTCTGAGCCACCCAGGTGCCCCTGTACTAGAGTTTTTATACCATACAGAAAAGATAAGATCTCAGTTAATTGTAGATTTTCTGGTTTTCCTTTCAGATAAGTATTGAAGTCTCCTGGGGCACCTGGGTGGCTCAGTGGGTTAAAGCCTCTGCCTTCGCCTCAGGTCATGATCCCGGGGTCCTGGGATTGAGCCCCACATCTGACTCTCTGCTCTGCAGGGAGCCTGCTTCCCTTTCTCTCTCTGTGCCTGCCATTCTGCCTGCTTGTGCTCTTTTTCTGTCAAATAAATAAATAAAATCTTAAAAAAAAAAAAAAGAATTGGAGTCTCCTTAGAACCCTATCCTTTTGACGAGACTCAGTTAATATACAGTGTACATGTAGGTGCATTACTACAATTAATTGTTGTATTTGTTGCAGAGTAGTTATGCTTGGGAAACCTGAAAAAGTTCAGTAAATCTTTGAAGAGCTTGTAAAGACATAAGCCTGAAAATCATGCTTACTGTATTTTTCATAGACGGTTTAGCTTAATGTGAACAAGAACTTTCAAGTCAAGGAACTGTGGGTTTGCATTCTGGCTCTGCCACTTAGCAGCTTTGTATCCTCTTTCAGTCCTTGTTTTTCTCATCTATTAAATAGAGATGATAATAGGTTTGTTAAAGAGTTGTTCTGGGCAGTAAATGAAATGACGGATGTTAAGTGACTAGCACCATGCTCCCCATAGAAGGGACTAGGTAAGTGGTGCTGTTATTTGTAGCAGATACACTTCTTTAATGCAGACACAGTGTTTTAAACAATATTCAGAAGGTCATTAGCTGGGGTCATTTCTTTCCTTGAAACTGATTTATCTAAATGTGGCTTCCAGTAGTGGATTTGTGGATTGTAGCAAATAATCACATCATGCACACCCCCCCATTAAAAAATATTGTATTAGATTATTTTAACAGCAGAGCTTCTGGAAACCTTTTGACTTCCAAGTGAACTAACTGGTGGTTCCATTATTTTTTTTTAATTAAACAGTTCATTTTGAATTATGATGTGGATAGGTTTGGCTTAGAAAAAAATCTGGACTGTAGTTGGTTGTAGCATTTAAGATGCTGAGAAAAAAGAAACCTCTGTAAATTTGATACCTTTTTTAAAAAAAGTATTTTATTTATTTATTTTAGGGGCAGAGATCACAAGTAGGCAGAGAGGCAGGCAGAGAGAGGAGGAAGCAGGCTTCCTGCTGAGCAGAGAGCCGGATGTGGGGCTTGATTCCAGGACACTGGGATGGAGACCTGAGCTGAAGGCAGAGGCTTTAACCCACTGAGCCACCCAGGCGCCCCGATTTCATACCTTTAAAAAAAAAAACAAAACTCAGACTCTAACTTAAATCTGTGATTATTAAGAAAATATTGAGGACAAGGAAAAGGTTAGTAATTTTTACAGACTTTTAGATAAAAACAATATTTCCAAAATAGTAAATTTAGCCTTATATTTGAAAAAATTAATTGAACTATTCTTTGTATTTTGTATAAAATATTTGATTTGTAGACTCAAACACCGATGGTTTGAGTACTTTGTGTCTCTTGAGAAAGTAGCTTGCCCAGTATGAAAAGCCTCATGAATGCCAGTTTTCTTTTGGTAAAAGTTGACTTTTTGCATAAAATGCGGCTTTCTTTATCTTCTGCTTTAAAAGTTAAGAAAAGGGCGCCTGGGTGGCTCAGTGGGTTAAGCCGCTGCCTTCAGCTCAGGTCATGATCTCAGGGTCCTGGGATCGAGTCCCGCATAGGGCTCTCTGCTCAGCAGGGAGCCTGCTTCCTCCTCTCTCTCTGCCTGCCTCTCTGTCTACTTGTGATCTCTCTCTGTCAAATAAATAAATAAATAAAATCTTAAAAAAAAAAGTTAAGAAAAATTTCAGAAATAATCATTTAACTCACTCAAAAGGTTTGTGAAGCTGCATTATTTTGTACGGTTTGGCTCATTCTGAAATTAGGCATTTTATTAACAGAGAGGTTCATTCCTAAAATTCATATTCTTGTTGAACATATAGAGTGTTGTCTTTGTTTTGAACATTAAAAAACTCTGGTCTTTAATTTTGTCATTAACGTTAGGGAATGAAATATTATTGCTTATTGCTAAGTATTATGGCAGTTATTGCGTAATAAATCATGTGTCCTATATGTGTAATGTATGTTGAGTAATCTTTAGCAGAGACTCTTACATGGGTTACAGGAATTCCTAAGAAATGTTTAATAGTATTTACCAAAGTGTTATAGGCTAACTTTTATAGATAGAGTGTGTTTTAGAAATGAATAGTGTAGGGGAATCTGGGTGGCTCACTGGGTTAAGCCACTGCCTTCGGCTCAGGTCATGATCTCAGGGTCCTGGGATCGAGTCCCGCATCGGACTCTCTGCTCAGCAGGGAGCCTGCTTCCCTCTCTCTCTCTCTCTGCCTGCCTCTCTGTCTACTTGTGATTTCTCTCTGTCAAATAAATAAATAAAATCTTAAAAAAAAATGAATAGTGTAAAAGTTTACATTTTTGTGAAGTATTGATACAAAATTGGTTAATCCAAGGAAAAGTTTATTACTGCTGAGAATTAGGAAAATGAAGTATTTGGAACAATAGTAGAAATTTGAACCTAGAATCTTTTTTTTTTTTTTTTAAGATTGTTTATTTTAGGGAGAGGGAGGGAGAGAGCACAGGCTCTTTAGCATGTGTGTGGGGGAGGGGCAAAAGAAGAGAATTTAAAACTGACTCCTTGCTGAGCGTGAAGCTCCCCTGGGGCTGGGTCCCAGGACCCTGAGATTATGACTTTAGGCAAAACCGAGAGTCAGATGCTCAAACGATTGAGCCACCTAGGTGCCCCAGAATCAGTTTTTCAGAGTTTGTAGAAACTTTAATTAAACTGGTCTAATTTTACTCCCTTTTAATAGGTGTAGCTGGAGAATCCTGAAAAGTAAGTGAAATTTGTAAGACAGCTAACTAGTAGCAGAGATAAAATTAGAACTTAGGGGCTAGTTCACTTTCTAATTTTCTGGTCTACCTCTGTGAAGTCTAGCTGAGATTAGGATCATAGAGCTGTAGATTAGGAGACTTTAATCTTTTAAAAAAACTTTTTAAAAAATATGTTCATAAATATACTCTTGTTATGAATCTAGATAACATTTTAAACACAGGCATCAGAAGCATGTTGATTAACTTTTGAGGACTTTGTGTGTGTGTTTGTGTGTGTATATCTTTCTATGTATATATGAGGACATGAATTAAGGGGAAAGAATGATTATATAAAGTATAAAGAGGTGTATATAAATTATATTATATTTGGACGTTTAAATAACTGGCTAACAGGCATTGTTGAGTTACTGAGTTATGTTTATTTTCTTTAAAAAGCAGAAATAATTCTGGGTTTGATCAGAATGTTTATTACTTAATTACTCTGGAGTAAGAATGGGGAAAATAGTTTTTAAAGAAACCGTAAGAATAGGGAAAATAGTTTTTAAAGAAACCGTAATGTGGCTCAAGTCTACAGGTTAGTATGTTTGTAATTTTATTGTAGAAAGTAGCCTTCCAGTGAGGTGGTCTTCAAATTCACGTTTGGAATTATAGCACATGAGGCATCTTGCCAAGGAGCTTCTCTTCCAAGTTCTTTACCCTCTTCCCTATTCCCGTTATTTTTTCCATGCAGACCTAGAATATCAAAAGTCAAATGTTCTCATTAAGAAGTTGTTATAGTGCAATAATCCATTTTAAATTACTGACTTAGCTATCTCACAACTTAAAGCTCTTTTTAACCTTCTCAGAGATAAAGTGGATTATTACTGAACATGGATACAAAATGCATTGCTCCTATAAAAACTAGTTACTTAAATATTATCTTTAGATTTTTTTCCTGATTATCAAAATAAGACAGGGTCATTAGTAGAAATTTGAAAAGGATAGTATAAAGTAGAGAAAAATTTCTTTTTTAAAAGATTTTATTTATTTATTTGACAGAGAGAGACACAGTGAGAGAGGGAACACAAGCAGGGGGAGTGAGAGAGGGAGAAGCAGGCTTCCTGCCAAGCAGGGAGCTGGATGCGGGGCTCATCCCAGGATCATGGGATCATGCCCTGAGCTGAAGGTAGATGTTTAATGACTGAACCACCCAGGCATCCCTAAAGTAGAAGAAACCTGTCTTCATTATCCAGCGTTACCTATTGTCAGTATTTCAAAGTAGTTCCTTTTTGTCTTTATTATTATTTAAAAAATTTTTTTATTTATATATTTGTTTTGAGAGAGAGCAGGAGTCGGGGGGCGGGGTGAAGGGGGGAGAAGCAGAGGCCAAGGGAGAAGCATACAGGAGGCTCCAGCCCAGGATCCTAATCTCATTAGCTGAGGCAAAGGCAGACACTTAACCAACTGAGCCACCCAGGCGCTGCCCCTATTTATCTATCTATCTATCTATCTATCTATCTATCTATTCTTTTTTTTAATGGATATATCCAAACACCTTTTTTTTTTTTTTAAGATTTTTATTTATTTATTTGACAGACAGAGATCACAAGTAGGCAGAGAGGCAGGCAGAGAGAGAGGAAGAAGCAGGCTTCCTGCCCAGCAGGGAGCCCGATGTGGGGCTCGATCCTAGGAACCTGAGATCATGACCTGAGCCGAAGGCAGAGGCTTTAACCCACTGAGCCACCCAGGCGCCCCTCCAAACACTTTAAAAGTTTTGACATGATACCTAGTTTGTTTTAATTATGGTGTATATATTTTTCTGTGTGTAAAACCATTTTAATGCCTTTATAATTTATTGTTATGGCATATCTCGTGGCTGTACCATAATATTTTTGATCATTTCCTCATTATTGGACTTTTGAGTAATTTTGTGTTTTGCTAGTGTACATCAGTGTGTTCTGTATTTCCTAAGGATGAGTTCCAGAGTTATATCACTAGGTCAGAAGATAGGAACATATTGCATGTCAAACGGCCAAACTGCTTTTCAGAAAGTAAAGTATGCACTCTTACTTGAGAATGTCCTCTTAACAGATTTCATATATAGGGTTGGACGTCAGCTAAGCACTTGCCCCTTGTTATTTTTAGGGCAAAACATACTTAGTTTTGTTGATAAGTAAACCAGCAGTATTTTTAAACTATTCTATTAGGTAATTGCTCTGCCTCTGTTTAATGTTTAAAGACGTATCTATGTTTCAGCAACTACTAAGACTGGGACTATAGAGAACATAATGCCTTGCTCAATTCTCTTTTTTATTGGATTTTGCTGGCAAGTCATATAAATGCAGCTTATCCTCTTTAGCTATCTGGATCTGATTTGTTTTAAACTTAATGGTGGATTGTATTAAGATTTGTATTCCAGGAATCTGGCATATTTCCATGCAGTCCTTACCTAATCTTGTCCTTTTATAGTGTGATGCTGCTTTTCTTCCAGGGGTGGGGGTGGTGTATTAGAAAATATTCTTTTCTATATCAGAATCTCAGAAAGTTTGCCAAGTAAGGATGCGTGGATAGCTCAGTTGGTTAAACATCCGACTTTTGATTTTGACTCAGGTCATGATCTCAGGGTCATGAGATCCAGTCCTTATTGGCTCTGTGCTGGGTTTGGAGCTTGTTTAAGATTTTCTCTCTCTCCCCCTCTCTGCCCTTCTATTCTACCACCTGTCTCTCTCTTAAAAAAAAAAAAAAAAAAAGGAAAAGAATGTTTGCCAAGTAGACCATTTTTGAGGCTATAGCATATGAATTTTTAAAATTAATAATTTGAATATCATTTATAATTATTAAAAGTTGATTATTGTCTTTTGTGCTCATATAGGAAAAAACTAAGAAAAAATTATTAACCTATTTGCTGAATGTTCAAAATTGAATGATAATTTAAGGCATTTAGTTTTTCTGGGATGTGACAAACCAAAATTGGAATCTCTAATGGGATAATTTGAGTTAATTTCTTTCTTCAAAGTCAAAACCACAAGGCTTACATTCTGTTGTGCTATTTTTTTTTAAAGGTTACACTGTTTCTTAAATTAGACATGGGTCTTGTATTTGGATCTGATTTCAGTTTGTCTAGTTTCTTACAGTAGAATAATATTCTTATTTCATATTCCAAAAGGAAATTTCTTTTATATTTAAAAAAATCACAGCTTTAGGGTTCATTTTAAAATCATCTTTAAGAATACTGTATTTTTTAAAAAATTGTAATACTGACAAAATAATTTTAGGTTTCAGGTATCTAAGTAGTGACATTTCTACTTGAAAATTGAAGCTTTTCCATCTAAGCGGAGTTAGAAAAAGAATCATTTGTTATTTAAAAAAAAAAAACTTGGATGATGATTGGCAAAATGATCCTAAAAATGTCTTTTTACAGATTTACTTGATAATAATTACTTTAGCTCTACCTAAGTAGTATTACTCTAAGAATGTATTTTGAGCCTTAATTTGTTGGCATATGAACATGGTATGAATGAGTTTATTTGGAATATGTTTAAGTGGCTACATGAGGTAAATGGCATAGAGGTTAGGAACTGAGAGCCAGACTATTGAGGTTCAAATGTTGACTCTTCTTCTTTGACTTGTCTTATTTTTGGCAAGTTTTTAACACCTTAGTGTCTGTTTCCTTACATGTAAAATGGGAAATAATAGTAGTTTCTACCTCAAAGAGTTGTTTTGAGTTAATACTGGTAAAACATTCTGAACAGTGTTCAAAACAAGGCAAGTGATATGGAAGTGCTTCATAAATGGTAGCTGCTAGATAGATTACTGTAGTGTGCTCTTCTTGAGGGCAAGGTTTTTTGTTGCGTTGTTCACCGATAACATTCCAGTACCCTGAAACGTGCCTGACACATACTAGGTGCTCAAAATATATTTTCGAATAGACTTATTTTCACAATATAACATTAAGAAAAATGTTTTTATGAACCCACATATCCGTTTTCATATTTCAGTATGCAAAGCGTACATAGTGTTAAGAATGAGAGTTAAGAATGTCGCTTCACAGTAAAAGGTAGAAAGATAGACTGATCCCTACAAGAAGAAAAGAGTGGCCCTTGGCAGCACTACCTGCCCTCTAGAATTTAGGTGACCTGTACACGTGTATGCTTAGATTGTAATTTTAAATTTGGATAAGACCAAAACTTTGGTGTCCATTTTCCTGTTTGTTTTAGTTTTTAAACCAAGATTTAAGATTAGAGTAGGTTTAATCACTGTTGACAGCCATAAATTTGCGAGCCCCAGCAGGCAGTAAGTATACTGTGTGGTAGCCCATCCTCTTTGAGATGAGAAATGTACTGTATGCAGTACTTGAGTACACTTGAGACTGTATGCAGGCTAGACCAGAAAGAGCTTTTGTCAGAGTCCTCTGAAGGTGGGTTGAGGTCTGGTTTAGACATTGATCACTAGACCTACTTTTTCTTGCCAGCACGTTTTTCTATGGAAAAAATTTGAATACAAGTATATGGACTTCATTATTTTTAAATAGTTCTTATCAGAGGAAAAACTAGGAAATGGAAGAAACCCAATTTTTCTGCCTCCAAAATCTAGCTTTTTTCACTCCTGGCTTTTGGTTTCTTTATTTTGATCTTACTATTTTCTTCACTCAGTGGCTGAATTTAAAAACTTAAAAACATTTGTTTCTTAAAAAGAATAAGAGAATCCATATTGTTTTAAAAAAGAGTATATCCCCCCTGCCTGCCTCTCTGCCTACTTGTGATCTCTGTCAAATAAAAAAAATAGATATGAAAACAAAAAATTTTTAATACCACTTGGATTTAATGACTATTAATATTAAGTTGTATATCCTTCCTATTTTCTCTCTGTCGTTTTAAATATACAAAAATATATGCTTTTTTTGCTATTGAGATAAATTAACGTATGATAATAATTTTAGGTGTATAACATAATGACTGCATATTTGTATATATTGCAAAATGATCCTCACAGTCTAGTTAACATCCATCACCATGCATAGTTATAATTTTTTTTAAACTCGTGATGAGAACTATTAAGATTTACTTCTTAGCAACTTTGAAATATACAGTATAGTATTATTACCTAAAGTCACCATGCTGTACATTACCTCTTATTTATTTTGTAATTGGAAGGTTGTACCTTTTGGTACCCTTTAACTATTTCTTCTGCCACCATCCTTTATGTCCTGCCTCTGGCAGCTATCAGTCTGTTCTCTGAGTACTACTTGTTTTTTGTTTTTTTAAAGATTTCACATGTAAGTGTTTTTCTCTTTCTGACTTTTTTCACCTAGCATAATGTACAGTATATGCAGTTGTGGCAGGATCATGTTGTACCTTCTGAATGATTTCATGTAGTCTCTTTGACTTACCTACTTTGATGGCTAAAAGGCAACTCAAGTTCAGTAAGTTCAAGGTGGAACTTGTATTTGCTTTTAAAATTTTATTTATTAAGATTATATTCATCTGAGAGAGAGAGTGAGCATGGGCCGGGAGCAGGGAGGAGCAGAGA
Organism: Mustela nigripes; assembly: GCF_022355385.1. Taxonomy (NCBI): domain Eukaryota; kingdom Metazoa; phylum Chordata; class Mammalia; order Carnivora; family Mustelidae; genus Mustela; species Mustela nigripes. The sequence continues at coordinate 47,094,653 of NC_081558.1, forward strand.
AGCAGACTCTCTGCGGATATGGGGCTTTAATCCCAGGACCCTGGGATTGTGACTCAAGCTGAAGGCAAATGCTTAACCTACTGAGCCATCCAGGAGCCCCAACATGGAGCTTTTGATCCCCTTCTTCTCAATCCAGGGACCCTTGATCCCCTTCTTCTCAATCCAGGGACCCAACCTCTATCCTTTTCCAAAAAAAGTTAAATGAAATGGATGTTAGTAGGCTTTAATTAATCAGCATATGTATATTTTGGTTGCAGACATTATTTTCCATTACTGAGTGATTAAAATGTTTGTGCCCAAAACTTTGTTTTTGTAATTTTCTTCAGCGTGTCTGAATGTGGGCCAGTTTGACCAGTTTTAACCTTTACATACTTCTTTCATCCTGTCTCTTGCATGTGTCTTCCCAAGTTAGGATTGATCATACCACCTCCACTGTAATTTTCATTGTACTTGCTGCCTTAAGAAATTCGCTTGTTTATTACCTTTGTCTTTATTATGAATGTAAGTTCCATAGGGGCAGAGCTTTGTCCTTTTTTCAGTACTGCATTTTAGTGCAAAGCACTATGCCCTGCATGTAATAAGCTCTGTAAATATTGAGTGAATGAATGAATATAGCAACAAAGTGTATTTATGTATACTTAAACTCTGTACAAGCTTTTGTGATAGATGGTTCCTAAATGTACCAGACAAAGTTGTTTGTCGTAGAATATGTGCTTCATATTAGCCATGTATGTATAGGATACAAATACTAAGTGCCTTAAGATTGGCACAAAATGCCACCCTCACTTGACTAAGACATTGCAGGTATTTTAGAAAGGCAGTTTAGTAGGACCTTGGTGGGAGTGGCCACTAAAGTGAACTGCCTTTTTTTTTTTTTTTAATAGATTTTATTTATTTGAAAGAGAAAGCACAAAGAGAAAGTGAGAGGGAGAAACAGACTCCCTGCTGAGCAAAGACCCTATGCGCTTGATCCCAGGAACCTGAGATCATGACCTGAGCCAAAGGCAGATGGCTTAACCAACTGAGCCACCCAGGTGCCCTTAAGTGAACTTTGAGAGTAGAGTGGTTTTCCTTTATTCAGTGAGTATTTGATATAGTGTTCTAGGTGGCATAGATATAGTGAGGAACAAAACAGGCATGGTTCCTTCCCTTGTGCAGCTTCCAGTATTATGGAGGGAAGAAAAGATGTTCAAGAAGGAACAGTGGGAGTAGGAAGGACACAATTGAGGGAAAGAAATTTGTTGTATTACATGTAACTTGCATGAGGGAGAAAACAAAAGACTGCAAAAGTAAATCAGTATGCATGGAGAGCCATTGAAGAATTTTGTTTGAGGGAATGAAGTAAGACCTGTTTTTCAGAGGATGAATTTAGTTATCAATAAAGAGACCAGTGAAAAGGAGCTTGGTCACAAGGCTATTACAAAGATCTGATTGAGAGATACTGAGTTAAGGAGTAAGGAAAAGACAGCTTTATTATGGAAGTAGAATGGGTGCAATTAAAAAAAATTTTTTTTTAAGATTTTATTTATTTATTTGGTAGAGGGAGACACAGCGAGAGAGGGAGCACAAGCAGTGGGAGTGGGAGAGGGAGAATTAAGCTTCCCACGAGTGGGGAGCCCAGTGCAGGGCTTCATCCCTCTACCCTGGGACTGTGACCCGAGCTCAAGGCAGACACTTAACTACTGAGCCACCCAGCGGCTGCCAGTGGGTGCAGTTCAGTGGTTGAACCAGATGTGTAGGGCAAAGGGGGATTTGTTGTCAGAGACTTTTTTAAGGAGTTCAGTGAATGTTGGGAAATATGGTTGTTTGATCAAGTAGTGAATATGGGGTGGAGAAGGGGGAATGAGTTTAGAAGACAGAGGAATGAGTTGAGTATAAAATGTATTATATGATTATGATATAAAGTGAATTTATATATGGGAAGTGCATTCACGCTATTATTTTTAGATATGGTGGGACTAAAACTGAGAATTAACATTTCAATTTGTATCTTTATCCGTGTAGTAGGAAACTTAGAAAGTAGTTGAGTTTCTCTTCAAAATAATCTTGTAGAGTACTTTTTCCTGTGATTTGTGTCAGTTATCCTACCCTGCTGATTACTTACTTTGCAAACGTTACAAAATGTTCTCCACTCCTCCAGAATTGCATTTGGGGTATCTTGATTTGTTTATGGTGCCTGTGTACATGAGTCTGTGCCCAGATTGCAGGCTGTCCAGAATTCTGAGGGCCTAATCCACAGGCCCTCCAAGCAGCTGAATGAAGGCTGTATATTCAAAGTGGCTCAGGCTCTTGTAGGCTTGGAAGCCTTCACTATTTAATTTGGAGGGAAATGTTTTCTATCCCTGGAAAATATGGTTTAGTTTTACATACTGTCTTTCTACTGAAGAGAAAAGTTGATATGTGTAGCTTGTTGTGCTTTAAACATAAAGGATATCTGATCTCTTGGGATTTAAGTTGTGATTTTTTTAGGTACTGGGTAAACACGTGGATAGTATTAGAGTATTTTTCTCTCTTACTGGTTTCCATTACTGATTATTTTACTGTGTGATTGAAAAGAAATTGTGATCCCCAATCTCCTTATCCCACTTAGGTTGTTTGATGTTTGCTAAGAGATTTATTTAGGAGCAGAGGGAAAGGGACAAGCTGACTCCATGCCAAGTGCGTAGTCTGACATGGGCCTTGATCTCACAACACTGAGATCATAACCCAAGCTGAAATCCGCAGTCAGAAGCTTAACCAACTGAACCATCCAGGAGCCTCTATACTATGTTATACTTAAGGATAGTAATGTAATGTTACTATACATCCTACTATTTCTTTTTTTTTTTTTAAGATTTATTTATTCATTTGACAGAGATCACAAGGAGGCAGAGAGGCAGGCAGAGAGAGGGAGAAGCAGGCTCCCCGCTGAGCAGAGAGCCCAATGTGGGGCTCCATCCCAGGACATCCCAGGAGACCATGACCTGAGCCAAAGGCAGAGACTTTAACCCACTAAGCCACCCAGGTGACCCCATCCTACTATTTCTTAGTCATCCTTTTCTACTATCTCCAACACACAAGGGGTGTTCAGTGAAAATCTTTTCATTTATTTTTTTTTTAGTGGAACAGTTGACTATTTTATGAAGTGCATTCATACACAAAGCATTATATGATTCTTTTAGCTCCCTTGTTAAGTAGATACTCACTGGCTTATAAAAGGAAAAAAGAGGTTAAGTGACACAGTTTTGAGATAGGTCTGGGATACAACTATAACTCGGCCTGAATGTTCTGTTCCATTAAAAAGTGAGCTATGATGAATCCTTGTTTACAGACAAATCCTGTAGGACCTTGTTTTGCCACTTGATACAGTACAGCTCTTCCAAGTCTTGTGACTGAGACTAGTTTGGAAATGGGACATCACCTCTTGTGGTGTTCCTTAGCCATTTTTAGCTTTCCTTAGCAATTTATTGCCAAATACTTTAAGTCTCTTTTACTGAGTATTTTTTTTTTTTTAAAGATTTTATTTATTTACTTGACAGACAGAGATCACAAGTAGGCAGAGAGGCAGGCAGAGAGTGAGAGAGAGGAGGAAGCAGGCTCCCCGCGGAGCAGAGAGCCCGACGCGGGGCCCAATCCCAGGACCCTGGGATCATGACCTGAGCCGAAGGCAGAGGCTTTAACCCACTGAGCCACCCAGGCGCCCCTACTGAGTATTTTAATATTTCTCTATATTATTCTTCCTAGGAGCATTTGGAAGTTTTAGTGTATGTGTGTGCGTATAGGCTTTTTTTGGGGGGGGAGGGCAGACTTTGGAGTTGGGTTTAAATTTGCCATTGAAAATTAGCAAGATGGTTATGGGGAGAAGGAGAAATCAGGCTGTTAAATAAATGTTAGATAGATTGTTAATGATGGAAAATAAGACACCCAAGATACCAAGCCATTTTTCTTTTTTCTACAATACATTATCTCCTGGTGCTCCTTTTCCCTAGATGGCACTGCCTTACATATTGTTTGGATCTCAGATCTGTGGAGTCTTCTTTTTTTTTTTAATTTTTAAAAAAGATTTTTATTTATTTATTTGACAGATCACAAGTAGGCAGAGAGACAGACGGGGGTGGGAGGGGGAGCAGGCTCCCTGCTGAGCAGAGAGCCTGATGCGGGGCCCATCCCAGGACTCCGAGATCATGACCTGAGCGAGATCATGACCTGAGCCGAAGGCAGAGGCTTAACCCCACTGAGCCACCCAGGTGCCCCAGATCTGTGGAGTCTTGCCTTAACTCTTCTCTAAGACCAAGTTAATTGCTCTCTGTTCTCTTTTCATAGCAATATGTTCAAAATTGTATATATTTATATGGGTCTGTTATCATCTTATCTGTCTTCACTTTCAGACTGCAAACTTTCTTATTTGTATCCCTTAAGCATAACTCTATGCATGACTCAGGAGGTGCTCGTAATTATTGACTTAATAGAGTGAAACAGTGTAGTTAAGGTAATGTTTAAGTATATTGGGTCAGACATGCCTAAATTTGAATTCTAGACCTGTTGAGCTTTGTGACCCCCTCAAAGTTTCAGTTTCTTCATTGGTGATTCGGGAGTGAGAATAGTTGTCCCATGGGCTCATGGTGTGAGGTAAGATATATCAGCAAAATAGTGCCTGGCATAAATGCTCCATAGTTGATAATTATCAGTGTGATTGATGTAATATTTGGGGATTAGGGCAGGAGTATGTGTACCAGTTAGATGACAGATGAAATGGATCTTTTCTCAGCCCTCAAGTGAGTACTGAGTAGGGATTTAGTTTCAGAGGGGGTTGAAAGGTTTCTGAGTTCCAGGATGGAGTTATGCTGGCCATTAGGGACCAATTTCTTATTCTTGATGAGAGTTCTGTCATTGTGAGAGAGAAGCTGAAATTCTAGACTATCCTTTGCCATAATCTGTTATAGATGTGCTAGGATGTTTGGGGCAAATACTGAAAATTTTGCTGGTCTATTTGGTTTAAGTCTTCCTTTTGGTAACTTTGGTTGTAGTTACTAGTTTTGGTTTGGTGGAAGAGATTGTGATTGGCCTAAATTGGTATTTTACTATGTATGCTTAGTATAGTATCAATTTATAGTCTTTCAGTTGGTGATTGAGTTTGTATTTTGTTGTCCCTGTGGTTGAGCAACCTAACATAGACTTCAAGTGTCTATACGAGTAATGGCCTTGGCTTATTTATTGACAGGTAACTTTCAAATGCCTGAAGAATTATGCTCAAGTAGAAAGTAACATTAGGTTTTTGAAATTCAGACCTGGGTTCAAATCCCAGTTTTGCTGCTGTGTGTGTGACCTTGTGATCTTGATATCAAGTTTTCTTTTCTGTAAAATGAGGCAGGTAAGGTGAATGGTATCATGTTGCTATTATCATAATTACTGTTGTTATTAATGGTGTTAAGTCAGTGACATATGGCTTAACTAAAAACAATGATGTATTCTTGATGCAGGAACCACATTATAGCTGGAAAACATCCTTGTCACTCCAGCCTCTTCCTGTACTTCTAACTCCTTGCCAAGCTCCCCACCTGATGGTAGTAAGTGGGTTTGTAGACAGCTACTGAATAAAAAATGATGGTAGCATTTAGAAGACACAGCAGTTTGGAACCTGAGCACTGTACAGTGACTCAGTATTTCATGACTGCCCATCATTTAAGAGCTGTGTTTCAGTATGAAGCAGTGCTGGTAACATTGACTGGGCTAATGGAGTAGCTTTACAATGTTTGGTGTTTCTTCAGGGACACCCAGAGAGAGCAAGGGGGTGAAAAACAGCTTCTGAAAGAGAAAAGGTATTCAAACTATGCTGTACTGCCAAACTGATAACTGTAGAAGCAGAGATGTCTCTATTGATACATAAGTAAACAGAGAGCTAAAAGACTTGATGCATTCTGGTTTAAAATGTTTTTAGGGAATTAGTAACTTTAATATTTTAAAACATAAGCATTGTTACTGAAAGTTTTACAGTGGGGAAAAGCACTAAGCAATCCACATGATGTCATTAGTGGAGGAGATAAAGTTGCAGATAAACAAGAGGCAGGAAAAGGTTCCAAGTTGGAAATAAAGGATGAAGAAATTAAAATCCAGATTTTAGTGTATTCTAATAATAGGTGCCAAAGTTAGTTTACTGCAGAGCCTGATGTCAGAATTGTATTTCTAAACATTTTCTTGCTTCCACTACTTCTTTCAGGGATGCGTAGTCTTTTTTAAAAGATAAGGAAGAGAGTATTGCTGTTTTATAATAGACCTGTGGAGCAAGGTTTCAAGAATTTCATTTATCTTCTAGTTGGGAAAGAGATCTAATAAGAGGTCATGAATACGCAGTAGTCTGGCATGATATGCTGTAATCCTTGGATATTACATTATTACATTTGGAGGCTTTTTCATTCTAATATTTAAAAGTTCTTAGTAGCAGTAGAAGTTATGGGTTAAATTCTAAACTAGGAGACACTTTCCTGGTAACTTCTCAGCAATGTCTCTGACATTTATTTAATTGGAGATCTAAATAGCCACTAATGGATCTTACAGTTTCAGTGAGCAATGAAGTTTATTGTCTCGGAAGTAGAATGAAGTAGACTCAGAAAATTATATAAAATGTTCATCACCAGTTAGATTTCTTAATAGCCCAGAAAAACCTCTGTATAAATTCTTTTAAAGAAATGGAGCTGAACGGGAAGCAAAAGTAGTTAATGGATGATGTTGGACCTGGGAATTCTGAATGAGTCAATTTAATTCCTGCAGGGTGTCCTGTGTCTCAAAGAAATTAGGGCAATATGTGATACAAAGCTTGCAGAGCTCCCAGTGGGCCTCCTAGTTGTATTTTTTCAGAGGTAGCAGTGGTCATGGCATCTTCCCATACAATATATGATTAGCTTATTTTCTTCACTTTAGGGACTAGGCACAACAGTTTTAAAAATAATGTTCTCTGGTTGGTTCATCAGGAAGGAACTAAGAGTCATGGCTAAATTCCAACACAGACTGATCTTCTAGTCTTGTCCTTAATTCTCTATTTAGTGAGTGTTAGAGCAGGTTTCTGGACTTCTTAAAACTAATCCAAGGTACAGTAAGAAAAGACAGAGTGAGGGATGCAGCTGTATGTGTGGAACTGTGGTTCGTTGTATCTGAAAATTTTAGGTTTGAATAAATGTTTCCTATGTTATGAGAGAACATTGGTGGGTTTACCACCAGTAATCTCCTGGGTTAGTATTCTGCCACTCTCCTACCTTCTACACACCAGCATTTGGTTGAACAAAATTGATGAGCTAGATCATTCAGCAAATGATAGATCTCCCTTAGTCAAGGGTTATTGTCCCCAAATCACAAACAAATCCATTAGTTTATAGAACTTCATGTAGATTGGTATGTATTTTCTAGCTATCCATACTCTTGCTACCTGTTACTGTCCTATGTCAATATACTTGTTTAGGAGCGTGTCCATATTTTTGAATATTGTAAACTACTTTTTGGTATCAGGATAATACTAGACTCATAAAATTGGTTGGGAAATATTCTTGCCTCTTCTCTTGTATTTTTGGGGAAGAGATTATGTAGAACTGGTATTATTTTTTATTTAAATGTTTGGTAGGGGACACCTGGGTGGCTCAGTGGATTAAATCATCTGCCTTCGTCTCAGGACCAAGTTTTGCATGGGGCTCCTTGCTCATCAGGGATCCTGCCCTGCTTGTACACGCTCTCTCTCTCTCTCACAAATAAAATCTTTAAAAGTAAAATGTTTGGTAGAATTCACCAGTGACACCATCTGTGTCTGGAGACTTTCATTAAAGATTTATTTACTTACTTGTCGGAGAGAGAGATAACAAGTAGACAGAGAGGCAGGTGTGTGGGGTGGGGAACCCAGGCTACCTGCTGAGCAGGGAGCCCTATGCAGCGCTGGATCCCGGGACCTTGAGATCATGACTTTGAGCCTAAGGCAGAGGCTTAATCCACTGAGCCACCCAGGCACCCCTGGGTCTGGAAATTGTTTAAAGATATATTAAAATCGTGGTGCCTGACTGGCTCAGTTGGTGGAGCATGTGACTATTGATCTCAGGGTTGTGAGTGTGAGTCCCACATTGACGGTAGTAATTACATAAAAAATTAAAAAAAAAAAAAAGAACTCCCCCCCGCAAAAAAAGGGAATTTAAAATCCCTAATTATATTTCTTTAATTGACAGAGGACTGTTCAGTTTTTTTCTTCCTGTTTAGTTTTGATAGGTTGTGACTTTCAAGAAATTGGTCCATTTCAGTGGGGCTGTTGAATTTATGTGCATAGAGTTTATAATATTTCCTACAATACTTTTAATATCTGTAGAGTTTAGTGATATCCCTTCCTTCATTAATGATAGTGGTAATTTTGTATCTCCTGTTTTTTTCTGTCCGTTTATCAGTTTTAGTTGTCTTTTGAGAATCAGCTCTTGGTTCCATTGATTTACTTCTGTGGATTTCGTGTTCGATATTAATGATTACTACTCTTACTATTTGCTTCTGTTTGTTTTGGATTTATTTTGTTCTCCCCCACCCAGTTTTATTGATGTAAAATTGAAATATGGCACTGTGTAGTTTAAGGTACATCACATAATGGCTTGACTTTCATATATTGTGAAATGATTATCACAATAAGTTTAGTCAATGTCTATCATCTACAGATACCAAGAAGAATTCCTGATGAAACTCTTGAGATTGATTTTTTTTAACAGCTTTCAAAATAGCATATAACAGTGTTAATTGTAGTAATACTGTTGTATATATTTGCTCTTTTAGAATTCTTTTACGTTTTGAGAATTTTCTTTTCTAAGGTACACATTTGAGTGTCTTAGTTTCCTTCTAAGCACTACTTTAGCCACCCCTCACAAATTTAATGTGTTTTTCATTTAGTCTAAAATAATACCTAATTTTCCTTAAGACTTCTCTTTTTGGCCCATAGATTAATATATAACCAATTATTTGTTTATTTTCAGATAGTATGTATTATTTCTAGCTTAATTCCCTTATAGTCAGAAAACATATTTGTATGACTCAGATCTTTATAAATTTCTTAAGCTTCGTTTTATGGTCAGGATATGGTTTATCTTGAATGAATGTTCCATGTTCACTTGAAGAAAATGTGTGTTCTCTTTTTGAATGAAGCGTTTTTAAAAATTTCTACAAATGTCAAGTAGATCCTCTTGATTGTTAGTGATGTTATTAAATTCTGTATGTTTGCTGGTTTTCTTGCTATTTTGTAAACATGAGAGGAATGCTGAGTCTGACTGGGTTTACTTCTCATTTCAACGTCATCAGTTTTAATTTTATATATTTTGAAGCTCTGTTGTTAGGCCCGTATACATTTAGGATGTTATATGCTCTTGGGAAATTGGTTCTGTCATTTTGTAGAGTACTCTTTAGGCTTGGAAATTTTTTTGCTCTCAAGTCTAGTTTGTTTGATAGTAATATAGCTACTCCATCTTTCTTTTGGTTAGTTACTCTTTGCATCCTTTTAACTTTTAACCTTTCTCTGTCATTATACTTAAAGTAGGTTTCTTATAGATAGCATGTAGTTGGGTCTTTTTATTAAAAATTTCTCACAGTCTTTTAATTGGTGTTTATATAGCATTTACTTTTGCTATAATTGACATGTTTGGATTTAGTGCCACCATTTATTTGTTTTCTGTTTGTGACCTTTGTTTTTTTTCCTTTGTTTCTTCCTTTTTGCTTTCTTTTCTTTTTTTTTTTAATGTGAAAGCATTTTTTTTTAAAAGATATTAATTTATTTGACAGAGATCACAAGTAGGCAGAGAGGCAGGCAGAGAGAGAGGGAGGGAAGCAGGCTCCCTGCTGAGCAGAGAGCCCGATGTGGGGCTTGATTCCAGGACCCTGGGATAATGACCAGAGTCAAAGGCAGAAGCTTTAACCCACTGAGCCACACAGGTGCCCTTTTCAGTTGGACTGTTTTTCACTAATTTATTGCAGTTTTGACTATTCTCTTTGTATGGTTTCTTTAGTGGTTCTGAGGATTACAGTATACATACTTAGAATTAATATGTTATCACTTTATGGGGGACTGTAGAAACCTTACTACCATATAGGTCCCTTTACCTTCTTCCCTATGTGGTGCTATTGTTATATATCTACATACGTTGAAAACAGTACCAGCTAAGATACAGTTTTTGCCTTTAACCATCAAACATTTTACGTATTCAAGAGGGAGACAATAGTTACTTTACATTTACCCAAATGTTACCATTTTTATGGCTTTTCCTTAATTCCTAAAGTTCTAGGTTTCCCTATTAGTTTCCCTTATGCCTGCAGAACTTCTTTTAGCTTTCCTTTTAGAGTATATCTGCTAGTACAAATTATTTTAGTTTTCCTTCATTCAAGATGTCTTTATCATCTTCATTCTTAAAGAATGTTTTGCTGGATGTAGAATTCTAAGTTGATCATCCTTCCTCCCTCCCCCCAGCACTTTTGTAAAGGCTTTCATTGTTTTTGATGAGAAATTCATAGTCATTCAAGTTGTTATTCTTACAGATCTTATATTGTTTCTGGCTGCTTTCAAGATTTTTTTGTTTTTGTTTTCAGCAGTTTAATAATGATGTACCCAGGTGTGGATTTCTTTGAGCTTATACTGCTTGGGTTTATTTCTTGAATCTAAGTTTGTCTTTCACTAAATTTTGGACATTATATTATTCTGTTTTTAAATTGAAGTATAATTCTCATATAACAGTTTCAGGTGTACAATCTGATGTATGTATGATATTTGTATAATGTATGACATTTGCATATATTATGAAATAATTACCACAATAAATCTAGTTAACAACATCTGTCACATGAGTACATAGTTAACAAAAAAATGTCTTTTTCTTGTAATGAGGTTTACTCCCTTAGCTTTCACTGATGAAATACAGTATTATTAGCTATAGTCACCATGCAGCACATTATATGGCTTATTTTAAAACAGAAAATTTGTACCTTTTGACTCCCTTTACCCATTTCTCTTAACTACCCTCCCACCAAATCCCCTGCCTCTGGAACCCCTAGTCTGTTTTCTCTATGAGCTTGTTGTTTTTGTTTTGTTTCGTTTTTAGATTTCACATGTGAAAGCATATGGTTGTCTTTCTCTGACTTATTTTACTTAGTGTAATGCTGTTGAGGTCCATCCATATTGTTACAAATGGCAAGATTTTATTATCTTTTAAAGATTTTATTTATATATTTGTCTGAGAGAGCGAGTGCACACAAGTAGGGGGAGTAGCAGGCAGAGGGAGAAGCAGGCTCCCCACCAAGCAAAGAGCTCAACGCAGAGCTGGATCCCAGGACCAGATCATGACCTGAGCCAAAGGCAGAAGCTTATCTGACTGAACCACCAAGTTGTCCCAATTTCATTACTTTTTATTGGTTGAATAATACATATATGAATGAACAGACATGTGAACTGATATGAATATACATATAGATCACCTTTTTCTTAATTCATCCATTTTTGGTCACTTAGGTGTTTTCTTACCTTGACTGTTGTAAATAATGTTACAATGAAAGTGGGATGTGTATGTTTTTTAGTGTTTTCAGTTTCTTCAGGTATACCCAGAAGTGGAATTGCTGGATCATTTAGTAGTTCTGTGTTTAGTTCTGAGGAACTTCCATACTGTTTTCCGTAGAGGCTAGTAGTTCCAATTTACATTCCAATCAATAAGGAAGAGTTCCCTTTTCTCCGTATCTTTGCCCACATTTATTATGTCTTATCTTTTTGATAATAGCCATTCCAGCAAGTGTGAGGTTTTGATTTACACTTGGTTTTGCTTTACATTTCCCTAATGATTAGTGATGTTGAACTCCTTTTCATGTTTCTGATGACCATCTGCATATCTTCTTTGGAAAAATATCTTTTGAGGTCTTTGGCCTTTTCTAAAAAAAGTAGATTGTTATTGCATAAGTTCTTCATATTTTGGATACCAGCCCTTTATTGCATATATAATTTGCAAATATTTTCTTCCATTCAGTAAGTTGTCTTTTCATTTTGATGTTGGTTTTCTCTGCTGTGCAGACGCTTTTTAATTTCATGTACTCTCAATTTTTATTTTTGATTTTGTGTCAAGATTCAAAAGAATTCTCAAGACCTGTATCAAGGAGCTTACCACCTGTATATTTTCTTCTAGGAGTTTTATGGTGATGGGTCTTATTTCAAGTCTTTATTTTGAGTTAATTTTATATGTGGTGTAAGATAATGGCAGTTTCCCCAACATCATTTATTGAAGAAACTGTCATTTTCCCCTTGTACATTCTAGGGTCCTTTATCATAAATTAATTGGCCACATATGCATGGGTTTATTTCTGGTCGCTCTTTTGTTTCATTGATTGGTGGGTCTTTTTTATGCCAGTATCATACTGGTTGGACTATAGTTTGTACTAGAATTTGAAGGCAGGGAGTGTAAAGTCTTTTTCCTCAAGATTGCTTTGACTTTTTCAGTATTTTGTGATTTCATTCTCTTTCTCTTATTCTGGGATTTCAGTGACATGAATATTAAACCTTTTAAAATCTTTTTTTTTTTTTAAGCTTTATTTATTTATTTATTCATTTGACAGATCACAGGTAGGCAGAGAGGCAGGCAGAGAGAGAGGGGAAAGGAGGCTCCTGGCCAAGCAGAGAGACCAATGCGGGACTCGTGACCTGAGCCAGGGGCAGAAGCTTTAACCCACTGAGCCACCCAGATGCTCCTTGGACCTTTTAAAATTGTCTTACAAATCCTTGAGGCTTGGTTCTTTCTTTTTCCTATCTTTTTTCCTCCCTTTTTTCCAGGTTGGATAATTCTTATTTATCTTGAGGTTCATTGACTTTTCCTCTGTCATCTCCATTCTTCTGTTGAGCCCATCTAATGAGATTTGTTTTGTTACTGTATTTTTTAGATCTGAGATTTTCATTTGGTTCTATTTTATAGCTTTTATTTACATGGTGAAACTTCCTATTACATTCATTTCATCCTTGGAGCATGATGATGATAGTCTTTGTCTCATATTTCCAACATTGGGGTCATCTTGATGTTGGCATCTATTCAGTGACTTTTTCCTTTGGTAGTTGTTGAATTTTCTTGATTATTCATATGTTCAGTTATTTTGGACACTTTGACTATTACGAGCCTCTGGGTTTTGTTTACATCCTATGTAAAATGACTTGTTTTGTTTTAGTGTGCATTTGACCCAGTTAGGTTCCCAAAAGATCCAGCCTGCCTTCTTCTGTGGGCTTTGTTTCTAATGTCATTCTGGTTTTCAGAACCTCAGAAGTACTGTTTGGATCATTCCTGGCTACATACTTTGTAGGGCGTTAACCAGAAACCTGGCAAGTAGCTTAGTTCTCAAGGCCTTTGATGTATTCTTTAGGATCAGATCCACATATCACAGTTTAGGGATGAGTCCAGGAGTTCCCATACAACTTTGTGGGGTCTGTTTCTCTAGATGTTTCCTTTGCAAATTTCCCCCTACTATCACTTACAACCCTTTTCCCACTTTGCTGATCCTCTATCTACAAACCTGGGGCTTTATTATCCCTCTTTTGCTGTGTCCTTTCCTCAACTGAATCTATCTCAGAGGCCTAGAGAATAGACAAAAAAATAATCAACAGAGATTCCTCTCTCTATCCGTGGCCCTCCCACCCCCACCAAGCATTTTTGGACCATGGTTGCTACGGTTAGAGAGGATCCTGCCTGCTCCTAGGTGCCATAGATGCTTATAGCTTGCAGGCTTGGTTTTGCCTGGAGGCTGTGGCAGGAGAAAGGGGAAAAACCCAGGGGACTTTTCCTACTCTCTTGTCTTTTCTTCTTGCCATTGTCCCCTTGCCCTTCCTCCCCCAACACACACACACACACACACACACACACACACACACACACACTCCTCAGACTCAAAGGAGAAGGTACTTCTTTTGGAGGCTTTTCTGTTCATGCTTGGTATATATTTCTGGCAATTGGGTTGCCTTTCATCCAGCTAGGGAGATTGGGAGGAAAGAAAACAACCAGGAAATAGCACCAGATTGCTTGTGCTTTGAGTTCTGATTTCCTTTTCTTTTTTTTTTTTCTTTTTTCTTTTTATTAAAAGATTTTGTTTATTTATTTGACAGAGAGATAGAGATTACAAGTAAGCAGACAGAGGGAGAGGGAGAAGCAGGCTTCCTGCTGAGCAAGGAGCCCGGATGCGGGGCTTGATCCCAGGACCCCGAGACCATGACCTGAGCCGAAGGCACACGCTTAATGACTGAGCCACCCAGGTGTCCCTGATTTCCTTTTCTAATCTACCTTCTTCAGCTTAGTTTTTATTTTTTTTTTAATTTTTATTTTTTTTAAAGATTTTATTTATTTATTTGAGAGATAGACAGTGAGAGAGAGAGCATGAGCGAGGAGAAGGTCAGAGGGAGAAGCAGACTCCCTATGGAGCTGGGAGCCCGATGCGGGACTCGATCCCAAGACTCCAGGATCATGACCTGAGCTGAAGGCAGTCGTCCAACCAACTGAGCCACCCAGGCGCCCCTTCAGCTTACTTTTTAGAGCCCCAGCTTCTGCGTGCATGCTGTCCAGGGCTTTTTTTTGTTTAAAAAAATTTTTTTTTTTTAAGATTTGACTTTTTTATTTGAGGAAGAGCATGAGAAAGGGAGGGTCAGAGGGAGAAGCAGACTCCCTGCAGAGCAGAGAGCCTGATACGGGACTCAGTCCCAGGACTCCAAGATCATGACCTGAGCCGAAGGCAGTCACCAATCAACTGAGGCACCCATGAGCCCTTGTCCAGGGTTTTTGGTTACATTCAGTGGATAGGGTAGAGTGTGCCTACCTAATCTTACCCAGAACCCTGTGCATTGGTTTTCAGCATTATATCACATTTAATGGACTCCTTGTAATGATGATGGTAGCAGATACTAAATGCTTTCCCTGTACCTGTTTCTCAAGAAGGCATTTTTGTAAATGCTGTATGTGTTTTAATTGATTTAATTTTTAAAATTGATAGAATTTTTAAACAGCTCCGTGAGATAGAAACTGTTATCTCCATCTTATATTTGGGAAAAGTGAGTTACTGCAGAATTAAGGAATGTGTGAAGGGGATATACAGCTAAGCAAGTAGTAAGACAAGAGTTAAAACCTAGTGTAACTGTCTCCAGAGTCTCGTCATAACAACCAGACTAACCCTACTTCTATTTCATTGTGTTTTGACATCCGTTATATGAGAAAATGAATGGGACCTCTTATAATAACTTGACTGAACTGTACTGAAATGATTATTAGCCATTTTACTTCTGTAGGATGGGCTTTATTAATTACATTAAAATTTTAATTTTTCTTCTGATTCTGGCTTTAATAGATTTTGGTAAAGGGTTGGCCTGTTACTTTGTTTTAAAGAGTATGAAATTCACTGTTTGCAGGTTAAAATTTTGTTGCGTATGATGAAGCCTTTCCCTAAAGCAGTTTTTCTTATGACTAAAGGTCTTCTGTTACACATACAACGTTGATTTATAGCATTTGGTTAGTTCTAGGAATCCCCCTTTTAATTTAGTCATAGAAGCCTGTGTTGGGCTTCGAAGGAAACTTCTTGTAATTTCTTTTTAAAAAAGCTATCCATGCACACAAAACAGGGCACATGAGTTCTCCTTCTCATTCTATTTCATAAATATCTAATTTTTCCCAGAAGGAGGTAAAGAAACTTTTAAATATAGAAAATCACTTTCTTTATGAAAAAGTTTTTAAGAGAGAAAAGTAAAAATTAAAAAAAGTAGTTGAAATGCCTAAAGACCAATCAGTAGAATAGTATTAGGGCCTGAAAATGTGACAGTATACTAATTTTTCCTGCTTTAGCTCATATGTGAAGATTAGTATTCGTTTTTTTTATATGAAGACACAGATTTTTATTCAATATTTATGGTGGACCCTTGATGCTTATGGGAAATGCATCCAGGCATATTAGTGACTTGACAAGTTAGCAAAACTTGTCAAGTATTTGCTAAAGGTCTGTAGCACTGACTTCTTTTGGGGTCCATCTTCACATTATTACTGCATTATTATGATGTCTGTGTATCTTTGTGAAAATGCATTATGATGTGGTCTCTGAGTTGTGGTCTTTGTGTTTGATTAGGGATGTTCACTAGCAAATTGTTTTATAGACAAGCAAGTTGAGTTTTCCTTCAGCAGTTCTTTGGATATAAAAAAAGATTTAGTAAATCTTTTAAATGATTTAGTAAAACCATTATTAAAGTACTGTTAATGAAAAGGTATATTGAACATAGGAAATAGTCATTAGAGACCTTTTGAAATGAATTTTTTTCAGGAATAGAGGTTAGTAGAGATGAGAATTTTCAGACTCCTAATTGAAACTGTGGTTTTGAGAACATTTGAATCCTCAGGAGTTATCTTTGTGAAGGAGATTGCCTCAGAGTAGCCCTATTGGTATTAGAAAGAAGTAAGGATTAATTAGTTGTTTAAAATGAGTTGAAATGGTATGACAGGCATTTAATTAGTAGTTAGTTCCCTTTGCCATTATGCTTTTAAAAAGTTCTTATTTGGAGAATTTTTCTCTGTTATATTTAGTTTTCAAACCCTAGTGTCAAAGAAAACATATCTTCTGCTCAGTTTTATTGTTGCCACCCCAAAAGAGCTATTTTAAAATCCATGTTGCTACTGTTTGGGATATTATATATATATATATATCCTAACAGTGTAAAAACCTACCAGTAAATAAGCCATTCACCTCCAGTCCTCCCAAGGCAAACTTGATTGCTTGCCAAATTACCATAAATTTAACAACATTAATAAAGGACAAAAGAAGACAAACCAGATACTGGCAGTTTTAACAGAAAAACCTAGAGACTTGCCTTTCCTGGACCCTTAGATTCAGGTGTTGTTCCTTGGTGGAGAAGTCTACCAAGAGCGCCTCTGTGGGCAGAGAGGCAATGCTTGAGTGGTTTGTGAGGACCAGGACAGCAGTTAGGAGTTAAATATTACATCTTATGGGTCTGTTTGCCTCAGAGATGAAAGGAATGCCCTTGTTATTAAAGGCCTGCTATTTGGCAGCGGAAACTATCTACAGTAGTTTTTGAGACTCAGGAAAGAAGAAAGGCGAAGAGAAGGGAGTAGCTGGCACTTGAGGAAATGGAGGAAGTGAAGCAGCTATATATACACCCTTAGGAGAAGCAGCTATAAGGAGAGAGGAGGTAGAACCTTTGCATTCTGAGCAAGTCTTGTTCAAAGTTGTATGTATCTGTATGCATTCAAAAGTGGCATAGCTGGAACTGAAATTTCGATTTCCTTACTGATACTCAAGAAGCACAGCAGGTAGGTTATCTGCAGAAGCTGGGCTATTATCCTATGTAGATTTTAAATTATCTTTGGATGCTTAAATGTCACTGCTTCACACAGGTCTTCCTGGATACCCAATCATCCCATATTATCTCCTTTGTTTTAAATGACATAAGTTTATTGTGGGATATTTTTATATTTGTTTCCTAGTTTCTTTTCTTTTTATCTGTTGTTTGAATAAGTGAATGAATAAATAAATGAATGAGTAAAAGCAGAGGCAAAGTAGCTTTGTGGGTTTATGACCATAGAGGAAAGGGTGAACAGTATAGGTGTTTGTGAATCGGTATAATACACATTCATTGTTGATGTATGCTGGCGATGATTAGGTCATGTGTGAAACAGGTTTTTATAATTGCCTTGCCTACTCCAGAACCTCTAGGCCAGAGTTCATAAATGCCAAGCCCGAGAGCTGTAACCACTTTTCCCTAATCTGCGTAGATAGCACAGATGGAAGAGCACATCCTCACTGAGCCCAGGTGGAAACCCCTGCCAGTTGATCTGAATTGCCAGAGAAGATGAAAAACATTAACATCCAGACCACTATCTACACAGGGGGCCTGTCTATGCAAGAGCCTAGTGTTTAGCTAGTGTTTCTTGAAGAGTTAGAAGTTTTTTTGGAGTCAGTGTTGAAAGTCGCATCATTTTTTTGAAGGGTAATCTTGAAGTTTTATGATTTTGTGGAAAGTTACTATTTACTTCAGAAAAATAATTTCTAAGGTTAGTTTATTTAGAACAGTGGTCCATTTTGAGAATTTGGGCCATTTGAAGAAAAGAGGCCTTACTTGATTATGTCCCTGAGGTACCTGAAATTTAAAATTTTTAGGATGGTTCTTAATTCTCTGTGGTAAGTACTAAAGAGACTCTCTCCTTCCCCGAACAAACCAACCCACAGACAAGCCCACTGGAATTTTGAGAGAAGTTCTTTGCTTAATAAGATTGAATTGCCCAAACAATTTTTTAAAAGATTTATTTATTTATTTGTGTGAGAGAGAGAGAACGGGCAGGAGGAGTAGAGGGGAAGAGAGAGAGAGAAGCAGACTTCCTGTCAAGCAGGGAGCCCGATGTGGAACTCCATTTCAGGACCTGGAGATTATGACCTGAGCTGAAGGCAGTTGTCTAACTGAGCCAACAAATTTTTTAACGTGTGCTTTCAAACTGACTGTCTTTGGGAATGAGTTACGTCTGTAGTTGGAAGTAAGTCCAGATTTGCACGTAAAACTGAGAACAGATTGTTGTCTTTTGAGAAATTATTAAAGATCTTGTCCAGAGTTCTAAAATTGGGAGAAAATGGAACATTATATTCCTAATTCTTGAAGTACTACTATAGTGAATGATAATCTTTTCTAGCCCCTTAAAAAGAGATTGCCTCAGATATAATGTTTGTCTTCACAGTGGTAATTCTGAAGTGGTTAGAAAGAAAAGGAAAATATGTTTGGTTCTAAAAACTAAGAGAAGCCTAGATGTAGAACACAGTATCTTAATTCATTTCCCAGGTTGTAAATAAATATTGGAACATTGGAGTAGATTTTAAAATGCCAGTTTCAGAGCCCAGAGGATTTTATTTTATACCAAAACTATGAAATATAAAACATGGATTTTTCTATTAGAAGACATCTGTAAATGAGTGTCCTTTTAGAATATTAAAGGATAGAACAAGGTTACCAATGACTTGTTCCTGAACTTGTTGGAATGCCTTATGATTGAGTGTATTCCTGAGTTTTACTGTTGGAGTAAATAGGTAATAGTGGCAGGGCTGATTTATCTTCTAATTCCAGTTGTCATTGCTGTAATGTAGGAGATGGTGATATTTGATTATCCCAATTTAAAAATTGGCATTTTAAAAATGTATTGTTTGAAAATAATTTCAGATTTACAAAAAAGTTGTAGGAATAAAAGCATTTCACAGAACATTGTGTACCCTTTATACTGAGATCAGACTATTAACATTTTACTTCATTTGCTTTATGATGTGTGTATTCTGTGTGTCGCTTTACATAGGTAAGCTGTATGTACCATGGCCCTTTATTTCCAAATGTATATTTTTCAAGATTGGGAATATTTTCTTACGTGACTATTTTTGTTACAATTTTATGACATTTAAAAATGATTTTTATCTACTGCTGCTTAGTTGGCCCAATAATGTTGTTTATAGCATATTTACCCACTAGGGTAGGATCCAGTCTAGGGTCAGGATTTGCCTTTAGTTAGGTCTCTTGAGCCCTCTCTTAGTCTGAAACATTTTCACAGGCCTCCTTTATCTTTTATAATATTGACATTTGTCAGAATTATTCCCTCTCCTATTTAATGGAATGTCTCTCATTTTGGCTTTGTCTGATGGTTCCTCAAGATTAGATTTAGTTTATGCATTCTCAACTGAAATAGTACTATATGGAGGATATTGTTTCCTTTTCATGGTATTACTTCTGTAGGCACATGATGTCATCTGAGCTTCATCTGTTGATTTTGATCACTCAGTCAGGATGTTGTCTAATTTCTCAATTGTGTCATTACTAGTTTTTTTCCTCCAAGAGCAGTTTGTGGTTGATATGCTTTAAGCTTGCTTCTCATCAAGATTTCCCCAAAATCTACCTTTCATTTTAAATACTTCACCAGCAAAAAATAGGTTATCATTGTTTTTTCTTACTAATGTAAATTGAAATAAAAGAACAATATTATTACCAATAATTCCACTTAGTAGTGAAATACATAATGATGCTATTAACTGGAAAAATTAGTATTGGTAATAATAATTTTATGTTAATGTTAAAGGTTTTTGGAGAGAAAAATGACTAACTTGTATATTTATTGGACATATATTTTCAATATATAGCAAATGTGTGAATTTTGGCATTTACACAGTCAAGTTGTAGTGTGTGTTGTTTAAAAAACAAGAGACTCATCTGTTTAGCAGGTAAACGTAGTCTTTTCTCGGCAAGAAAAGAAATTTATTTGAGGCATTTGTCATGCTCCTTACTGCATTCTGTCTTTCCAGAGTAGCTTGATAACCAGGTCTTCTGTTTGAGAATACTCTGAGATATTTGTCAAAGCTGGTATTTTTCCATTTGTCTTCTCAAGTATATTAGACTGGATTGGATTGCTACTGTAGATGGACAGATGAAGCAAAGAGAAGCTTATTTCTTCACGGGGTAATACTTGATTTCTGCATATCTGTGCATTTAAAAGAGCAACTGTAAAATCTAACCTAATTAATTTAGAATCACTGCTTTTTAAAGCAC
This sequence comes from Mustela nigripes, assembly GCF_022355385.1. NCBI lineage: Eukaryota > Metazoa > Chordata > Mammalia > Carnivora > Mustelidae > Mustela > Mustela nigripes. The sequence continues at coordinate 47,115,201 of NC_081558.1, forward strand.
TGTAGTGTATGAGTATTTTCACTGTATTCTCCCCAATTGTACATGTGAGTTAGCCCTAAAGGAAAATTTTCTGGGACAAGGTTTGCTTTAGCCTTTCATATACCAAGGAATGTTGGGAAGTGAGGGCCACATTATTCTACTGTTGTAGGCATTTATCTCTTGCTTAACTATATTTTAAATGAGAGGCCTGTGAATAATACATAAAACCCTAAATGGTAGAGCTGGAAGTGACTTTAGACATACTCCCAATTCCTTCCTCTTCTAGATAACAAGTAGCTTCATTCCAAAGGTAAAATGATTTGCATGTGGTTAGTAAGTGGCAAAACTGGTAGTAAGATTCTCAGACTGAAAGGATAGTCTTCTTTTTACCACCTGTTTTGCTTCAGATTTATTTTGCCCAACTAAACAAATTCTGGGAATATTGCCTTGAGACTTTGGTTTATAGGGTGTGTGTAGATGACTACAGTTCTGTCCGTCATCACAAAATCACTGAGTGCTAAGACCAATGCTTGGTGTTATTTAAGTGTTACATTTGTTTAAGAGGATACACAATTAAGTAGTATTTTTTCAAGTTTCTGTTTGTTTCCTAAGTTGCTTGTCTCAGTGTAGCAGCATTTTGACAGCATAGAAATAAATTCTGAGTTACCTAAAGAACAATTGCCAACTTAGTGGTTTAATCATTCAGCACAAGCTATGAAAAGTGAAGATTAAGATTTGACACTAGGGAGAAGAAGTAGAAATACTTTCAGGTCTATAAAGTAGTTACACCACAAAATCCATGCATCACAGTTAAATATTTATTAAACGTATTTCTGTACTCAGGATGTTTTTGGATTAAAAACCCAAGGACTGGGGAGCCTACGTGGCTCAGTGGGTTAAGCCTCTGCCTTGGGCTAAGGTCATGATCTCAGGGTCCTGGGATCAAGCCCCGCATCTGGCTCTCTGCTCAGTAGGGAGCCTGCTTCCCCCTACTCGCTGCCTGCCTCTCTATTTGTGATCTATCAAATAAATAAAATCTTTACACACACACACACACACACACACCCCTAAGGACTTGATTACCTACTTTTCAGCCATTGCAGATGAGCACTAGCAACAATTAGAGAAAGTTATAGCTAACTTCTGCCACCAGTAAGAAGTATAGGTAAAGGAGATAAAGTAATATCTAAGTTGAGGATATGCAGGCCCCTACTTATTTTATCACGGGATGGCACTGTGATTGATGTTTATAATCATTAAATTTTATTGCCAGAAGGGCCCTTAAGAATTATCTTCATTTTCTTGTTTTACAATCGATGAAGTAACTTGAAATACCAAGAACACATTGAATTATGTCCCATAAATTATGTGTGAGAAGTTAGCTAAGTACGTATTGCATTTTACTATTTTTAAATTTATTTTAATGATTTTATTTATTTGAGAAAGAGAGAGCCACCCAGATGCCCTAAGTATGTAATGCATTTTAGAAAGGTTCCTGTGGAAGCTAGTTGAAAAGTTTTGGCATTTAAAAAGCTTAGCAACTGTTTTTTAAAACACCTATTTCCTAATGATACCAAACAAATAAGGCATATCTCACATGGACCTCACTTCAGAAGTAATTAAAACTTACTATAATAATACAATTACAGAGGAAAATTTTTTTTAGATTTTATTTATTTATTTGTCAGAGAGAGAGAGAGAGAGAGAGAGCAAGCAAGATTGTGTGCACACGCGCGCTAGTGAGCGCTCAAGCAGGCAAGAGTGGCAGGCAGAGGCAGAAAGAGAAGCAGGCTCCCTGTCGAGCAAGGAGCCCTATCTATGACTCGATCCCTGGGATCATGACCTGAGCCAAAGGCAGCGGCTTAACAGCCTGAGCCACCCAGGTGTCCCTACAGTGGAAATCTTTAAGAAAAACAGAATCAGCCACTATTGAGCTATGTGACTTTGGGAATTTATTTCCTGTTCTGTAAATGATAGTAATAATCACCTCTTCTTATAGCATATTAGTCTTTAAATTTGTGCTAGAGAACACAAAACATAAAATTCAACATCTTATTTTAATTTTTAATTTTTATTCATTTTTAAAGATTTCATTCATTTATTTGACAGAGAGATAGAAAGTGCAAGTAGGCAGAGTGGCAGGGAGAGGGAGAAGCAGGCTCCCCGCCAAGCAGGGAGCTTAACACGAGACTCAGTACCAGGACCCTGGGATTATGACCAGAGCTGAAGGCAGATGTCCAACCAGCTGAGCCACCCAGTGCTCCAACTTTTTTTTAATTAATTAATTTTTATTTAAATTCAGTTAACATATATTATAATATTGGTTTCATGGTAGAGGTCAATGATTCATCAATCTTTTTTTTTAAGATTTTATTTATTTATTTGACAGAGAGAGATCACAAGTAGGCAGAGAGGAAGGCAGAGAGAGAGGGAAGCAGGTTCCCTGCTGAGGACCTTGAGATCATGACCTTAGCCGAAGGCAGAGTCTTAACCCTCTGAGCCACCCAGGCGCCCCCATCAGTTTTATATAATACCCAGTGCTCAGACATCTTGTGCCCTCCTTAATATCCATCACCCAGTTATCCCATCCCCCTCTACCTTCTAGCAGTCGTTGGTTTGTTTCCTGTGCTTAAGAGTCTCTCATGGTTTATTCTCCTCTCTGACTTCAACTTATTTTATTTTTTTCCTCTCTTCCTCCATGATCCGCTGTTTTGTTCCTTAAATTCCACATATCAGCGAGATCATACAATAATTGTCTTTCTCTGATTGTTTGACTACTTAGCATAACACCCTCCAGTTCCATCCACTTTGCTGCAAATGGCAAGATTTTTTTTTGATGGCTCATTAGTATTCCACACATTAACTGTTCTTAAGTGTACAGTTAGCTCAGTAGTATTAAGTATATCACCACCATACATCTATAGAACTTTTTTTTTTTTTAAGATTTTATTCATTCATTTAGAAAGAGAGCAAGCGAGCAGGAGGATGAACAGAGAGAATCTCAAGCAGACTCTACAGCAAGCATAGCACAGAGCCGGACACAGTGCTGCATCCCACAAACCTGAGATCATGACCTGAGCCAAAACCAAAAGTTGAAGGCTTAACTGACAGCTACCCAGGTGCCCCTAGAACTTGTAATCATTTCAGACAGATTCCATACCCACGAAGCAGTTATTCCCTAGTTCCCCCTTATCCCTAGCCTTTGGCAAACACCATTCTATTTCTGTCTTTATGAATTTAACTATTTTATTTTAGGTTTCTCATGTGAGTAGAATTATATAGTATTTGTCTTTTTGTATCTAGCTTATTTATATTATTATAGTGTAATGTCTTCAAAAGGTTCATCTGTGTTTTAGCATAAGTAAGCTGTTTTTTTTTCTTTAAAAGGCTGAATAGTATTACATTGCAGGAATAAACCACATCTTGTTTATCCATTCATCTGCCAGTTGCCTTTGGGTGTCTTCCACCTTTTGGCTGTTATGGATAAGGCTGCTGTGAGTGTGATATACAGGTATCTCTTTGAGTCTTGTTTTCAATGCTTTTGGGTTTATAATGGGATGTAGAATTGCTGGGTCATGTGGTAATTCTATTTTTAACCTTTTCAGGAACTTCGATACTGTTTTCCTTAGCAGCTGCACCATTTGACATTCCTGCAGCAGTGCACCAGGGTTAAAATTTCTCCATATTCTCACTATAACTTATTTTTGTTTTTGTTTTGTTTTGTTTTGTTTTTGTTAGTAGCCATCCTAATGGGTATGAGGATAATATCTTTTGTAGTTTTGATTTTGTAGCATTTCCCTAATGATTAGTGATGTCGAGCATCTTTTCATGTTCTTATTAGCTATTTGTTTATTTCCTTTGGAGAAAGGTCTTTTCAAGTCCTTTGCCCATTTAAAAAAAAGTTATTGTTAAGATTTTTCTTTTAGAGCAGAGCACCTGGGTGGCTGAGTTGCTTAATCAGCTGCCTTCGGCTCAGGTCATGATCCCAGTGTCCTGGGATCAAGCCTCACATTAGGCTCCGTGTTCATTGGGGAGCCTGCTTCTCTCTCTCTTTTTTTAAAAGAGCAGTTTTAGGTTCACAACATAATCAAGGAGGGGAGGGTACAAAGTTTACCAAATACCTCCTGACCCTACATTCACAGGTTCTTCCATTATCAGCATCCTACACCAGAGTGATACATTTGTTACAGTCGATGAACGTAACATTGGCACATCATAATCACCCAAAGTCCGTAGTTTACATTATTATTATGTTGTACATTCTGTAGGTTTGGACAAATGTATAATGATATATATCCATCATTATGGTATCATACAGATTTTTTTTTTTAGTGCATAAAAATCTTCTGTGTTCTGCCTGTTAATTTCCTCTCCACCCCTTCAAGTCCTATTGACCACTGATTTTCTTAACTCTTTCCTAGTTTTGCCTTTGTCAGACTGGAGTCATGTTTTCAGTCATTTTGTTGGAATCACAGAGTATGTAGTCCTTTCAGATTGAGTTTTTCATTTAGATATATTTTTAAGATTCCTTCATGGATTTTTGTGGTTTGGTAGCTTCATTTCTTTCTGGTATTGAATAGTATTCCATTTCCTTGATAGGACAGTCTATGTATTTACTTAGGTTTTGGTTGCTTCCAAGTTTTAGCAGTTATGCATAAAGATGCTATAAGCATTAATGTGCAGTTTTTTTTTTTTTAAGATTTTTATTTATTTATTTGACAGACAGAGATCACAGGTAGGCGAGAGGCAGGCAGAGAGAGAGAGAAAGGAAAGCAGGCTCCCTGTGGAGCAGAGAGCCCGATGCTGAGATCATGACCTGAGCCGAAGGCAGTGGCTTAACCCACTGAGCCACCCAGGTGCCCCTAATGTGCAGTTTTTTGTGTGGACTTAAGTTTTCAACATCTTTGGATAAATAATGAAGTAGCCTGATTGCTGGATTGAATGGTAAGAGTATATTTGGTTTCGTAAGAAACCACCAAACTGTCTCTGATAGTGGCTATACTGTTTTGCATTCCCACCAGTAATGAGTGAGAATTGCTGTTGTTCCACATCCTTAACGAGCATTTGGTATTATTGGTGTACCAGATTTTGGCTACTCTAATGTACCAATGGTATCTCATTTTAATTTACATTTTCCTGATGACATATAATGTGCAGTATCTTTTCGTATGCTTATTTGCCATCTCTGTATCTTCTTTGGTGAAGTATCAGTTGAGGTCTGTGGCTCATTTTTTAATTAGGTTTTTTTTTTTCATATTGTTGAGGTTTTAAGAGTTCTTTGTATATTTTGGATAATAGACCTTTATTGGATGTATATTTTTAGAAATATTTTCTCTTACTCTGTGCCTCTTTTCTAACTCTGTAACTCTTCTGGATCTTGTTCATATAGCAGTTTTTAATTTTAAGGAAGTCCACCTTATTGTTGCTTTCATGGATAGTGCCTTTGGTTGTTGCCTTTGCTTCCCTTTTAATCAGGTTATATTTTTTTTTGTATCATTACTAGTTTTGATATATGTAGTTTTGATGTCATGACTAGATTTTCACATATAAATTATATGTGAAAGTTCTGAGAATGAGAGTGTTTAATATAAGTGAAAATAGTGATTGTGGTTAACATCTTTTTTTCTGAAATCAGCCTGAATTCCACTGAATGCGGCAGGGTTGGGGAATGTAGAACTTTGGAGTTATTTAGAGGAAATTAATTTGTAAAATTAGAATTCATTGTGCTCAGGACTTGTAGACAGTTTTAGAATCATGTGTGGCTAGCATAAGGTCACAGCAAACAATCAGCCAGTGTTAGGGCCTTGAAAATAGTCCTGTTTGTTTAACCATTCCTTTGTTGAGAGATTTCCTAATCCTGGGCTGTTTACCTAAAAAGCAAGAGTCAGGTCAACTGAGAAATTAATATTTGGTAAATAAAATTTATAAATACATAAAAGTATAAAGTCAGTATTAGCTGTGATTCATTAGATGTAGTTTGTAATTGTAGTCAAAATTAAGAATATGAGGGACATCTGGGTGACTCAGCAGGTTGGGGATCTGGCTGAGGTTTCTGCTCAGGTCATGATCTCAGGGTGATGAGATTGAGCCCTGCACTGGATTCTGTGCTCAGTGTGGAGTCTTCTTGAGATTCTCTCCCTAGCCCCCCACTCCACTCTCCCATACCTTCTACTTGTGCTCTCTTTCTCTCTCTCAAATAAATAAATAAAATCTTTTTAAAAATAAGAAATGTGGAAGCTATTATGAGAATTATGATACTTTATAGTGAAGGATATAAAAGATTTGAATGTTTAAATGAACAAACCATGTGCCTGGATGGAGGAACTTGATCCTGGTTAAATATCAAGAATCGATATAGGGCAATCCTCAGATTAATAGTTAATATACTTCTAGTCAATATTTTAACTGAAATATGAATTTCTAAAGTTTATTTGGAACGTGAGTGATGACCAAGACAGTTTTGAAAGCATTCCAAATTTTTTATCTTCTATATAGAATCAGAAATTGTATAGGATGCAGTAATTCATTTAATCCTAATTTAGGAATAAACAGACTAATGGAAAAGTATTGACTCAGATATAGAAGTATCTCTGTATGACATTTGGCGTATCACTTCAAATTAGGAATGTGGATTTTTAAATGAGGAGTGAGATGATTGAAAAAAGGAACTTTTTCCAGATGGATGGACATTTTAAATTTTAAAAGGGCATTTAAATATTATTAGAAAATATTTTAATCTTATGATAAGGTCATGAGCCAAAAAGAGAACAGAATTGATTACATAAAAGGGAAACCTATACAATGACAAAATATTTTATAAATCTTGTTTAAAAGACACACTTGGAAAAACTAGTTAGCAGTGAGTTGTAAATTGTCAAAATAATTTAAGTGCTAAAAATGGAGAACTTTGACGTTTTACTTCTGATTTCCTACTTTGTTAACACTTATATATAGGTGGGAAATGAATAAATTTTCATTTATAGTTGTAATATGTAATATTTCTTTTTTAAACTTAAGGAAATATGTAAGAAGTTTTAATCTTATTAAAAGTATTTTTTTAAAGGGAATATGCATTTGTATGAATGAAATAATGTATCTCTTCAAAAATTGTGGTTAAAAGAAATGTTTTATTTCTTTCTTTTTTGTTTTTTTTTTTTTTAGAGGAGAGTGGGTAGGAGCAAGGGGAGAGGGAGAGAGAGAATCTTTAAGCAGGCTCCACGCCCACTGAAGAGGGGCTTGATCTCACAACCCAGAGATCATCACCTGAGCTGAAATCAGGAGTTGGACACTTAACTGAGCCACCCAGGCATATGTATAAAGAATGTTTTCTTAAGACAATTTGTTAACCACCAGTAGGTTTCAGTTATATACTGAAATGGTTATAGAAGCATTGTTGATTCCTCAAGCTTATGCCATGTTATATGTCTTAATAAATGTTGATTAACTTCAGATGTTTTCTTTTGTTCAGTCAGGTCAATTCAGTGAAGATATGATACCCACAGTGGGCTTTAACATGAGGAAAGTAACTAAAGGTAACGTCACAATAAAGGTACGTGACCTTCTTGCCATACTTGATTTAAATTTTCAGCATACACAGCTACAGATTTTTCTCTTCCTTTGTTTTTTACATGCTTATTCGTAATTCTTAACTCATGAATGGGTACATTCCAAACAAATGTAAATCAGTTGTTTTTTTCTTTCATATATCAGAATGTGTACGTTGAAATGTTAAGTGTCATAAAAAAACTTAACATATGGCTTGGCAGAATTATATTTGGGATGCAGATGTTCCTAAGAAATAAAAATCCCATGTTTGAGATCCTGTATTTGGAATTACATTTGTATTGGTATTATATTATTTCATGGACAGTATTTTATATTGAAAGATAATTTATTTATAATACTGGTAATTTAATATTATATTTGTGGTACATATATAGTAACCCAGCTTTCTCTTTCTTTGCTACTAAGTGCTGAAATTAAAACTGTGAAATAAGAAAGCTAACTAGGTAAACATAATATTGTTTTGAGAATGAGTTTGACAGGTTTAATTAAATCCTGGACTGTTGGATTGTTTACCAGGGGATATATTTTAGTTTTTTTGGGTGTGTTCTATAGTTCATGGGAGTCTACTTGTAACTGTCTGAGCCTTTACAGTCCTTTCACCTAATTCCTATGGCTCACAGAAGCTGCTTACTAAATTCTTTCTGGAGCTCATCTAATGAAGCTTCTCATTTTTCATGTATAGGTTTTTTTTTTTATGCATATTACAGGTGTCTGTCCCTAAAGTGGAAGCCTAAAGTGGAAGCCTTTTGAAGACAAATACCATGACTTAAGACGTTTAGGTAGCTCAGTGTCCAGAATAATACCTACAGAGTAGGCAGAACTATGGAATTATTGTGGGTAGTAGCTTTCTTATAGATACAGTAAATTTGTAAATGATTAGGCATTAATGCATACCCAGTCAAACAATTAAATCTTAATAGATTGTGGATGATGCTTGGTTCGGTACATGCTGAAAGTGTTCTCTTAAAGATATATTTTCAATACAGAAATTTATTGGTTAGCAAGCAAAGAAGGTATTGCACAAAATTTTCTTTAGTAGAACTTATTAGATCCCGTGTAAACATATGAAATATGAGCTTCAAATTTAGAGGTGGACCCAAGAGCTTCTAGATTAAGAACTTGTTTCAGCTTAAGTTTTTCAGGAGTAATTTGGCTCTGACATTGTGGAAATGGGCGTATCTGCCTGATTTTATTCTCCTGCTACTTTTTCTTTCAAAGTATTACTTAAAATATCTTTATTAAAAATTCTCTCTTGATTTAAAGATTTGGGACATAGGAGGACAGCCCCGATTCCGAAGCATGTGGGAACGGTACTGCAGAGGAGTCAATGCCATTGTGTAAGCGCTTCTTAAAAAGGTCAATTTAGGCTTCCGGGAAAAAACTTGTTTTTAATACTTGCAAAGCTCAATTTTTATTTCATGCAGTAATAGTCTTTATTAGTGTAATCCCATTAATACAAAACTTTAACAAATTTAATCATAAATGAGAGTTTTAGGGTTTTTTTTGTTTATGCTGCTAAGAACTAAGGGTTATAAATGTTTTACTGTCATATATTAGCATCTAAATATAGTCTGTTTAAAAGTTTTTTTAAAGATTATTTATTTATTTATTTCACAGACAGAGATCACAAGTAGAGATGCAGGCAGAGAGAGAGGGAGGAAGCAGGCTCCCCGCTGAGCAGATAGCTCGATGCAGGACTCGATCCCAGGACCCTGGGATCATGACCTGAGCTGAAGGCAGAGGCTTTAACCCACTGAGCCAACCAGGCGCCCCTGTTTAAAAGTATTTTTGAGTACTGAGCTTTTCTTTATCTGGGTCTTTATTATTAACAATTTCAGTGATGTAAATCTTTTTTTAAAGTAAGTTTGTTTGTTTGTTTGTTTATTTATTTATTTAAGTAATCTCTACACCCTATATGGGGCCCAAACTCACAGTCCCAATATCAAAAGTCGCATGCTATTCTGACTGAGCCAGCCAGGTGCCCCTTAGTAGTGTAAATTTGAAAATTAAAAATCTTCACCCCTAATTGTGACCATCAGAGAATTTGGAGACAAGAGATACTGAAGTCACTTTTTCTTTTAAGTTATATGATAGATGCTGCTGATCGTGAAAAGATAGAAGCCTCTCGAAATGAACTACATAATCTTCTAGATAAGCCACAGTTACAAGGAATTCCAGTAAGTATGGGGTTCTTGTTATTTTATATGATTATAAGAGTTATTATTTTTAAAATTACGATTTATTATGTTAAATGTCTTAAGATCTTAAAAGACTTTTTAACTGAATATTAGCCATATACTGGGTACTGTGCTTTTTATTAATTTCTTAACCAGCTAGTTATTAAACTATATACAATAGGAGCAGTGCTCAGTCCTGGGGTTACAGTGATGAACAGAAGTGTACAGAAGCATGCTTCCTGCCATCATGGAGCTTATGGTTTAGTAGGAAAGGTAGATGCCATGAAGTCAATTGAATAATACAGCTCTGATAAGTGCTATGAGGGAGAGGTACCTGGGGCCTTGAGAATTATAAGTTAGAGGGGAAATTTGATCTAGATTGGGGGAAGAAAGAAGGATTCTCTGAGGAATCGATGCTTGAGCTGAATGGTGAGGATATGTAGACATGTGAGGAAAAGAGAGTTGTAGCCAAAGCCTTTTGGTAGGAGGAAGCAAGGCACTGAGAAGAGGCCAGTCTCCCTAGAGCAAAAGCAGAGTGAGAGGGTGGGGAGAGTGTGGTAAGCCATGTGGCAGCTAGGGTACTAAAGGGAGGCTGGGCTGGACTATGTGGGAAACTGTTGCTAGTTTTAAAGCTTTTTTCTGAAGTGTTTCTTTTTTCTTTTCCTTTTTTTTTTTTTTTTAAAGATTTAATTTATTAAGAGAGCATGTGTGGGTGGGGGAAGGGGGAGGAGCAGAGCAGAAGGAGAAGTAGACTTCCCTGAGTACAGAGCTGGTGGGAGGGTGTCCGACCCCATGACCCTGAGCCAAAAATCAGGAATCAGACGATCAACTGCTCCACTGACCGGCCGACCGAGCCACCCAGACACTCACTGTTGTAGTATTTTAAATGTCAGATTTATTACTTGAGTCATTGTGATTTCATTTTAAGAATGGGTTAAAGTGGCAAGGGGGACTATAAGGAGGGTAGTTTTGGGAAGCTGTTGGAAGTTGTCTTGGCAAATTACAGTACCATGGGTTAGGGTGGTAGTAGACAAGATGATGAGAAGGATACAGATTTTAGGGATATTTAGGAATGCTGTCTACCCGACGACATACTGGATTGGAAGAAGAGATAGAAAGAATAATTCCTAGTTGTTTCTGGTTCATGAAGTTAGATGGAAGGTGGTGCCATTTGTTGAGCTGAAGAATGTTGGCAAAGGACCATGCGTTAGCCTCATGACAAGTTCATGAACGTCAAATACTTGAGGTATATTATCTCAGGTAATCCTAACAACATAATGAAGTTTGTGGTTATCCCTCCTTTAGAACAGTTGTTCTTCACAGTTACATGGCAACATTACCTGTTATGCAACAGGTTTCGAATCCATGTCTATCTGACTTCAAAGCCTATTCTATTTTTTAAGTGTTAAAACTTAGTTCTGTATACCTACCAGAAGTAAAAATCAGTCTTCCCTTAAGGTCACCATAAGCCTTCTTAGTTGCAAGCAGTAAAAAGCTGACTTATGTGGAAAGGAATTCATTGAAGGGATATTGGGTAGCTCACAGAGTCTCTGAGAAGGCTACACATAAGCAGGTTCAAGAAATAAGCTGGAACAAGGAAGTAACCAGCTGCTAGAATCACATCCAAACTCACACCACAGAGTAAGTCTGTTGACCACATGCAGTTTCTGAACACTAGACATAATTGTTCTGATTGGAAAGTCATTTAGCTGTTTCCTTTTCTCTATCAGAATGGTTCTCTATCCTGCTTTCTTGCATCTCTGCCTCTGCATGGAAAGGTTTGGTTCATCCTAGATTATGCATCCATGCTCTAGCAGAGGAACTGGTGGAAAAATTATCCATAGAAGCAAGTAGCTTTATCAGGAGGCAGGTTCATAAGGTAGGAGGAGAGTTCTTAAATGTAGTAAGAGGGCCAAAATGCCAGGTAACCCCGAAACTGACAGCTGATCACAAATGTCCATGATATTATTTTTAGAAATTCAGTCAGGTCTAGCCTGAGAACCTGGTGTGACTTAAATAAGAGTATGGAGAGGGGTGAAAGTTGGGGAAGGGGAGACAGGCTGTAGTTTAACATTGTCCTGTGAGCTCCCAGTTTCCCCAGCTCTCTCTGCCTTTGTCCTTGTCTCTTGGTCCTTTGTGCAGAGTAAGTATCTTGGTCCTATGAGTAGAAATGGTCAAAGTGTATGGAGTAGAGTGGGGATAGGGGTGTATTAAGTGAAAGAAATAGTTATGGTAAGGTAGACATGGCATGTATATTGTTGGGATGGGTCAAAGATTACATGTTCTTAGAGAACACTGATTTAGAGTATGGATATTCTCAAATATGTTATATGTACTCAAATTCTTTTTCTTCTCTAAGGCAGAAAGGACTTATCTGAGACAGAGTGGTGGTTGGGAAGCCTCTCTGCTTTCCTTTCTTTTCAAAGCACATCTAGCAACCAGATGATACCATTTCTTCATAGAGCTTATGACTGCTATATTTATCCTAATTTCCAGACTTAACCATTGTCTTAGAATATTTATACATGATATTCTGTAGGATGGATTGGGAATTTTTAAGCATACTTATGTGTTTGTATGATTGATGGCTAACAAAAATGGTTAAAAAATTGTTCCCCCATTCTTGGTTATGTTAAGATCATATTCACATTATGTAGAGATTTATGTAGAAATTGGAGAATTCATACCATAGAATTGTAACATTTTAGTAGAAGTTGGCAGCCATGTATTGAATTTGGGGCATTGATGCAGTAGAAGTTGAAATGAATACTAATTTGAATGACTAAGTAAGTGAGATAGGCCACCAGTTAAACAAATATGCCTCAATATTATGGTAGCGTTCCAATTTTAATGTCCACAGATATGACTATCATATGGTCCTGTGACCTTTTCTTACATAAATGTTTATTGTTAATATCTTTTCTTTTTAAAGGTGCTAGTACTTGGAAACAAGAGAGATCTTCCTAATGCCTTGGATGAGAAACAGCTAATTGAAAAAATGTATGTTTTAAGAATGAATGATGGTGTTTTTTTTTTTAAAAAAAGGGTTCTAAATTACACTGTTTTGCCTAATACTTTGTATTATATTATTAGTATTTTTTAAATATTTTATTTTTAAGTAATCTCTACATACAACATGGAGCTTGAACTTAAAACCCCGAGATCAAGAGTCATTCATATGCTCTTCTGAGCCAGCCAGGCCCTCCTGTTATTTAGTAGTTACAGCCATGTGTTTGGGCAAACATGGTAAATTTGGCCTACCAGACAAGTGAATTTCTAAAATTTTCATAGTAGTAAAATAATTTCTTCAGTATAAAAAGATAAGAAAATTGAACAAAGAATGATAGGTATGATAGTTATTTTAAGTACAGACTTATTGTCTTAATTCTGCTTCTTATAGGAACCTGTCTGCTATTCAAGATAGAGAAATTTGCTGCTATTCAATTTCTTGCAAAGAAAAGGATAATATAGGTAAGAAATGACTGTGAAAGAAATGACTATCACGGGAAGGGATGTCTTAATGCTCCTTACTCTTTATTATTCCCAGTTCTAAGTGACTTCTTTTATAGAGGACTGTTGTTTTTATCTAAGGAAAAGCAATAGACATTATATCTTTTGACAGCAAATACAACATCCTGAATGTGCCCTATGCTATTTAAAGAAGTAAATGAAATAGACATGAAGTTAAACATTATGTGTTATCAATTTATTGTATTAATTTTGGCAGAGTTAGTATCCAGCTATGCTTTGTAACAAAATGTTTTTGAAATAAGACTATAAAAATTGGTCCGTAGGCATTAAAACAGTTGTTCATTTATTGAACCAGTATATTACTGTAATGTTAGTACTCAGTTGGAAATATAAGCCAAAAGTACTCTTTATGTATTTAATGTCTGTATTAATTTCCTAGAACTATCATAGCAAAGTACCACAAACTGGGTGGTTTAAAACAGCAGAAATTTATTTTCTCAAGTTGAGGTTGGTTAGGTGTCCAAAATCAAGGTGTCAGCAGGGCCATGAAGGCTGTTGGAGAATGTCCTTCCTTGCTTTTCTTAGCTTGTGGTTGCCGGCTGCCTTTAACATTCTTTGATATATTGATGCTTCCCTCCATTTTCTGCCTCTGGCTTCATATAGCCTTCTTCTTTGTGCATGTCTGTGTGTGTATTTCCTCTTCTTACAAAGATAGATACCATTGGATTAAGGCCTACCTTCATTCAGTATGATCTCATGTATCTGTAAAGACAATTTTTGAATAAATTCTGAGGTTCTAGGTAAGTGTGAATTTTTAGGGGAACAGTATTCAGTCCAATACAGGATCCTTAAAGAATTCAAGTATCTGGTTGAACTTCAGTTTCTTAACTGATTTGTGAGAGGTTATTTAATAAACGTGGATTGGAATGGGTGAGAAGGATCAAAAGGTAAAGAGGAAAGATGAAAGATTTGACAAGATGAATGGCTATTCAACCTCTTAGCTATTTGAGTGAAAAGACCTATAATGGTGCAATAAAATATCCTCACAGGAAAGTGTACCTTCGTGACAAAAAGCTACTAAGGCTAAGTCACACAGTTCTTGTCTGGTATGACAGGTTCAACCAAAGTGTGAGAGGAGAGTTTAATGCATGTACCTTGAAGCAGCTGGGTAGGAGCCTAGAGATTTTCATGGTACCTTTACCTCTCCCAGTTTGGTGGTCACTAGTGAAAAAAATTGCTTTGTGGGCCACTACAGAAAAATGAAGCTGTCCATCATTGCCACATAATTGGCTTAACAAACAGCATGGGCATTGGAGTCCTGCAGCCTCAGGCCAGAACACTTGGTCCTAAGTTACTTTCTGACTGGTTTTGGATAAAGCACTTAACCTCCCTGATCCCCAGTCTTTACTCATCTATAAAATGGTGATAATGGCAGCAATTTAAAAATTCTTTAGTGAGAGGGAGTGTGAAAATGCATGGCAGCATTTGACATATGGTGGATGTCATGTGGGTGTATTAGTTTTCTATTGCTACTGTCAGTTAGAAGCCTGTCATAGTTCTCACAGAACTAGAAATGAAGGACTGAAATGACAGGTTGTGTTCTTTTTGGAGACTCTAGGAGAGACTCCATTTCCTTGTCTTTTCCAGCTTTTAGATACTGCCTGCATTCTTGGCTCATGGCTCCTTCCTCCAACTTCAAAGTCAAAAATATGGTGTCTCTGACCATTCTACCATAGTCACACTTCCAATTAAAAAAAAAAAAAAACCAGCAATATCTTGTATTGGAGTAGAATGTAATACGTAGTACCAACACATATGTTTAGAAGAATGTATTGTTATTTTTTTCTCTTTAGCCTCATTCAGTATGTATTGGTTCTCATCATAGTTAACTTTTTCCCCACTCAGTTCTAGTCTTATCAACTCTTTCCTCACCCCTCCTCAGACATGCTCTGATAAGCTCAAAGTGTTGATAGTTTTCTGGCTAATTCTGGGCTTCCTTTATTTTTTATTTTTACTTTTTTTTATGATTTTATTTTTAAGTAGCTGTACCCCCAGTGTGGGTGGGTGACTCCTGAGATCAGGAGTCACATGCTCTGCCCACTGAACCAGCCAGGTACCCATGGGCTTCCTTTAAAGAGCACCCAAAAGGAATCTGAACCTAATACTTTGCTGATGGACACAAGCTGTCCTCTATTAAATGGGAATAGAATAAGGGACTTGCTATATTATGAGCATTTAGTTAATTTGAGAAAAGACTCTTCAAGCACTTAGGGTTTACTTAGAGTTATTATTTAAAAAAAAAAAAAAAATCCTCCCCCTCCTTACGTGTTAGGAGGAATTCTTGTTAAGTTTTAAGTTGGGTCCCTAAGAGAGCATTTACTTATATACACTGGTTCTCACTGAAGGATTTTCCCCCAGGATACATTTGGCAGTGTTTGGAGACACTTGGTTGTCATAAACGAAAGTGTGATGCTGGTACTTAGTGGGTAGAGACCAGGGATGTTCTAAAGATGCTACAGTCCCCACAACTAATTGTCCAGTATAAAAGGTCAGTATTGGTGAGGTTGAAAAACCCTGTTCTGCATACGCTAACCATAATCTTAGGGCGTTGTGCTATTCTGTAAATCCATTTTACTCCTTTATACTCTCTCGTATTTTATAAAATAGGGGGAAAAAGTTATTGAAAAGAGAAAAAAAAATCCTTTGTTTTACTACCTTGACAAACCAGCCGTATACTTTCCTGAAAAAATCTTGTGAGCTTATTTAGGAAGTAAATCAAAGAGAGTTGGTGAGAACTACTTTTGTTATTTGAGGCTGACTTCATAGTCTGTCATAAAGCTCCATAGTCACCAGTTTGTGATTGTAGAACTCCTGCTTCACTTAGTAGTATCTGAGCCCAAGGAAATGGATCCACTCTTACTGGATTCAGAACAAGTAGATTGTAAATCAGAATGCCTGTTTTATTTGGAGCAAGAAATATAACAGCTAAGTAGATTAGACTTTTTGGATAGTCAAATCTGAACATCCTCCCTATTTTCACCTTTTACAACGTATTTCAGAACCAAATTTATGAATTTACTAAATTTTTCCTGAAGTATCTCAGTGCACACAGGTGGCACAGGTGGTATATTCTCCTTCCAGCTTCCCAGTGTGGTGTATGAAATACTTCAGTAATGTGTCCTTCAACACAGAACAGATTACTTCTGTGAACATGATCTTTGCAAAGATAACTCCTTCATCTGAGTATCATCTTTCTTTTGTTGTTCTTTATTTTTTTTTAAATTATGTTTGTTTATTAGAGAGCATGAGAAGGGGGGGGTCAAAGGCAGAAGCAGACTCTCTGCTGAGCAAGGAACCCCATGTGGGACTCGATTATGGGACTTCGGGATCATGACCTGAACGGAAAGTAGTTGCTTAACCAACTGAGCCACCCTGGCACCCTAAGTATTGTCTTTATTTTCTGCTTTTTTAATCTAGTCTTAAGGATCCATTTGTCTTTAGGATATAATTTCGACTGATGTCCACAAGCTTTGTTTTAAGTGACTTTCTTAAATATTTAAACCTAGGCCTTCCACCGTCAGATTTACTTTTCTCCCCATTCAATTCTAATGAATGTGGCCTTGCTTTTGACTACATACTGCAGTCTTCCTTTTAAAGTGCACATGATCTGGTTCAGTAATCAGGTTAAATCATTGTTTCCACAGCTCTGAACAGGTTGCATTTCTTCAGATCTTAGCTCTAGGGTATTCTTTACATGTGTGTGGCTTACAGTTTCTATAACATGTTATTAGCTTGGAAACTGAATTTGCATTCATCTTTCAGGTTTGGAGAATTGAGTGCTGCATCTGATAGATTCTCACATACCCTTTTTATGGATGACATATTTTTAAAGAATTCAAGGACAGTAACTCACTGTTTTGACTTAGCTGCCTTCTCTTGTCAGTCTAAGTGCTTTTTTGGGGGACTAATCTTAGCTGTGATAGCTGCAGCTGCCACCTCTGGACACCTCTTACCAGAGATCAGTAAAACTATCTGCTGGACATCTCCATGCCTGTTACCTTCTACACGTGAAATCTGATGTGCTCTGTTGCTAACTTATCTTTTATTTTTCTCAAGTCTGTTCTTTAACCACTGTGTTTGTCAAAAGCTTTATGACAAACACAACTCACTGAGGCTGGAAGATTCTTTCTCTGTTTGTATGTTGGTCAGCTCCACATTTTCCTTCTTCCATTCCTACAGCACTTGTTTGCTTCAGGCGGTTTTTGTCACTACTCCTGTTGTGATAGTCATTGTCTATACTGACAACTCCAAGTGGTCCTCTTTTGCCATTGATCATTCTAAAATAAGCAAATATAATTTCCTTGCTTAAAATTCCCCAGTAATTTCCAGTTGACTTGAGAATAAAACCCAAACTTGGTAGCATCTTAGAGTGGTATACAAGGTTATCTAGCTCCCTCTAGCCCGTGGTTCTCAGTTGAGGACAGAAGACATTTTTGCTCCTCAGGGGACATTTGGCAATCCCTGGAGATATTATTGATTGTCACAATTGCAGGTGTGTAGGGAGGTAGATAATGGCATCTAGAGGTAGAGGTCATGGATGCTGCAAAATAGTCTGCCATGCACTGGGAAGGCCTTCTTCCATCCCAGCGAAGAATTACCCAGTCCAAAAGGTCAAAAAGGTGAAGTTGAGACCCCGGCGGTAGCCTTAGTGTTGAATGGCAGCCTCTTCCCCTGTACTATGCTTCATCCACATCTTATCACATATAATCCATCTAGATCTCCACCCTGTTCACGCTTTTGTTTATTCTTTTGCTTTTATTGTTTCCTTTGCCTGGAATTCTGTGGGGCAGTCCTCCTCCCAGTCCCAAATGAGTTTGTCTATGTTTACCAACCTTGAGGTGCATTCCTGGCACTTCATATACAGTACTACCTTAACAGGCAGTCAGTAAATTTTTGAATGAATAAAAGATGGCACAGGCTGTCCTGAGCACAATTTAACTTTTAAATCAGAGACTGCTGAGTCTCTCATAATTCCTTAGAATGTCCTCTTGAAGTTTAGGTAATGGAGAATAGTATAGATGAAAAAGCAGGACAGGGCCAGCATGTACTTTGAATTAGCTGCATTTTAAGTACTGTCTCTCATGTTTAGTGTCTTAACTTTGATCTTAACACCTTCAATTTTTTTCCCCTCCATCTTTAGATATCACACTTCAGTGGCTTATTCAACATTCAAAATCTAGAAGAAGCTGAAGCATCTCCTGAAGTCTTCCAGTCCTTCCTGGCTATAATCCTAGAATTACTGTCCGTTCCTCTGAAGTACTTCCCAGAATACGGTCCTTCCTAAACCCAAGAAATTGCCTTTTTCAGAGTTTATTTCTCTTGTGCACTGCTGAAGATGTGTATCCCTAATCCTCCATAAAGAATCAGCTAGAGTTGTCATGATAAAGTCAGCACACACAGAAAAGCTTCTCATACATACTTGTCTTAAACAGTGTGGAGAGCCTTTTTTTTTTTTTTTTTTTGGGAACTAAAACAAAAACACTTGACCATCTTAAATCAAGAAAATTGCATATTTCTGTTCTGGTCTTTCTGGGCCAGATTTTTATATTGGTTTTCAGTAAATGTCTATGATATTTCATTGTAGAATTCATTTGCTTAATACTGATACTGACTTGATACAGCATGAAGTTTCTAGTGCCACACAGTATTTAGAAAACCTTTAGCTTGACTCATGTGGGATATA
Organism: Mustela nigripes; assembly: GCF_022355385.1. Lineage (NCBI taxonomy): Eukaryota > Metazoa > Chordata > Mammalia > Carnivora > Mustelidae > Mustela > Mustela nigripes. The sequence goes on from NC_081558.1 coordinate 47,134,137, forward strand.
AACATAATGTTTACATATCTCACAAATGCATGTGAAATGTATAATTACACCTTGGGAATTTAAAAAAAATGGTCTTCAAAGAGTGAGCTGAGGCACCAGATCAGTGTTGTTATGGTTTTTTACACTGGTGAGATCATATATGAACTTTTAAAACATCTGCTTTCTGAGAATTCTTCACAGATAGCAGTTGGGGATATGAGAGGAACTAAGGCATGCTGTTGTATATCTGTCCCAGATCATTACTTCTCTATTTTTTCTTCTTTTTCTTTTTCTCTTATTCGGGGTTGCGGGGGGGCTCAACACACTTTTTTAAAGGGTTGGGAATTGATTTTCTCAAAGGCTTTCATGGATTTAGAGCATTCCAGCCAATGTAATAAAATGTGTTAAGAATGTCAGACTTTGTTAACAAACACCTGTTTGTTCTTTCTATCTCTAGTCATTAAATCAGTGCTGCTGCATGACACTCTAACTCTCGACTTTTTATATCCAGTCAGACTTTCAGCACAATAGATACTTAGAAACAAGTAAAAATTCTTATTTTTCTCTCTTATTGAGGTAAGGTTTGGCACTCTTTTGTCTGGTGCCATTAGACATCTTGATTATTGTGACAACTCTAGACCTGCCTGCTCTCTCTAATGTAATCATGCACAACGTCTACAGGTTGTTTAATAATCAGTCACACAGAGAACTGAGGAACTGATGCTGTGTATTGTTTGCTTCTACTATACGGAGATGTATAAAAACTTAAAATGAACATGTTTTGTAGTTTAGTGATGTCCATATACATAAAGGGACACATTAATACTGGTTCACTTGTAAATTGTTATTCACATAAACCACTGTAGTAGATAAAACTTTATGCTACACCCGCTTATGTGTTGCCTCACACTGTGTGTGATTTTGTTTCTTTTGTTAAGCAGCACTCATGTAGACAGTGCATTTCCATAGATGTTGAGCACTCAAAAGTGCAGTCAACAGTTGTTTTAATGAATACCAGTTTTAATTTATAGACTGCCATGGCCTTAACAATATTCTGTACAAAATACTGCACTGTGTTGCACAGATACTACTTGTTTTTCTCCATTCACATTTTTATGAGTAGAATCTCAGCTTTTAAAATTCTGTTCTTATTCTTTGAAGCGTGTTGCATACTTCCCTGATGGGATGGATGGTTCTGTAAATGAAGGGATATTTAAACTTGCTCAACACCGTTAATGGTTACTGTGAACCATTACAAAGAATGTGGCAATTTGCTTGTGCCTGAAAGGAGGAATTGGAACTAAAGTGAGTGACTGTGTGGGGACCGCATAGGTTCGTTAATTGACCTATAGCTAAAACTTAATGTTTATGTGTCTGTTCATTGCTTTCAGCATTTCAAGACATCCAAACTCTACTACCAACATTTTCCTGTGCATTAACTTCTGCATGTGAAAACTTAACAGTTACTGAACTTTGTAAATACGTGAATTTTTTTATTTAGGTGATGCATTTTTTTGTCTGTTTACTGCTCTTCTCAGCTTTATTCAATAAACTTGCATTTTGAGGGTTGTATTGACAGTTTTAACTTAAAATGTGCAACGTAATGGAAGGTGCTGATTTTTTTGGAAGGGGTTGGGAAGAAAGTTACGATGAGCAAGTGCCATAGACAGTGTGCTAGAAAGAAATCAGTTCATTTCTCAAAGAATTGAGTCTGCAAGTTAGTTAAAATAGAAATAAACTTTTAAAATAACCACAGGGTTGATAGTGCGATTTTTTTGGGCGGACATGGTGGAGGAGATGCTGTTACTTGTAAACCATCCTGATACACCAAACTTAGGACTTCTGGAAGTGGCAAGAGCTAGTTGTATAGACATTTTATAATTTATTTGTTTCAAAAGTTATAATAAAAATCTAATAAACTGAAATTGCAAGGCAGGCCTACTTCTCTTCCAGAATGAAAAGATGTTAAATATCAAAATGGTGGTTGTCCCACAGAAACATATATTTTTTTAAAAGATTTTATTTATTTGACAGAGATCACAAGTAGGCAGAGAGGCAGGCAGAGAAGGGGGAGAAGCAGGCTCCCCGCCGAGTAGAGAGCCTGATGAGGGGCTCGATCCCAGGACCCTGAGATAATGACCTGAGCCAAAGGCAGAGGCTTTAACCCACTGAGCCACCCAGGTGCCCCCCAGAAGCATATTTTTAAGGTAAAGCCATTTGGCCTACTTCCCTAGTGTGGTATATGTTTTGCATTATAAAAGTGAACATTTATCTCATCAAAGCTATTGCAGAAATGATCTTAGGTAGTTTTACTCAAGAAAAGTTAGCTTGGCTCTTCTCTATAGCCATACTGTTAATCTTTACAGCTAAACCTTGTTGGCCAGTTGGATGTGATTTAGCATGTCTGGACAGAAGTCCTTAGGATATCTGGTTTCATTTCTTGTATGGAATTGGTGGAGACGTTTTCGTCAGCAGTTAACTTGGTCCTCTTCTCGTCACCCTCCTACCAAAGGGATTTTTAAAAAAGATTTTATTTATTTGAGAGAGAGCGGGTGCGTGAGCATGAGAAGGGAGAGAGTCAGAGGGAGAAGCAGACTTCCTGCTGAGCAGGGAGCCCTATTTGCGACTGAATACCTGGGACTCGGGATCATGAGCGTAAGGTAGTTGCTTAAAAACTGAGCCACCCAGGCGCCCCAAAGTGAATGTGATGTGTGGGGAAGGAGTGGGAAGTATAGAAGGATAGAAGGTTAGTTTTATCCTTGATTTTAAGCTTTTAACTGCTTTCAAAAATTGAGACTTCTAAAATAGGTTCCTTTGATTCAGTCAAAGGAACAAAATTCTCTATGTGTTGGACTGTGGCTACTTTAGTATTCATTGTTTTGACTGAGGAACTAATTGCTTTGTGTAGTTCTAGACATACAGGATCAAGTTACACTGAAATCCTGTTGATTTGATAATTCTAGCCTCCTCACCTGGTAGATGGCAGCTGGAGTCGAAGTCTGAATTTACTGTAGCCAGCATTATAAAGTAACATCCACTTGGCCAAATACTTTAAAAATGCCATCATGGGGAAACCACCATATTGAGTGATGGAAAAATTTTGTTCTCTTACAAACTTTTAACTGTTGTGCCCTCAACAATGTATATGCCTGTGAAGATGATTGAAAAGAAAATAATGCAAACGCTAGCCTTGCCAACTTCCTTAAGCTTGTAGTTCTACAATGTGTGGCCTGCTGCAGGTGTTTCCTGTTGATTAGTAAATAGCCTCTGCACAATTTCTGTTTAAAACTCAGCTATTACTAAAAATGGGTGCTTTTGTAATTATTGCTGCTTCTTGACTGTTCTTAGGGAAACAGAAGCAATTCATTGACATGCCAGATAGATTGCAGTGGGAAGTTTCTTAATCTAAGCAATCGCAGTAGTCATTCATTATTCCATTTCATTAACAAGCCCTCTCTTCAGTAAGGTAATTTCTATTTTAAAACTGCAAGGCAGCTGGTAACTTAGGTAATGCAGATTTCCTAGCAGGAATCAGAGGGGGAAAAAATATACTTTAACTGCACTTTATTGGGGCTTGCAGGTCATGAATTTATAAGAGGAAAGGATGGGTAGGAGAATAATTTGTCAAGTTTAAAATGCTAATGTAGTTTGACTCTGACAGGAGTGCTGGATTGACATCTGAGAAAATGGGTTCCTTTCTTTGTTATTAACTGATTTGTGTGGTGAGTTGCTGAATTGTCTCTGGCTCTGTAGTTTTCCCATCTGTAAAATGAGAGAGGATTTCTAGTATAATTTCTCCTAACAGGCTACCACCATTTTAGGAGCCAAGAGATGTGGATGATAGTAAAACAGCAGAGTAGATGAAAAGACCCACTTGGCCTAGTGAATATGTTAATTTTCCATGTTTTTCATCTTGGAAATAATCCAAAAGTACAAATATTTATATTTTAACACAGTTAAGAGTGGAGATCACAGACACTTTACAGAATCAAACAATAACTTAGATTTTATTTGAAGGAAATGCTATAAAACATACAGGCTTATAACTTGAAGACCATTTAAAAAAATTAAAGTTATTTCTCCCAGACTGCAGAAAATTGTTTATTCTGGTATACAATGTGGAAAACACATACCTACTACCAATTTGGGGGCAAACTATTTTAGAGCTAATGTTTAACACTGCAGTGTTACTGGGTTCTGCTAGAATTGATTTGGCGCTTGGAGAAAACTGCAACAGTTAGAAAATACTTCTTTTCGTAGTATTGAGAGGAGGAAAAATACCTTGGGGCCTCTGGGGAGCTCACTTGTTAAGTGTCTGCCTTCGGTTCAGGTCATGATCCCAGGGTTCTGGGATCAAAGCTCGCATCGGGAAGCCTGCTTCTCCCTCTCCCACTCCCCCTGTTTGTTTTCCCTCTCGCTGTCTTTCTGTCAAAATAAATCTTAAAAACAAAACAAAACAAGAAAATCAATATAATCCCTTTTGAACATGGGAAATAGAACATTAATGTATTTCCAATTATGGTGTCTTCTCCAGCCAGCTTTTACACATAGCTTTGGCCTACCCTCAGTTTTGTACCGTCTTTATCACACAATGTGCCGTCTTGTTCCTATATATGAAAAGTCCACCATTTCTATCTACCAGTTACCCAGTATTTTTCTAAGGAAAAAGAAATACGTATTTATCATACCACTGACCGACTTAATGAAAGCACAAGCTCTCCTCACCCTTCAAAGAAGGTTAAGAACTTTTATGATAACTACTTTCTCTGGAAACATCAGTGACCTAAAGGGTGGGGCAGGCCTATGAATGGTGAATATCACTTCTTGATGGATAACCACTGCATAGTGGTTTAGTAGTTAGAACAGGTGGGGAAGAGAAGGTAACCACTTATTTTCCTAGATTCCATTTATTTTTTGAATGATTTTTAATAGGTAAGTCACATGATTCAAAAATCGAAAACACCCTAAGAAACATGATGGTCTGACCCATGAATGAGTATCCACTCTTCCACCACCACTCTGGTCTTACAGGTAATCCTTGTATCACTTTTCTATCACTATTTATTTTTCTAGTGTTTTCTTAATACAAAATACAAAAAGCAAATAGGAATATATATATGTCTCACTTTCTTACATAGAAAGCATACTGATTCGAACATGAATTTATCCAATTCCTGTGTCCTAGCAATCTTTCTATATCAGTGTATAGAGAGTTCCTCATTCTTCTTCATAGCAGCATGGTTCCCGTGCCATTGTCTATGTGTTTTTCACTGTTCTAGATTCCATAGTTTACCTAACTGGTCCCTTGTTGATAGGTATTTGGGTTATTACAACCTTTTGTTTTTGTGACCAATACTGCAGTGAATCATGTATGTGTGCAGCAATTCACAGAAGCTTATTTGTGTCAAAGGGTAAATGGGTTTGTACTTTGGCTAGTACAACTAGCCAAACTGTAAACTGTCCTTTACAGAGGATATGCCAGTTTTTATTTCTACCAGTTCCTGTTCCCTGTGTCTTGTCAGCAGAGTCTGTTGAGAGACTTCTGGATTTCTGCCCATCAAATAGAGTGGGAATGATAATTATATACAGTACAATTTTAAGCACATGAAATTTAGCTTTTCTTACCCAGCTGAGGAGACAATATTACCTTAATTCTGGTGTTGGATCTCTACCAAATTAATGTGATTATAGGTAATTTCCTCCTTTTCCCTACCCCTTTTTCTTAAGTCACCCCCCCAACCCTGCCTTTTAGAAAGTATACATTGCTTCATAAAGAAGCAGTACTCTTTCTTTTGTTTTGTTTTAAGATTTTTATTTACTTGACAGATCACAAGTAGGCAGAGAGGCAGGCAGAGAGAGAGGAGGAAGCGGGCTCCCTGTGGAGCAGAGATTCCCAGGACCCTGGAATCATGACCTGAGCTGAAGGCTGAGGCTTTAACCTACTGAGCCACCCAGGCATCCCACAGTACTCTGTTTTAAAAGTTACCATTATACCACTTGTTTTATATTATTGCTTTGGATGATAAATCCCTTATAGTTTCTTAGAGCAGAGAAATCCTCCTTGTAAGAGACTATTTTAATGCTTATATTTAACATAGGCATCTCTGGAAGTATCCTTGTACCCTTTGAGGTTATAGGGCCGAGCTGTTTTCTGGCTTTACAGTTTTAGGAACCTAGTGCGCTGATTGACTTAGACTCACAAGATTGATTCTGAAAACTGGAATGTCTGCTGATTTATTTACAATGGAGGATATCTTTAAAGGCACCAAAATATACCTCCTAGGTCACTTCCTTCACCTGTCAAAGTAAGAGGGAGATTGAATTTGGATCACCTTGTAGGATAGAATTCCAAATCACAGAGATTTAGGACCATGAGGTATAGAAGCTGGAACAGGTTAAGTAGAACTGGAATTAGATGTGAGGTTCCAAAGCTCTTTCTGCCCATGCTGGACTGGTAAGTTTTAGTCCTTGTCCAGTCTCATACTTGGTTTCCTTAGACACAGTTTTCTCCTAAAATAGTGCTTTGAAAATAGGAGGGGCTTACTTGTTTAATTCATCCAACAAACCTCAGATTCATATGTACCAGGTACTTTTACTAAATGAGTAGTGATAGTGCTCACCATGGAACACCGTTGTACACTATATACATTCAATACTTCAGTTCTTACCATTGCCGTATGCTCTGAGTACTGCTCTTATTACCCTCATTTTACAGATGGGAAAACCAGGAAAAATTAACTAACTTTCCAGGGTCACTCAGAGGCCAAAGCAATGACTTGAACATCTGGCAATCAGGGCTTCTGAGTCTGGATTTTTAGCTGTCATCTCTTCTGCGTCCCCCAGAGTGAAGCCATTTTTACCATAGTACATTTCATTTTTTTTTTTTTTTAAATCAGTCCCCTGATCATCTCCTGAGACTGTGCAGAAAAGCCTTTCATAAAGTTGATTTTTAAGGTTGAGGTTTTCTGATTACGTAAGGGTATTGTCCCAGTCTTAACAGCCACATTTACCTTGAGGGAAGACTTAGGCTAATCTAAAAGGCTAGCAGGAGATACTTCGTGTTCCTTTGGCTCAGTTTAATTCAAGACAAAACACTTTTTGAACCTGGCCCCCAAATCTTCGGCTGTGCCTTGCAGGGTGCTAATGTCAACAATGTTGCCAAGCCAACAGTGGTTTAGGAAGAATAGAAAAAGCAGTCTTCATCTGCTTTGTGGACCAGCTAGTTTTTTTAAACGGAAAGTTCAGGAAACCTGGGTGGTAGCTCTTTTTCTGCCCACCATAAGTAGCTCAGAGAACTTGAACCTTCCAACCTGATTTCTTCCATTAGGGCTTGTGGAATAGGCCTAAACAAGGCTTTCTGTGAAGATTAAACGGATCACATTTTGAAAACCGTAAGTTTTACCAGGACAGGCATCTTTCAGAAGTTGGATGGTTTTCTCTTTGTTTTTATTAGAGCTTGTCTCCAAATGTGAGGACAGGAGCTGACACTAATGTGGACTGCACTTAAGCAGGGAGCAAGAGCAAATTTAAAACTTTTAAAATTTGCAGTATAATAATTACTAAGGGAACAACATATACCTTCATGTTCACATTCGGTTTTCAGGTTCTGGGAAGGCAGACCTGAAAGTCCAGGATCAAGTGCTAAGTTTGGATTTCTAGCAGGGTTCCTAGCTGCTGCACAGAGGAGTAAAAGAATCTCAGTAGGCAAAAGACCTTGGTTCAATCTCTTTATACTCTTTGATGCTTGGGCAGGTGTATCTCTCAGAATTTGGGGGGAGGGATAAGGCTCAGCCAAAAAACAAAACAAAACAAAACAAACCCACAAAAAGCCAGCCTTACTAGGTGCCAGTTACTTTGTGTTGTAATAAAATGTTTCTTTGAGTTCCCTCTGAGTCTCCATTACTTACACCTCTGTGTTGCAAAAAGTCCCCTGAGAATGTGATGATCGTACCCCATAACTTATCATCCTCTTAATCACTGCTTTGGTCACTCAGCCAGTCCCTGATTTGGGCCATCCATCAGTCTTTGCTTCCTATGCTTTTCAGAAACCTTAGTGTAACAAGGCATATGGTCTAACTTTGAGAGAACATCTTAACAGGTATCTACAAATGTAGCAAACAAAACAAAACCCCTACGCTGTTGAATCATTACATGAGAGCCCTAGTCCTTCAGAGCTGATATTTGCAACCTTCTTAATTATAGGAAGTAGACACAGAATGGGTAAAGTGATTTGACCAGGACTCTATCCTACAACCGAAAGGTTAGGTCGCTACTGTGGCGCACAGAAGAGATGGTGGGAGTAGCAGAGGTGGGAGGGGACTTGGTTAAATGAATTTGGCAAAAATAAGTCGGTGGTAGCGGCGGCCATGACTCTTACCCTTTTTTCTAAAGCTCCTATTTCCGAGACAAAGGCAGTATAGCCTAATTCAGCATTTCCTGAAATTGCCAGATGCTAAGAATTGTCCAAGAGCTCTTGGTATACAGACATTTCCAGGACCCTCCACTGGTATTTGCTAGGTCTACTACAAGATCTGGGAATACGTGTTTTACAATCACAGTGAGCGGTTCTTACAAATTAGGGTGTTCTGATGAAAAGAGTAGAATTCAGGATACCTTTTTGTGCGGTCCAGAGCTACCAGGTAGTACCCCACCCCCCCACAGTATACGACGGTCCTGTTAAAAACCCTGCCCTTGCAATGCAAAAGTAGCTCCTTTTACGAGGAAATGCTCCTTTCCCTCCTTTTCCTTACGTCTTTTAACTGGCACCATCCCTAACCTAGAGCTGGAGTGGCTTTCTCCGGTCCGGGCTAGGAGGGAGACACGCTCTGCCCGAAGACGCCTGGTTGGGGGCCACGTCTCCGTCCGGCGTCCCTCTGGTGCTCCCGTGCCGCGCTCCCATTGGCTGGAAGTTTCCTCGCTAGTAGCCCGAGCGGCCCTTACTCGCCACGCCAGCCCATCTGGACTCCGACCGCCCAGGGGGCGGGGCGAGATGATGGGGCGGGAGCCCGGGGGCGGGGCGGGGGCCCGGGGGCGGGGCGAGGGATGGGGCGGGGCCTCGCGGCGCTGCGGAAGTCCGGGCGGCCTATGGCGCGGGAGGGAGTCCCCGGCCGCGCCCCCACGAGGTTGGGCCGGGCCGGGGCCAATCCCGGGCGACAGGGCGGGCGAACGCGGGGCCTGGCCGGGCGGCCCGAGGGACTGGGGGTGGGGGACAATGGGCTGGTTCCTGGTGCGTCACGGGGGAGTTCCTTAAAGGGGAAGTGAGCGGGGCTACGGAGCGGGTGCGGGGTGCGGTGGTCCGCGGGGGAGGTCCCCCGCGCTTTAAAATAATGCCCGCGGCGCCCGCGCGACCATGCAATGGCGAGCGCTCGTCCTGGGGCTGGTGCTCCTCCGGCTTGGCCTCCATGGAGTGCTGTGGCTCGTCTTCGGGCTGGGGCCCAGCATGGGCTTCTACCAGCGTTTTCCGCTCAGCTTCGGCTTCCAGCGCCTGAGGGCCCCCGACGGCCCCGAGTCTCCTGCCTTGGGGCCCGCCGGCCGGCCCGGGCCGCCCGGGGGGCCGTCGGGGCCGTCGTGGCTGCAGCCGCCCGTCTCTGGGGCGGCGGCGGCGGCGGGACGGCGGCGGGCCCCGCGGCGGCCGGAGCCGGGAGTGTGCGGGCCGGCCCACTGGGGCTACGTGCTGGGCGGCCGGGGCCGCGACCGGGACGAGTACGAGAAGCGCTACAGCGGCGCCTTCCCGCCGCAGCTGCGCGCCCAGATGCGCGACCTGGCGCGGGGCATGTTCGTCTTCGGCTACGACAACTACATGGCGCACGCTTTTCCCCAGGACGAGCTCAACCCCATCCACTGCCGCGGCCGAGGGCCTGACCGCGGGGACCCGTGAGTAGTAGGCGCTGGCCCGACGCCCGGGCCGCGCGCCCACGCGCTTCCTTCCGTCCTCCCGGTCAGGGTGCAGCCTTCTGACCTCCGGGTCCCCCAAGGGATGCCAAGGCATTTGGGGGCCTGGAACCACACCCTCCCGCTCAGTGCTTTGGCCCGACACTCTCCCCGGGGGGTCCCCCTGGGGTTGGGCGGGGGGTGTGGGTGGGCCGGTGGCTGTCCTCTTTCTTGATTCTCTCGGGATTTCTGAGTTACAGGACAGCTGTCCAACGCAGTCTCTTTTACAGATGGGGAAACTGAGGCTCAGAGACCGGAAGGGACGGTAGCAGTAACAAGGCTTAGCTTCGGAGGCTTTAGATTCTCATCTTCCACAACCCCTTCTCCAGATGAACATGTATATAATCAAAACGAAATCCCTTTTAAACGCAGCTTTCAAAACAAGCCTTCCATCTCCCTTCCACCCATCCCCATATAAAAATTCAGGAGTTGGTTCCAGGAAAGGACTTCTCCAAAGCCAGCCAGTGATCGGGAGGCAGAGCAGGGTTACAACCTTTGACCTTCATTTACAGGGGCTGCTACATAGGCTGAGGGAATTTACAGGAAAGGGAAGGGGGTGGAGATTGAGAGACAGAGGCTATCTAGCTCAGATTTGGGGTCTTGATACTCAGGGTTTGATTCTTTGGCCACTGCATTGCTTGTCACCTTTATCTGTTCCATAAATTCCTCCACTCTGGTGGTTGGACTGTCCAGTAAGGTCAGCCAGTCCTCCCCTCCCACCAGCCTTTGGAGGTCAAGCTTCCAGGGTCACCCTTGTTGACATCAGAGTCCAAGAGGAAAGCATACCCAGCTGAGGACCTTCCAGCTGGAGGGAATGGGTGTGCTTTGCCATGGATCCTGTTAGACCAGATAGGTGACTACCTTCCTCTGGGTGGTGGGAGTGGAGGAATTGGGCTGCCCATTGCCTTGAACCCACGTTCTGTGGGTGCCTTTGGACTTTTAGGGGGATGTATCTTCCTTCACCTGGTAAAAGGAAGAGTCCAGTCCTTAAATTCTGAAAAGGAAGCCCATATACTAAAGGGGCTTGAAGAATTTTAAAAAATGGTTCGGTTATCTACAAAGTCATATCTTAGCTGACAATTTGAGGAGCATCAGTTTTAGTGAAGCGAGGGGCACAGTCCAAGCCATTTCAAAGGACTGGGCCTTTCAAAGATTGTAGGAAACCGATTAGTTACTTTTCTTGTGTCACCTTACTGGGCTTTATGCATATTAGCACTTTCTCAGTTTTGTTTTGTTTTTGTTGGTTTTTTTTTTTTTTTTTGAGAAAAATTTTTATTAATTTTTTATAAAAATTACTGGGGCCTTTCCAGATATTAGGAAATTAATGAGTTATTAATGGGTTAATTGTTAGTCCTTAAATGTACCAGAATTTATACCTATGTATTTTCTTTGGATCTCATTTTTTGTTGTTGGTTGTTGGAGGGGAAAAAAAGATTAAAATTTGAAAAAATAAAAAAGCCCAAAACCCCGTCAGACAGTTATTTTTAATTTATTTTTCCTGCCAGCTCCCACCCATATGCCTACACATATTTTACATAGTTGAAACCAAAGTGTGTGTACATATTTTGGATCTTACTTGTATTTTCCCCCTAATGCTCATGGTATTACAAGGCGGGAGAGGATACTTTGAGTAAGTGCCCTTATTCTCTCTCACAGACTTTTTCCTCAGATTTCCTTTTATGGTGTGGACCTAAGGAAAACAGTTTAATGAGGACTTGTGATAACGCTTTCAGTTGGGAATATCATGGTCAGGAGAGTGAGTTGATGACATATTGATGCTTTTCTTAATGAACCGTAGAAACCCTTTGGAGAGTTGGAGCCCCTCTCCAGCAAGGTGACGTGGCAGTTGATTAACTTGCTGGTCTCTATGGGTAGTTCCGGGTGGCATAGGCTTTTGTTTCAGGATGAAGTGTGCTGAGGAGTGTCTTGGTTTGATTGTACAGTGGCAGTGCAGGTAAACTAAGGTCAGCTCGCTTTGAGACGGCTGAATGGCTGTTGGAAAGATGGGAGTTTGAACTACTAAGGGGCGGCATTTAGGAGGGGTTGTGCCCAGAGGTTAATAAACCTTTCAGTTGATAAACCTTTGATGTCTCTGAGGAGGTGAAAGAACTCTGGGGTTATGGTGACCCTGAGTAGACTCTTACACTGGCTGCTTCCAAAAGAGTGGAAAGGTTAATTTTTTTACTCTCCTTTCTTTAGCCTAACTCCTTTCAGACCAGTATTTTCAAGGAAAAGTTTAGAACCAGAGCTTTGTCATTCTGGCTCTGAAACAATACGATACGTTTACATGCCCAAGATAGATCACTTACAGTAAAAACTTCTCAGATTTTATTTTTTTAGTTTTTTAATTTTTGGGGGTGGGTAAAGATTTTATTTACTTAAGGGTGAGCAAGAGTGAGAGAGCACAGAAAGAGAAGGAGCTGAGCAGGGTGCCTGACGTGGGTTCCATCTCATGACCCCGAGATCATGACCTGAGCTGAAGGCAGATGCTTAACTGACTGAGCCACCAAGTGCCCCCAGATTTTTCAGATTTAAAAAAAATCAAATGTATTCTAGTGATAGTTGTCAAATTTATTCTAATGATATATTTAAAATATAGAGACATAACCATTAGAATATTATGTAGGAAGTACAGAAACAAACCATGGGTGTTCTACCTGTGTCTCTTTTCTTTTTAGTCACATGTGCTTGAGGCTTGTCTTGCCTGTCTTCTTTAACTGTAGGTAGTGTAAGGAGTTACCGTGAAGTCAATGAAACCTGAATACTTTAAAATAGCAAATCTTTTGGCCCAGTTATAGATTACTTTGCAAAGTCAGTTACTCTTATATCCCCAGTTTGGGTTGGAGGGTCCAAGTTTCTTCAAATAAATTTGGATATTCTATTTTTTGTAATCTTGTGAATGCTAACAGTAGTTCAGGCCTTGGGCACGTGATCCTTCTTTGCTTCCTCCCCAGCCATATTGCTGTTCAAGTAAAAAAGCAAATCTGTGCACAACCCCAACTGATACTGGCCCCCAAACTGACCCATTCCTAGGCACCCCAGCATAAGATGGCTTCCTGTGCATTCTTCCTTCTTTCTAAACTACTGTCCCACTTCAGAGTCAGACCTAAGTCGTTTCCTATGATGCCATTGAACTTTTGAAGACGATTTTTCTCGCTTTGCTTGGTTTTTCTTTCAGTTCCTTTCTTTGGTTCTTTGGGCTGCTGTTCCACATTTCATCATCACTTGAGAACTGAATGCTCTTATGTATTCACGTTCCTTTCCCTTTGTCGTGTCTCCCCAGATTATCAATCCCTCGACACAGAGACTGTTTCTTATATTACCTCTGTGCCTACCCAGCACTAGGTAGATTTCTGAACAGCTGGTACAGGTTAAGTATATGTGGGAGACTTTTTTTTTTTTAAACCATATGTTTGATTTTCTTAGTTACATAAGAAAAAATTGCCTGTCAAAGGTTGTAGTTTCTTCCAGCTCTGTTTTGGAGTGATACGAACCTTACAAATGCACACTGGGGTGAATGTCCCGAACAGTCACACATGGTAAAATTAAGTGGAGAGTTTAATTCTGGGTCATTGTAGTCCTGCCAGCTGGTGATGTGGAAAGATGTGTACTTGTGGGCCTAGCCTTATACTGAAAGATTGAGTTCTTGGCTTGAGGCACTTAGCAGATAAGTCAGGCTAGCCATCGATCAAGAGTATCTCCAGAGAACAAGGCCACAGTCGTACACCAGCATTGTGGGCTGGCATGAATGGAATCACAGTATAATAGTGCTGTTAGGCCAAGAGGGTTTTATGGAATCTGCATTTCTCTTCACACCCCTCTTTTTTTTCTTCTTTCTATTTTGGTATATTTTGAAAGACTGTATAGTAATTATTTGGTAGAAAATAATTAAAAGTGCTTTAATGCACACCTTAGATTTTTCAGGGGATTTGTCTTAAGTGGAGAGAAGGACCCCACCCACTTATTCCAAAAAAAAATTTTTTTTTAACCGTAGCATTGCTTGTAACTGTTCATTGTGAGTGACTGCTTGGACACTGTATCGAGAGGTATTGTAAAATTGGGTCCTTTTTAGTTATAGCCTGCAGGAAGAGTACTATACATCATGTGCAGGAGTACAGCAATCAACAGTCATACTACCTTCCATTGGCCTGTGCAGATGGAGAGGGTGACCTTGGCCCAGACGAGGGTACAGCTCAGGAGAGGGCAGTTGGGGTATTTTACACATCGTCCAGCTTGGATGCTAAGTGGTGAGAGAGCCACTTTCTAATGAGGTGGGTCATGGGAACCACTCATTGTTTCTGAGCCGCAGAGCAAAGCAGTTAAATATTTAAACCCAACAGAATATTCTAGAGTTGGCAGAATTGAGCAGGAGGAGCTCCCTGTCTACTCTGACCTTCTCCAACTTTTGGCATTTCCTGTATCCTTTCTGGCTGGCACTGCCCTTGCAGTGCTTATTTTAACCCCCAGCTCTCCTCTTTAGAGGACCTTTTGCAATTATATAACTCCATTTAGGAAGAATCTACACATAGAAGAAGCCGGTGCAGTTTTCAGCCCTGCAGTGTGCTGGCCTGATGGCTTGTGAGGAACGAGATAATCCTGGTTCTCAGATAGCCCCTTCTCTGTAGCTTGTTTCAAACAATGTATCTACCTTAGCTCTGAGTTCTTTGTCCTAGATTCAGTGGGGTAACATAGCACACAACAAAGCAATAGGAAGGCTCGTGTAAGATCAGCTGTGACATGTGGCCCAGGCACATGGGAGGGTGCACTTTCAGAGAGCAGAGCAGGCCATCCAGAACAGAGGGAGGGAGACCAGGCCCCATTCGAGTGACTCAAGGACTAGCTACCGTGGTCTGGGACTGTGCTGGGAGGTGCCATAATTTCAGCAAATCTGCTGTTGAAGATAGAGCTAGGGCTTTTCACTTTGGTCTTCAATAAAAGTAAACAGGTGTCCTATTTCTTTCCTAACTTACATCTTTTCAGGCTTTTGCCATTTCCTTCCTGGCCTTGTGGGAATGAGACAGTGGAATAACTGAAGTCCCGGGGATTTGTCAGGCTGCATGATGTCTCCATCCCCACCCTTCCCCGACCTATTTCTCATCCTTGTCATTGTTTTTTAGCATTATGAGGAGCTGTCCGAGTGACTGGGGAGCTTTACCCTCACTGCAGGCCTGAAGTTGGTGGCTTAAGATTGCTTCAGAAAGGGGAATCAGTGTGGACTGTGGGGGCAGGAGTTGTGGGCAGAAATGTGTGTGTAGCTCTAGCGCAGAGAAGTCCTGTCTTGGCTCAGCTCCTCAGAGTTGGTGGAGGTGATGGGGATTCTTGGATTGAGATGTGAATGAGAAAATGAGATCAAGAGGTTAATATACTCCCCCCAGCCAAAGCACAGGGGAGTGGTAATCAGGCCATCATGGAAGGTATTTGGTTCTTTTGGTGTGGAACCTGCTGGAGGAGCTGGTTTCTGTATTAAAGTGTCGGGGTGGGGGGGTGCATCTGGGTGGCTCAGTCGGTTAAGTGTCTGCCTTTGGCTCGGGTCATGATCTCAGGGTCCTGAGATCCAGTCCTGCTTAGTGGGGAGCCTGCTTCTCCCTCTCACCCTAACCCCTGCTTGTGCACACTCTCTCAAACAAATAAATAAGTAAAATCTTAAAAAATAAAATAAAGGGTCGTGGGCAGGTCACATGACAGGGTTTTTCTTTTTTCATTCCTAATAATTTTGAAATAAGAGCTCTTTGAAACTGGCCAGGGAGGTGATTTGTGGTGATAAAACGGTATGTCAGGGAGGGCACATGACTCTGGTTCACCATCTCCCGACTTCCTGTTGCATGTTCTTTCCACAGTAGCATCATCAGTGTGTCTCTGTTGCTGTGTGACTTGAGTCTGTTTGCAGATGCTCTAGAAATGGTCACTTAGGAGATAGAAAGACCACTGCCATACTCACCCACATGTAATTGTCCCTGAATCAGTAAGAGTCCAACAGTTTTAGTTTCTGATGGGTGTTTAATTTTATTGTCCCTTTTCTCATTTGAAATAAAGCACCTTTCTTTAATTGTATTTCTTTTTCAGTTCAAATCTGAACATCAATGATGTCCTGGGGAATTACTCATTGACTCTTGTGGATGCACTGGATACACTTGCAGTAAGTCTTTAGCCTTATTTTTTTTTCCTCACTAATTAAGACATTTTGGAGTTGATTATCTCTAGTTCCCACCAGGGATGGGAATTCCAGGAAACCTGGTACTCAAAATGTATTCATAACTTTGATAGCTGTTGTTTATTTTAATGACCTTAATGGTGAGGGCGAGAAAGGCATTCAGGGTCAAAGGAGTGGAGATGTGATTCCCCTAAAAAAAGTGGAGAAGAAAGTATGATTTTTTGGGGGGAGCCCAGTTTCCCACTAATTTATTCCATAAAGGAATCAGTAGAGCATTCCATTCAAGTTGACAGCTACTTTGGTTAAGATCTGAGAAGTAAAAGACAAGCTCCACGTCAGTGCGCCCCTGGAATAGCATCTGACTAGTGCTCCCCAAGAGTGTGTCCCGAGCCCTGGTCCTGGCCCCCACGCAGGGCCTTCCCTAGAAACACTCCTTTCTGCATGCCGCTCTGTGTTTTGTCCACACTGGGGCTGCCAATTCAGGTGCTGCCTTTCCCCCCAGTGTCCCGTGGTTTCCCTTGTGAAGGCTGGGGAGCTGGAGACCTCAGGACAGCCATGAAGGACCGAGTGTGGCATGGTACTTACCATCACACTGTGCGTGCCCTGTGCACCATCTGCCCCTTGCACTGTGCTTCCAACGGACTGTATTTCAGCATAGCCTGTTAAATCCTCCTTCGTGAGGGTGACCGCACAGCCTCTTTGCTCTGCTTCATTGTCCAGCACGCATTTACCATGAGAGAATTCTTCCCGTAGTTGAGCCCGAATCCTGTATTTAATAACGTACCCTTGTCTGTTTTAACTTCCCTGAGAAGAGTTTAGTGCTGTCAGGGGTTGTAAGTGGGTAGTGCTAGCTAAGTCCGTTTTAGAGCTGCCCTGGAGTTTGCTGGCGGAAGATTCATGAGGCCTTGGAAGGAGCTTGAGCGACTGACCTCCCTATGTGTTCTTGGCCCAGGTCTGTGCGGCCTCTGGGCTTTCATTTGGCCAGCCCGTGTTTGCACAGTGTTTTAGTGGCCCAGTTGCTCTTTCTGTAGTTCTTGCTGCCCCACTTCAGTCATTTGTCATCGGCAATCACAATGTGCCCAGGCAAGTCTGCTCAGCCTAATTAGAGTTAACTTGTTGAAGATCCCAGAGGCTGACTCAGCCTTATACGTGTTGCTTAAACAGTCTTCTGGAACTCATATACATTATGAAGGAGTACCTCTCATCCCTGACCTCTCTTTCTGGCCCTCATTGTGTCTTTTTATCCCTCTCCTATGCTCATTAAGTACAGAGACCTCATCTCTATTATTCTCTGCACTCTCCACCTAATGGTGTCGGATGTATAGTAGGAGTGCAAATATGTGTTCAGAAAATGAATTTCTACAAATTCAGCACTTCCCAACAACATTTCCAAGGGTATATCCCCTAAAAGAAGAATTCTATTCCCAAATGAAGTTCTGTATGCCTCTCCCATTATTGGAGAGTACAATGTACAGCAGCATTTTAAAGGCTCTGAGAAGTCCTGCAATAAAGAAACCGATTTAACTCTTTTGTTCAGTCCAGGTTTTCTTAAGCCTGAGCGAATGATTTCACAGCCTGCTTGCTCTGTCTGTAGCTGTGTTGACTACAGTGGGAAATTAGAATATGTAATTGAAAATTGCTGCCTTCCTTGACCATCCTCCACTTGATCTGAGATCATATCAGCCTCTGCAGCTGCTAACAGATATTGTTGCTGGTGAGCATCTGTAAGGAAACAAAGCCATTTTTTGTGGTTTTCATTGTAGAATATCCGGTCTTCAGTGTGCTAGCACTTCAGGCTTCTTTTTCAGGTGTTATCTCAGTTGAGGTTTTCTTGTTCTTTTGCTAACATTTTAAACAGGCTCTAACAGATGTGCTGTGGAAACATTCAGAAGATAGCAGTCCCCTGACCATTGGCAGCAACGTGTAGCACTATTGCATAATCTTTTAAAAAGAAAGAAGTAAAGGCCAGGAAAGAAACATCTATAGTTGCTCTGCATGTTTATGGCAGAATAACAATGAAGAGAGGGATGAAATTATGGGCCAGACCAAGAAATACTAAGAAATAAGGCACACTTGAAAGAAGTAGTGTCTGCTTGAAATTATTTGCTTTTCCTTTGTGTGTATCATTATGATGTCCTTAAAGTCCCTGGATCGTCCTAAATTTTTGAACAGAATGAAAGCATTCTGGTTCAGTTAATCTGTAAAATTTTGTTCCCAATTTGCACTTCATATTGGAGAGAGCGGCTTAGTATGAGATCATATTTATGTACCGAAAATAGGAATTGTAATTTTAGATCAGTCTTTAAAAAGGACATGGAGCTGATTATTTGTATGTTTTATTTGTTTTGAATGCCACTGGTTTTATGCTGCGCTTCAAGACATAATGCTACTATTTCTCAAAGTGTTTAGACATCTGGATAACCAGCAACAAGTGGTTTTCCAGATGTTTTGGTCTCCTGGGAGCCAAGCACCCAAGCTGTCGATTTATTTGAGGAGCATAGGGGAAGTTATATTTTTGTTTCTTCGGTTTTTGGATTTATTTTTACTCTTTTCAAGAGTTTTAGAAACTCCAGTGCCTTGCATCCTAAATCAGATCAGACTGAAGTTTGAGGGAGAGTCTAGTGGGAAGGTGAGGGATACTAATGATTCATGAGGAATATTTCACAGTTTGACTATTTGGAGATAGGAGTCTTGAGTTGCAGGAAATGGGCTTGCCATCTGTCCTGGAATATATTCTAAGAGATAACTGTGCTTTTCTAACTTTTGTGTTTTCGCTCCTCCCAAGAGTGGCAAAACCGTGTACAGACATTTAGATAAGTGGTCCCTCCGTGTTATTTCAAGCTGTTGTAATGGTTTGTGTTCCTCTTTTTGAAGATAATGGGAAATTCATCTGAGTTCCAGAAAGCAGTCAAGTTAGTGATCGACACAGTTTCATTTGACAAAGATTCCACCGTCCAAGTCTTTGAGGCCACAATCAGGTAAGATAGTACATGAAATGGATTGAAGGCTTCTTTTGTGTGTGTGAGCAGCAAAATTCCTGTGAGGTTTTCCCAGCTGTGAGAGCCAGGTAGAGAGTCCATGGGGGACCTTATGGGTGCTGTGTCCATTTTCCTCTCCCTTTTGGGCTTTATTAACAGTGGAACAATGGACATTTCAAAGTAATTACATTGGGGGCTGAAAAAAAACACTCAAGTTTTAATGAGGTGGGAGACAGGTGTCCTTTTTTAAGGCAGATTTTCACTGTCACTTGGTGTCTGGTCTCATTTCCTTCCTGTGTCCTAGGAAAACCCCTACACATTTCTGAAGGAAGTGAGAGTTTCCCATCTTACCTACCACCCACAGAAGACCACTGCTTACCATTTGGGTGTATTTCCCCCTCGTGTGCCACTGTCTCTTCTGTCCAACCCCCTCACCCCGCCGTCTTCTCTGTCCACCGCCCCTCTCCCCACCATTCCCCGCTGAGGTACTGGGCATATGTTCCATACTCGGTTTTGTATCTTGCCTTTCTGGGTTGATACATTGTGACTGTTTTACTATTTAGACTTTTTGAAAACTGTGTTATTGCATACCATTCCAGATGTATCATTTATTTGAAATTAAAGTTATGAAAACATTTGTACTGACAAACATCACAGTCAGCTTGCGATCATTGGAGTGGTGCATGATTCCTGGCTCTGTAGGGACATGGCTCTAGAGCTGGTGGCCTTCTGCCTCAGAGCAGGTCTTTTCCTCCTCCTCGCTTTCTCCTCTTCCACACCTTGCCTCCTCACCAGAGTGGAGAATTTCTCAGCAATTTGGCAACCTGAACTAGGGAAGCTACTTAGTATTTGTTGTCTTTCCCTTTCCTGTTTCTGATATGGTGAAGTGTTTTCCCCATGTGAGAGAAACCGATAGTCATTTATTAATACTGAAAGGTAAAGCTTATTCTGAGAATGGTTAGTACCCTCCTGTCTGATGAGATGATTGAAACTGCTGGTCATTGGTTATTACTTTAGGTGAGATTATTCTTGGTGGCCTCAGGTGAAGGGTTCTCTTCCCCCCTACCCCCTTCAGTAATGTGGTTACTCAAGAATTGGTCATTTATCAGGGCTGGAAGGAACTTCAAGAAGCCATTGAGTTTAGTCCGTCTGATTCCAGGCAGCTGTGAGTTCAAGGGATTTGAGGCTGCTGCTTTCAGTGTGAACTGGATTGTATGCGTTGACAAGTAGCGTGATTGTATTGTTTTTGTGTTCTTGTCATCCTGTCTTTTAGGGTCCTAGGAAGCCTCCTTTCTGCCCACAGAATAATAACTGACTCCAAACAGCCCTTTGGTGACATGACAATTAAGGATTATGATAACGAATTACTGCACATGGCCCATGACCTGGCTGTGCGCCTCCTGCCGGCCTTTGAGAACACCAAGACAGGGATCCCCTATCCTCGGGTAGGTAGACTAGTTGGACATCCCAGCATCTTCCTGAATTAAAATTCTTTTTTGATTAAGTTATTTGGGGGGAGGAGGGAGTGATGTGAAAGAGGAAAGCTGGGTCCTTGAGAGTGTCCCTAAATGTGATGTGTATGTTTTTTTAATTCATTCAACATTTACCAAGCACCTACTGAGTGCCAAGCATAAGGCTGACATACTTGATTCTTCCCTTTAAGGAACTTATGTTCCTGTGCTCAGTATTCTGAAGTTCTTCTGCATGTGCCATTTATATCCTCTAGGGTGGGGAATTTTGTCTTATTTCTGACTCAAGTACCTTCCCCCGAAGACCCTCATATGTGTACTGTTGGATCCTGGCGAATGTTCTTGGGAGTGCTTTACATGGATCTTTCAAATAAAAGCCTGCCCAGCCCAGCCAGTGAGCTGCTGATTTAAATGCAAGATCTGGAATGCAATTATATCTTTGTGGCTCTGGATTTGCTGAGCTCAGAACTCCCTTGGGAATTGAGTCAGCCTTTTAGGTAACCAGCAGAGAGTTGCCAGCCCACAGAGCCTCAGTGATGAAACCGGCTGTCACCTTCTTCCTGTCTTCCTTGTCTGCCAGTCTGTGATTTGTTTATGTTCACTGAGCAGAGTTGGGTTCCTAGTACCTCACTTAACATTGATAAGGGAATTCCACAGCTGGCCTTTGTTTCTGATGCCAGAGCCTGGTGCTGGAACGAAGTGGGTTAGTGCATGGTATTGTAACCATTCCCCTAAGACTCGCTCTTATTAAAAGAAGGCTGTGGTCTGATTGTCTTGTGTCTTTGAAGCTTAACTCCTATATCTATCTCAGGTGTGACATGGAAGGCTGTGAGCTGAGTCACACTGCAGTAAGTTTGGTTCAGTAGTTGAGGCTAGTGGCTGTGACTTGGCCTTCTAGCCCTGAGGGTTCCTCACAAGTCTTGCCCCAAATCCTTTGTCTCTTCCTGTCCCCAGGTGAATCTAAAGACAGGCGTTCCTCCTGACAGCAATAATGAGACGTGTACAGCAGGTGCCGGTTCCCTTCTGGTGGAATTTGGGATTCTGAGCCGACTCCTGGGGGATTCTACATTTGAGTGGGTGGCCAGACGTGCTGTGAAAGCCCTTTGGAACCTGCGGAGCAATGATACGGGATTATTAGGTGTGGTGGCACCTTCTCAGGCCATTGGGACTGGGTACATCTGGCCCCCTTTCCTTTCCTCTTCTCTGGGGCTCTCCCCGCTCTCCACTCCTTCTGTCTGTGCCGCTGAACCTGACAGTGGACACCTCAGAGAGAATGGCGCTTCATGTCTGCCTTGTCCAATTTCTCTGTAGGACTGTCTCCTTAGAGTGAGGCTGTAATGTTTGATAGGAAGGAATAATGTTTTTGCTGTTTGAGGGTTCCCTTTTGATTTGAATCCCTGGGCATGTTCCGTTTGAAAATAATTATTAATGGAAATGCTATAAAAAGAATTGCCTCTGAAGCAGATTATATTGTTTCAATATAAGGCTCTCAATATAGGCATTTGGAGTTACTGGTAGAGTGGCTTTTTCTTTTAAAAAAGTCTAGGCATGTGGTAGTAGGTTGAAAGGCCAGATTAAACCTATATTAGGTGGGATATTTTTTTCCTCTTGAGAATGTTTGGTGAGGATGTTATTAAAAATTATTATGCAACATTTCAAATCTGCAGAAGTAGGGAGAAAGTATAATGAATAATGAATCCCTGTGTACTCATCATCCATCTTTAATAAGTACTAGGTTTTTGCTCACTGAAGATACTGTTTTAAATTGTCTTACTGAGAAAAATTTAAAAAAAAAATTTTTTTTAAATTTATTCAGTTGAGAGAGAGAGAGCCAAGAGCATGAGCAAAGCGGAAGGGCAGAGGGAAAGGGAGAAGCAGACTCCCTGTTGAGCAGGGAGCTGAGTGGGCCTCCATCCCAGGACCCCAGGAGCATGACCTGAGCCAAAGGCAGATGCTTAACCAACTGAGCCACCCAGGTGCCCCAGAAAACTTTTTTTTTGTTGTTGAAAAGTACCTTGATTAGTTGTCCTAGAGTATCATTGCATTTTAAAATTAATTTTTTTTTTTTTTAAGTAAACTCTGTGCCCAGCTTGTGACTTGAACTTGTGACCCTGAGCTCAAGAGTTGCATACTCTACCGACTGAGCCAGCCAGGCGTCTATAATGTGATTTTTGGTTATTCCTTAAGTTATTAAATGTATGTATGTATTTGTTGTGTTTAGCAGCAATGGTAGAAATAAACAAGTTGCTCAAATTGCCACTCCACCACCAAATGGTTTGCTAGTATCACCATAAATTGTTACCTTTTAAATTTCCCATTGGTCCTTTCAGTCTGCATGTGCAATGTTTATACCTTCAACTTATGAATAAGCATTTTTATTCTGCCTTATATTAGGCAGTTCAGGTTTTCCAAGTTGTTACCTTGTTTTCATAACTACCATATTTAAAATCTACATAGAGTCCATTAATTAACTCTTCTAGTGTTGGACACTTGGATTATTTCTTTCCCCCTCCCCTATTTTACAGATAATATAAATCATACAGTTCATAATTCTTGATGAATGACACGATACTTTTTCTTAAAAAACACTTTTTTCATTAAGGATAAGTTGCCAGGAATGGCATTACAAAGTCAAAGGTTTGAGTACTCCTTTGGCATTTGAAATGCACTGTTAATCTGGAAAGGCAAAATGACAAATATACTTTTCTCTTGCCTCAAGTGTTTTCCCCAGTTTTGTTCCCAGTGTTTAAACACCATGTATTGAGAAAGATTTCCTGGCTGTCTACCACTGATGGGACTGATAATAATGTGAGAGCCAGACGTTCATTCCGTCTTTTCTGCCAAGGCCCAGGGTGCGGGTCGGGTGGTGGGGCAGACTTGAGGGCACCCTGGAGGAGGAGCTGTCCCCAGACACCTGGGGCCAAGCCCCAAGGGCTTTGTTTGTTTTTGCAGGCAATGTGGTGAACATTCAGACGGGCCGCTGGGTTGGAAAGCAGAGCGGCTTGGGCGCTGGCCTGGACTCCTTCTATGAATACCTCTTGAAATCTTACATTCTCTTTGGAGAAAAGGAAGACCTCGAGATGTTTAATGCTGCGTACAGGAGTATTCAGAACTACTTAAGAAGAGGGTGTGTCTCCTCTCTTGCCCCGTAAAACAAGTAGGGTGTGTTCTCAGCCTGAATCCACAGCGTCCTGTGGTGTCTGCACTCATCTTCCCACTTCCTAGTTCTAGGGCAGATACTTGGGGGTGAAGAGCTGTATTATCCTTTACTGGGGCATAGCAAATTACCCCAGCACTTAATGGCTTAAGACAACAAATAGTATCTCCCACAGTTTCTGAAGGTCAGGAAGCCAGGAGCCGCTGAGTGGACCTAGGGTCTCACAAGGGTGTCACCAGGCTATTGGCAGGGTCTACAGCCGTGTCAAGGCTCGGTCGGGGCCAGAGGACCCAATTCTTGGCTCACTCCTGTGGTGGTCAGCAGGCTTCAGTTGCTTGCCATGTGGACGTCTTTGTAGGCAGGTCATGGCAGCTGGCTTCCCCCAGAGTGACTGATACAAGAGGGATAGAAAGAGAGGCCAAAAGGGTGCTTTCATGACCAAAGTGTGGATTGACAAACCAACACTTCTGTCCAGGTCTGCAGGTCCCACACACGGGCTGTGGTACGGTATGGGAGTGGGCTGTACGGTTCATGCCCTCTGTGACTGCCCAGAGTCCAGGATCTCTGGCGGCCGTGGGGGAGACTGGCTGCCATGAGGAATGACATGTACCTGTGTTTCACTGTGGCTTTAATGGCAGATAGAGCTGTAATACAGGACCATTACTGAGTTTATTTTGGTTCTTTTACTTGCCAAAGAATTGTTTGGATTGGTCTTTATAGCTAATGAGAGAAAGGACAATTAACACACACCCCCCACCCCCATTGTTTAAAAGAGCATAATTTGCTACTACCCAATTATACAATCAGGAGGGCAGGAGAGAAGTGCCATTGAAAGCTACAGTGGCTTCTAACCCCATGTCCTCTCACTTCCTTAGGTCTTTCTTTGTATGCTTTTGTATATTAAATATCTAATGCAGGTGGTAGCTACCGAGTTTCTGCTTGTTGGGATTTTCTTGGACCCATTTCTAGGTTAGCTGTTGTAGGAACCCCTTTTGTGAGTGCTATGTTTCAGTAGGAGGCCATTTGGGCAGGGTTCAGTCATTTTTGCTTTTTATTTATTTATTTATTTTATTTTTAAGATTTGTTTATTTATTTGACGGAGTGAGAGAGCTCAAGCATGGGGAGCGGCAGAGTGAGAGGGAGAAGCTGAGCAAGGAGCCCAGTGCGGGGCTGGATCCCAGGACCCTGGAATCATGACCTGAGCCAAAGGCAGACCCTTAACCGACTGAGCCATCCAGGCATCCCCATTTTTGCTTTTTAAAGTTCCAACCTATAATCCCCAAGCATCCTGATGGATTCCTTCAGGCTCCTGGTGTAGAACCTTATTAGAGAAGAGACTTCTTTTTTTTTTTTTTTTTTTTTTTTTTAAATGTAGAAGTAACCAGGATTTTCCACTCAGGTCAAATCCAGCAAAGACTCTGCTAGATACATTATGTGGCAATATTCATAAGCCGGAGTGTCCAAGTGCTTTCCGCAAAACATAGTGAAATCCCTGATCAGTTACAATGGCTAAGTCAGAACTTTTATTCTCTTTTACCTTTTGCTAGAGTCTGGTGTCCACAGGTAGAGGCAGTTTTTCTTCAAAGGTTGAAAAGAATGAGTCAGGAGAAAATATTCATGTGGATGCCACTGAGGTTAAAGCAGCAGGGGCTGCGGGAGGAGTAGGGCTGGAGGGCTGTCAGTGATCTTCCCCCTCACCTCTGCCCGCTCTGCTTGGCCTGTTAGTCGGGAAGCCTGTAACGAAGGAGAAGGAGACCCGCCGCTATATGTGAACGTGAACATGTTCAGCGGGCAGCTGATGAACACTTGGATCGACTCTCTGCAGGCCTTCTTCCCCGGACTGCAGGTACTCAGCACCGTGTTTGCCGGGAGAATGCGATCATTGTCAAGGGTTTCTGTGGTTCTGTTCTCTGTTATGATACCAGAGCATTCCCAGGCTCGTCCGGATTTGGGAGGGTAGCCACGCAGTATGTCTTGATTATTCTTTTTGTGAGATGAGTCCTCCCGATCCTGAACAGAGCCAGACTAAATAAGTGCAAAACCAAGGCTGAAAGTAACCATATGTGATTTTTGGATCATCTGTCTCTTATTGTTTATTCTTGGCTCCCAAGTACAGTTAACCTCTTGTCCTATGCAGTTGGCACAGGTTTGGCATGGATGGTCTGTTAGGGAGGGCATCCTTTTTTCTGGGTTGCTACTTTTGGGTTGGTTTTGTCTCCAGCCAGGTTGGATAAGAACTGGGGGACAGAGGGAGAGCCCAGGGCCTTTGTGTCACGTGTTGCCACTTGAGAAAAGCGTCTTCTTCTTAGGTTCTGATAGGAGATGTGGAAGATGCCATCTGCCTCCATGCCTTTTACTACGCCATCTGGAAACGCTACGGGGCCCTCCCTGAGAGGTACAACTGGCAGCTCCAGGCCCCCGATGTGCTCTTCTACCCACTGAGACCCGAGTTAGTGGAGTCTACGTATCTTCTCTACCAGGTACTGGATTCTGTATTTAAATGCCAGCAGGACCTGTAGCAGTTGGTGTTTAGTGGACACTGGCTGATGGGTATAGAACTGTGGGGTTTCCCATTGACTCCGATATGGGGGCCGCCTAACCATAGGTTGGTTGGTACTGAGTGTGATTCCTGGTTCCACAGGACAGAGAAGTGTCTACAGTCACACATGGAGTTGTTGAACCTTACCTTCCGCAAAGCCCATTCTGCCTGGACCATAGGCCTTTCTCTCATATCCTTAAACATGAAAGAAGACTTAGTACTCCATGTTCTCTAGATTTATTTGGCCAAAGAACTCTTTTTTGATATATGGCCCTCTCCTCATGCCCTGTGGAACCCTGATCTGTGTAATCATTATTCAGACCAAAGGAATTCCTTTTCTGGGTAAAGGAAATCATCTGGGATTCATCTGAATGTCTGTTTTTGTTTAACGCTTTAAAAAAAATGTATAGTGTTCATTTTTGCATGGAATATAATGCCAGAGGGATTGCTGCTTTAGCTGTGAAGCCTCCCCCGCCGTCGAAGGCAGATATTTATACCTCTGGGCGTGCCATCCATTCACACGGAGAGCCTACACCCATTCACAGATACAGCAGCTTTGTGCAAAGCCGGCCTTCAGTGTACCTCGGTGGACCTGAGACAGACGCCTGCAGGGGGCAGGCCCGCACAAGAAGATGCTTATTGTTAGGCGTCCTCATAGTAGGCTTAGTATTGTGGTTTCGATTTAGTAAAGAAAAAATTAACACTGAATCATGCCATTTGCTTCTAGATGAAAAAGGGTCCAACGGGTCCTAGGCCTCACGTGTAAAGAGAAACTTCCTGAGTTTGAGATAACCTCTCGGAAGAGGTCATAGATAGCCTCCGCGTTTGCTTCTTCGAGCTGTGTGGATAGCCTGGCTCCGCGCTCCGGGCTCCATGGCTGGTGCTGCCTGAGCCCTCCTCTTAAGCTTAAGTCCGTTGCCTTTGCGTTTGTACCTTTCCATTTCGGTCACTTCTTCTTTCCTATTTTCAGCTTCTTCCTCCCACTGACTATTTTCTTAGAAGTGGGAGAACCCTTGGGCTTCCCATCTCTGCCTTCGGATGCCACACCCTGTGCTCTCTGCCCACACAGCCCGCTACCCTCAGACACAGGAGCTGGCATTGGCTGCTGCAGGCGGGCACTAGTTGGGAATTCAGGATGACCCCCAGCTTTTAAACTGTTGGTGGGGTACCGGTCTCGTCTTGTCAGAGAATTGGTGTCCTAGTGAATCCATGCAAGAGCGTGTGACAGCTGAGCAAGCAACCCCGAGGGCTGAGTTCGTAGGGCAGTTGGAGAGCAAAGTGTGGGGGCCTCCTGTTTGAAAATCTTCCTGTTCCTCTTTGCTTTAACTCAAAAGGCTGTAAGTGGAATGGGGGCCAAGTCTTGCATCCTTGGGTCTGCATCTTGAGTTTCTAGAGAGTTCTGAGGCAAGAGAGAAACGAGATTTGTTCTCGCATGTGGTACCATCAGTGAGGCATTATTTCATTTTGGATCATGGTGGGGATCAAGAGAGCCAGAGCACAATGTTGTTCTACGGATTGTCTCAGCCCTGGTCACGGTTAAACAGGTGGTACAGGTACTTTGACAGGAACTGACGGAACACCGTTGTTCTTTACCATTTGTAACCCTTCAAGGTAACGTGAGCTGGGCGTTGTGCCTGCCTTTGGCCAATGACTCACCTCCTCGGGAGAGTCCTGTGTCACCGTGATGTGTGTTGATGGCATGTTTTCCAGGCCCTTGCTGGATCACATTCTCTCATGTTCTCTCTAGGCAACCAAGAATCCCTTCTACCTCCATGTAGGAATGGATATTCTGCAGAGTCTGGAAAAGTACACAAAAGTCAAGTTAGTTTTCTAAGTTCCTTCCTTTTTCTGTTGGCCACTTTTGATTTATTTTCAGTTGTTCCGGGGAAGTACTCTATTTTGCACTTTAATTTATAGAACAGATCATTAATGTTAATTCTGTAGGGAAATTGCTTACTTTTTGTGTAACAGGACTGTCCGTTATAGTGGGAATTGCTTTTTTTTTCACCTTTTTTTTCCTCTAAGGTTCCAGCAGATTGTGTATGTCCTTTTTAAGTCACTTATTTTTCCTAGTTGTACAAATAATACATGTACTAGAAAGTTTAGGGAATACAGAAGAAGTATGGAGGTAGAGTATTATCATTGTAATCTCCATGTGTAGAGAACCACAATCAATAGTCAACATTTAAGTTTATATACTTATGATCATTTTCATATATTTTATATATAATATGCATTTATACATATATATTTCAATTTTGTGACTTTTTTTCGCCTAGCAGTATATCTTTTTTCTTACAAAATAGTATTTTAGGCTAGCCAATGTTAAGTCAATTCTACAGATACTAGGACAGAAAATTTCAATTAGTTCTGAATTCGTTGCCAGTCATTTTCTTGGTGTCATATTAAGTACTTGGCAAATATCCTGCACCAGCGCCCCCTTCTTTCCCTTTCCCGTATAACTAACCTGTTGATGTAGCAGCCAAACAGCTTTTTCATAAATTTGCAAATAGTCTAGGCTGAAAAAGGATAGCTCTTAAACCTAACCTAATTTGTTTTTCATATAGCATTTGGTAATTTGGTGATTATTCTATTAATAGACTATTTCCATTTCTTAAATTAGTAAGCAGATAGGAAGGAGCAGAGACAGGACTAACTGGAAACTTGTTTTATAGGTGTGGTTATGCAACGTTGCATCACGTCATAGACAAATCCAAAGAGGACCGGATGGAGAGCTTCTTTCTCAGTGAGACCTGTAAATACTTGTATCTGGTATGTGTGTTCGAAGGTTAACCCAAGAAACGTTTATTAGTGCTCAGAGCGTGCATTCATTTGGTTTCCATCTAGCATGTATTCCCCAGGCACGGCTCTGTGCTGGACATGTGCTGGCCCAGGGACGCAGTGCTCTCAAAACAAGAGCGTAGTGCTGTCGTCTGTGGTGGTTTCTAACATTGTTGGGGAGGCATCGATAAGTAAACAAAGGAACTTTGGATTACAACTGGTATGAAGTCCTGGTCATGGTTCCTAGAGGAGCCGTGCACATGAGTTGTGGTGGTCGGGGAAGGTGTCTCTGAGTAAGAGAGCAGTGTTTTCAACTCCTGCATCTTCTGATGCTTGTGAGTTGGGCCGAGACCCCAGCCCATTGGGCTCTCAGGTGTGTGGAGAGAGACAGAGTCGTGGGCGCTAGAGGAAACCTTGAAGGGATCATTTGTCAACATTTGTTCTTCCCCTTCTGGGAGCTGCTGTCTACATGGAGATGTCAGGTGACTTGCCTGGGTTTTCGGGGTGACTGTAGGGCAGAGCTGAGGCTTCAGTCCTGGTCTTGACTGCTGCAGTGCTCTTTCCGCTCCCCTGCTCTGCAGCGTGCACACCCGGTCTCTGTGGCGTGTGCGCGCAGCTACGCTCCCCTGCTCTGCAGTGTGCACACCCGGTCTCTGTGGCGTGTGCACACAGCTACTCGCCCACCCTCTGTGCGGCCGTACTCCACATGGCTGTGTACAGCAGGATGCTTCCTCAAGGCGCAGAGGGGCAGGGCTTCCTCCTGGGAAAGCAGGGTGGAGGCTGAGACTCAAAGGGAGGATAGCAGTAGTGACAGGCTGTTATTGAGGTCCCCAGTTCTCAGGTCCGGGGGCCAGCTGGATCAGAATCACCCTAGGGCCCTTGTTAAAATTACAGCCCTCTTGAACCAGATCTTCAGAAATGGGCTCAAGAGTCTGTAATTCTGGCAAGTGGCTTGTGCTTCTGTAAAGCCAGGGTTTGGAATCCCCAGTGTGAAGTGGTGTGACTTCACAGGAGACTGCAGGGGAGGCATGCCCACGGGAAGGTGGCTGGCCTGCTGTCAGATCCCTGTGGGGGCCTAGGCCTCCCTCTCAGTGCTTTGGTGGTGGGGAGGGGTGTGCAGGCTGGACACTGCAGGCTGTCAGGAGTCCTGCATACGTCCCGTTCAGCAGCCCTTGGTGCCTGGGATGATCGCAGGGTGAATTCTAGAGCAAATGAAGGAGACCTTCTAGGCAGTTCTAGAGGAAAGAACATAGGGTCTGGGGCCAGAAAACGCAGGCCTACCACATTCTTCCCCAGTTAGCTGTGGAAACACAGACAAGGTATGCCAAGTCTTGTTTTTCCTCATCTGTACAGTACTTCAGGTGACTGAGGTTTCTTCCATCACAAGATTTCTGTTTTAAATGTTCACTCATTTAACATTTACTAGACACCTGCCTTCTCCCCCACTGACCTGTCCTATATTCAGTTAGGTGTTCTTTCTGGATGCTCCTGCCACATTCCTCCTGTTGAAGGAAAGCACTGCCCTCTGTCCTCGGAGCCTGACCTGTGTCCTGACAGGAATCAGTGGGATGGTGGCACAGGTGTCTGCTCTGTGCCAGGCCCTGGGATGTGGAGAAGGATGAAGGATCTGCTTCCTCTCTTCCAGCATTTTATAACGTGGGGCCTGCATGTGTGAAGTGGGGTAGTTCTAGAACTCTAGTGCCAGAACTCTCAGGGGAGCACATGGGGTCATCTAGAGAGCTTTAGTAGCAAGTTTGGGTCTCAGCCCTGGGATTTCTGAGTCTTTAGGTCTGAGCGGGTGAGATGGGGTCGGGGAAACTCAGGTACTTGGATTTAAATGAAACCGGTGGTTCTGGTTTGCAGCCAGAGTTGGGAATCACCTTTTCACCCATTAGTCACTCAAAAGCTTGAGGACCTGGCAAATTCTACTCCCTGAGTAGTCTGGGATACATTTGACCGAGTTTGTTCCAAATTTGCTCGACCTACCAGTTGTATCTTTTTTATTTTTTTTTCCTTTAATTTTATAATTTTTATTTCCTTTCCTTTTATGTTCTTTTTTTTTTTTCCCCACTAGCTATTTGATGAGGAGAATCCAGTCCACAAGTCTGGAACCAAATACATGTTTACAACTGAGGGACACATTGTATCTGTGGATAAACATCTGCGGGAATCACCCTGGAAGGAATTCTTTTCTGAAGACGGAGGGCAGGACCAAGAAGGGAAGTCTGTGCACAGGCCTAAGTCACCCGAGTTAAAAGTCATCAACTCCAGCTCCAACGTAAGTTGCTTTCTCCAGGGGGGGGGGGGGGTTGGCATGTGGAGGAGGAGAAAAATAAAGCAAACTTGTCATCCAGAGTTCCTGCCAGAAAATCAGTGGCACACTTAGACTACACCACTGGAGAAGAGGTTCACAAAAGACCATTGACGTGGATATCGTCAGGGTGTGGGGACCCACGGGAGCAGCGCCACTGTCCATCCTCACTGCAGCAGCTCGTGGTCACAGGAACATGGGTGGGCAGAGGCATGTGGGGGTGGGGGGTTCCTGGCAGAAGCCTTGTTCTGAGCTGGCTCCTGTGAGCTTGCAAGAGGGGAGCAGCAGAGTAAAGATTTAGCCATCTTTCTGCCCTCTTCTTCGTGGGAGCTTCTCATTGGCGATGCTTCCCAGAAGTCAGAGGCCACAGAGACCTTTTGGTATGATCTATTAAGTTCACCCCTGGGGCCAGAGAAGGATGGGGGAGGGCAGAGAGTGGATCTGGACGGACAGATGGAAGAGATCTAGCCAAATCACCCACCAGCAGGAGAGGGAGAAAGAGCAGTCATCAGTCATTGAGATTTTTTAATGAAATGCTCTTGGAAGTGCAGAAGAACTCGGTTTCCTTTAAAGCAGGGTTTCACTGAGCAGGTCTCAACCATCCTGATAATCCCTGATAATCTGGGAAAGATTTGGAAACAAGTCCTGGAGTTTCTGGTAGGAGTCCTAGGTAGTTGGATTGATTTGAGTCAGGATGGTTTGGAAGTGAGAATGGGGAAGGAGACCCTGTGTCAATTGAAATATCAAACTGGGTTATCCCACATGCATTGGATGGCACCTCTCTGCTCAGAAAAAGCCTCTGTTGTCAAGATTCCTACCACCTCCTTCCAAACTGCCTTGGTTAGGGGACACACCCCTTGGTCCCGGGCTGTGCTTCAGTACTTGGCCTTCAGTGTCCCATTGACGGTCTTTATCGTCAAGTCTGTGAACTACGTTGACAGACCAGAGCAGAATTCAGTCCCCCAAATCTCCATAAGGCCATGCAGTGTAGACTAGGTGAACACAGCCTAACTGAGAAGGAAAGGGAAGGAACAGAGGGGTAAAGAAAGAGTAATAACAGTTGTGTATAATGCCTTCCATAGCCCAGGCCCCTTTTCCAACCGGTCATATGCGTCAGTCTCTCACAGAGGCCCCAGGAGGGTAGGTGCCTTTGGTCTCATTTTACGTGTGGAGAAAGGGAGGCACAGAGAGCCTCTGGTCATATGTTGGAGCCAGGAGCCGGACTGCAAGGAGACACTCCTCTTAGACCCGATCCTGTGCCTGGCTCTGGTGATGTGGGTCCATCCAAGGGGTCTCGTGGGGAGACCAGCTCCTCCTGGGGTGTTCGGCAGTGTGGTGCTGCCTGAAGAGCTGCCTAAGCACAGAGGAGGGCATAGCTGATCTGCCCTGGAGAATACCGAGGGCTTCATTGCAGAGGTGGCTTTTCAGAAGATCTGTGAGTGATGGGGGGAGCTTCCAGGAAGGGCTGTTCAGGCAGCAGGACCAGACCTCCAAGTGCATGGCTGGGCAGCGTTTGGGATGAGCTGAAGGACCTGTTGGACTTGATCTCATGAGGAGGAGGAGCGGGGCCTAGTGAGTTCAGTAGTGGGGCTGAGCAGTGGGAACCTGTTTCTTTGGGGGCAAGCGTGTCACGAGTGTAGTCACGAGTGTATGTGGAAACTGTTGGCGGATAAACACTTGTGGTTCTCAAACTTGCATCTCCTTTGAGCGGGGGAAAGGGGCTTTTCCTTAAAACAAGAAAGTTCTGTGAAGCATTTAGGTTTTAGCTGTGGATGGGAAGAACTCTAAACTCAGGAAAAACCACAGTACAGTTGACACTGAGCAATGCAGGTCTGATCTGCATGCAGGTGTTTTTTGATGAAGACATTGGAGTCCTGTAAATGCGTTTTCTCTTCCTTATGATTTTCTTAATAACACTATTCTCTCTAACCGACTCTATTGTAAGAATATATTGTCTAATACATGCAGCATACAAAATTCAAGTTAACCGACTGTTCATGTTCTTGGTACGGCTTCCAGTCAGCAGTAGGCCGTCAGTAGCTCTGAGGGAGTCACAAGCTGTGTGTGGGCTTTCAACTGCACCAACCCCTCCATTGTTCAAAGTCCAGATATACTTTGATTCTTTTTTTTTTTTTTAAGATTTTTCTTTATTTATTTGAGTGAGGGAGAGACAGAGAGGCACAAGTGGGGGAAGGGCAGAGGAAGAGGGAGAAGCAGGCTCCCCGCTGAGCAGGGAGTCGGACGTGGGGCTCGATCCCAGACTCTGGGAATCACTACCTGGGCCAAAGGCAGATGCTTAACCGACTGAGCCACCCAGGTGCCCCAGCCAGCTGTATTTTCAGATAGCTCAGGTGTTTCTGAAATTCTGGGGGGACTAAGATAAGGACCCAAGGGATGAGTTTTTCGTCCTGGTTACTCTCCCGTTGGGTGAATATCTTGGGTGAATAGCCTCCCTGGGTCTGCATTTCTTCACCTGAAATGAAGGTATTGAATGACGTCAGTGGTCCTCAGCTGGGGGTGGTTTCCTCCTCACAGAACATTGAGCAATGTGTGGAGGCAATCTTGGTTGTCACGACTAGGGGAGTGGAGGGAGGGGGCACCTAGCGGGAGAGGCCAGGGATGCTGCTGAGCCTCCTGCAGTGCCGGGTGGAGAAACCGCAGTGTATTCTCTTAGCGAGTAATACTTGGATTTTTAACTCAGAGTACATTTTTCCCCTGGGCTTTTTTTCTTTCTAGTGCAATCGTGTTCCTGACGAGAGGAGATACTCGCTGCCCTTAAAGAGCATCTACATGCGGCAGATCGACCAAATGGTTGGCTTGATATGATCTACTTTCCTCTGTGTGGCCTCATCTGAAATTGGATGGAAGCAGCTGAAACCACACTGTGCAGAGATCCAGTCTGAAGTGGAAAAGGGTGGAAGTCGGGCCATCTGTGAGGGTGTAGGGATTTCTGTCCAACTCCTCACACACGTCTAGCAGAGTCTTGCATACAGTAGTTTCTCTTCTGTTCAATAAAATGTCCTGCTTTCTTAATGGTAAAATTTGAAGTAAGAAGGTGCGTAGACGTTGGCCTCCTAGGACATGCTGATTTTATAAGCACAGTGTGGATGGGGCATCTTTGGATGGACTTGCATGGCTTCCCACTTTGGAATCCAACAAGTGTGTTCCAGTCTCCAGCACTTGCTGTGACTGCAGTATTGCTACCTCTCTGTTAGAGGACTGTGAACGAAATTTCCGTGTAAAGGGCCCGAGGTTCATCCCTATTTAATGCATTTTGTTATCTTTCTCTCTCATTAGATGATAGGCTCTCCTTCCACCCATGATTTTGGATCACAGTGGGGGAAATCATACTGTTTTTCATTTGCACCCCACATAATTGTCACAGTGTTACAAGTTAATTGCTTATGAATAACTTTTATCTGGATTTCAAAAGGCAGTCTTTTAAGTTGTCACACAACTAGATCTTTTGGATGGTATATTACATTTAATTTGAACTTAACTGAGGAACTCCCATAGTGCCAGAACCAGGTGCCTTTTAGGGAGAGAAAAATACCCAAGAATGTCTGAGCTTCCATCTTTCTCCTACCTACTAACCAAGGATTCTCAATTCTGACCATGTTTGGGTTAGAATTTTGTTTTGTTTTTGTTTTCTCTGTCCAGTGCCAATTAGCTAAGTCAGGGAGAAAGAAATGATCAGATGACTCTCTGGCATCCCTGAGCTGTTTTTCTGTACTACAGGCTTTAGCTTAGTGCCTTATAGGATTTTGGTTGGGGCTGCTGCTTGTCACAGCTGCTGCTCTGGTTTTAGCAGCTTTGTTTTGGGTTGTCACAGGGTGGGACCACAGTGAAAAGGGGGAAGGGATGAATATCAGTAAGATTCTGGAAAATTCTTGGCCAGTCCTTGCCTTTCAGCCTGATACTTTAAGCAAACCTACATTAGGAGGAAGTTACGCCACATTGCCTTCTTTCTTTGTTGTTATTTTCTTAGCCAGAACAGAGTATCTCTGTTTGAACTGAGGCTGAAGGCTCCTCCAGAGCAGAGGTGGACGTGAACCCTTAGCCTGGCTTCCATAGAACGTCTGAGGTTGAAATGAGTCCTGATACAAAGGGTAGAAGTCTTCTAAGAACCTCCGGTCTCACCTGTCATTGCTTGCACAGCCTTACCATGCTTATCTGTCTCTCCTTGCACACTTCAAATGATTTCCTCTTCATCTTCTTAAAACCAGAAATGTGGTCTGAGCCATTGTATACCAATCAAAGGGAGAAGTTTTATTCCTTCTTGGAAAATTTCAGTGTTACTGTTTTGTTTTGTTTTTTCTTTTTTAAAAATAGTTATAGAATTCAGTTCTTAGAGAGTTTTGAAAAAGGGATTTTCACCTCTTGTCTTTTTAAATATTTACTATGCAAATTGTTATAAACAAAGTCATATGTTCTATTTTACCTTTGCTCTTCATTTCAGAAGCATTCTCTTTATCAACCATGTGTGTCATCTCCTGAACAGAACACATTCTTTGAGAACACTACATATTTTAGGTGTTCTTGTCTTGGTTAAATCAGAATGTTCCATTTGACATACCCACGTGCACACAGGCACAGCGTCCCTGGACCTTTTCTCCAGGCATACCGAGTCAGGACTATAAGTGTCCCTTTTAGGAGGATAGGGTATGTCAGGGAAGAAATTGGGTCTCAGGGCAACAGTTCTCTCTCTTGTGGCCCTGCTGGGTTCCCTCTCCAGCTTCTGGGACAACATCGATGTGTAGCATTCCAACACCATCTTCTCATCTGGGACCTTAACATGTCTCCCGCTCTGGCATTCCATCCCTCTTATGCTCAGGAGTAGGGACCTGTGCCGCAGGGCCACTAACGCACGCCAGGGGCCATAGGCTGGCCTAAGGTCTGTTTTGTATGAAGTCTTAAACCCCCTTGATTGCTGGGCATTGATGTGTACCAGTTGGTGAGACTGAGGCTGAAGGCATTACTGCACACTAATCCTGGTGGTTGACCTTCCAGACTACCCCGTCTAAAGTTGGAGGCTGCCCGGGATCTGTAGGGCTAGAGGCAGGATACTGTCTAGTGCCAATCATGAAACGAGGCCAAGTTCAAAGCTTGTTTTCTTTCTGGAAATCAGAATGTCAACAACTGTGTTATATCTTGCAGGGCTTTTGCTGTTTTCTTTTGTTCTGTGTTGCAGGATACCTGGTGGGGGAGGGCCAAGGAGGGGAGTGCTAAAGAGATTCCTGGGCTTCATGCTTTGCCCCAGGACTGCCCTGATTGTGATGTCATCCTTTGGAACAGCTGTGAGCCCACACTGTCCTCAAGTTCCCCTGGGTAGTTAGTTAGTGTCTGGAGTCTGGTCAACACGAGGTATACAGTTTTGCAAAACTCTTCCAGAAAGCTGCCCTGTTAGGCCAGGCCACGGGGTTCTCAGTTGGTACAGGGCGGGCTTTGCTGCTTTCAGTGATGTGACTCAGGAGCTCCTTTTCCAGAATAGTAGGTGACAGAGGAAGTGTTGGCTGGCTTCCAGCTCTGCTGGCCTTTGTGAGGAACCAGCTTCTATGTTCATGTGCTTTCCTGCAGTTTGTTCTAGCTCTTCTACCTGAATTTAGTCTGTGTCTCCTTATCCCAGGTTCTTTGTCCTGGATCGGGGGGCAGGCACATGTCACTAAAGTCATTGTGTGTTTCTGCACCAGGGTGGTGTCTGTGCAGGTGAATTTTAGAGGAGGCTCTGTGTGTAACCCGAGAGCTTGAATGTGGCTCCCCTTCCGTCTCTCCCCTCCCCCACCAAAGAAAAATACCCTCTTAGCCATTTCCTTAGCTCAATTTTTTGAATGATTGCAGACTGTAATTCTTTGCTTTGGATCTTGTGGACTGAACATCAGACATCCTTTTCTTCTCTCTGTAGGGCTCCAGAGGTCTTTCTCTTTTGACACTTTCAAATCTAATGCTGGTGATTGCTCTAACCAGAGTACCTGAACAGGGACTTCTGAAGAAAACCTTGGTCTTTCCTTTTCCATTCCCAGACATCCAGCTCCTTCTCTAGTGCCTCTTCCCTGCAGGGCAGGGACCCTTGTGAAAGAGGGAAGGTGGGCTGGCTGGGTGTGTCCCAGGTGTGGCAGGGCTCAGGGTTCTGTTCTGCTGGAGTTTGGATGTGAATCCGGGAAAAAGTACCTGTGGACCTTCCTGATTCACTATACCCCTTTCCCTCTTTCTGAGAGGCAGAGAAATAATATTTTTTAAAGGTATTTTGTTTTAGTTTTAAAGAGCAAAACACAAGCTGCATTTTTATTTATTATGCACAAGAAAGGTAAATCTGTTTTTACACAAAAATCTGGAGTTGGAAACTCTGGGAAAACCAATTGAGATACACACGTGCTTCTCTCTCTGTAATGTGCAATATGCTTTGCAACTATAGATGATATTTTATGTTTAATCTGTAAATAAGAAATGTATTTAAATTAAGAGGGAGCTTTTTGTAAAAGGACCAAATGTTCTTTTATAAATGTACTAAGAAATATCTTGTTCTTTGAAATTTATTAGGATTTTTATGAGTAATTTTTATTAAAAGATTTTTTTTGAATTGTCATTTTGTTTCTCCTTTATATACTCATCTATATATACATATAGATATATGTGTGTGTGTGTGTGTGTGTGTGTGTGTGTGTGTGTGTGTATACACACACACAAGGGGGAAACCCTTTAAAGGAAATTATAAAACTAGACAAATAAAAACTTTATTTTGTGGTTTTGTTTTTTTGTTTTTGTTTTTTACAGCTGAGCCCTGAGTAATACTTGCCCCATTTTTGTCTGTCGTAGCTCCCGTTGAACTGTCCTTGCCATGTGGCTGAGAGCAGCGGTTTTCATCTTGTCCCTCCCCTCCTCCCTGCGGCAGTCCCCGTTCTCCCAGGCACTGACTTGTCTGACTTGTTCATTTGCAGTTCTTCTTGCCATTCATCTGAGTCTCTCTAGGTTCTGGAACCCATTCTGCATTATTTTAGCAAGGCGGTTCATTTCTCCTGACCTCTTGCAGGCTAAGTGGGGGTAATAGTGCATGGGGTCAGCATGGGATGCACTGGTCTGGGGGGGGGCATGAGCCAGGAGGGTTTCAAGTGCGATGGCTTCCATCCCTACCGCTACCTGAGTCGTGACGGGATGTGGAAGAAGATGGCTGATTCTGCCCCTGTGACACCTTGGTGTCCCACCTTTGTGTTCCAGGCAATTCTAACAGGGCTTTTAAAAAACTGAATTGCAGCAAGGAGAGGGAGGGAACCCTGCGATGGGAAGTACCCTGCTGGTTGTAAAGCACACTGGCCTGAGGTGCTGGGGTGAAGGGTCTAACCCTTGATCTCAGCTTAGGTCTTAATCTCCGGGTGTGAGTTCAAGTCCCATATTGGGCTCTGCACTGGGTGTGGAGCCTACTTTTAAAAAAAGGAAAAAGCACACTGCCCTTTGTAAGGGTTCTTGGTGGTTGTGTTGATGAAGCCTTACGGGTTTGTAACCCTCCTGACAAGGTCAGGCAGGGTCCCTATGCCACAGGGTCAGCTGAAGAGCCTTGAGAGGGGGAGCACCAGTGTCCTCGGTCGGCCATGGTGAGCGTCCTAGAGCATCCTGTCCAGACATTGTCACCTCCCTTAAATATATTTTCAGCAAGACCCCGGAGCCGTAGTGTTAACACAATTGGGAGATAACTACCACGTAACCTAATAGGTAAGCTGGTCCTTGTTTTTAAGCTCTTTGGCCCTTGCAGGCTTATTGCTGATGGGAAAAGCCTGATTTCATTTTTCAGTCCTAGTAAATGTGGTCATTAACACGAGAGCCCTCTGCCTTCTGCATCCCAGCATGGAGTGAGGCTGTACAAAGTTTTGCTGTGTTTGCTACAGAGCAGAAGGAGGCACGTGAGTTCCTGATCCGGGCACTATTGCCAACAAGCCGGGAAGGGAAGAGGCAGTTTGTTTCCTGAGAAGTAGTTCCTGCAGAACCTTCGGTGCTCCAGAAGTTTCTACACTCCAGGGCTGTGCACACAGAGCAGTGAGCTTCTGGGTGCGTGAGACATAGGCCCCCCCCTCACATTGGAGAGGGATCGCAGTGGCTGAGAACCCGCAGGTCACAGGTCAAGCCTCAAGCAGAGCCATTTTCAGTGAAAGTACGTATGTGTACTTTTATGCTGTGCATGGTGAGGATTTGGCATTTCCTTTAAAGACAATGTTTGTCAGACTCTGAAGTTCCTTGGAGGCACGTGGAGTGTTTGTAGAAACGCGAATTGCTTGGGCTCTACCGTAGAGCTTCTGACTTAGTAGGTCTGGGGCAGGGCCTGAGAATCTGCATTGCTAACCAGTGTCTGGGTGAGCCTGACTCTTTTAGAGCATGTTTTTTTAAAAACTTAAATTCAATTAACATTTAGTGTATTATTAATTTCAGAGTTGGTGCTCAGTGACTCATCAGTCTTCTATAACAGCCAGTGCTCATTACCTCATGTGCCTCCTTAATGCCCACCACCCAGTTACCCTCCTCCCCTGCAGCAACTCTCCGTTTGTTCCTGTGATTAAGGGTCTCTTATGGTTTGACTCCCTCTCTGATTTTGTCTTGTTTTATTTTTATTTTATTTCCTTCCCTTCCCCTATGATCCTCTATTGTTTCTCAAATTCCTCGTATCAGTGAGATCATATGATAATTGTCTTTCTCTGATTGACTAATTTTGCTTAGCATAATACCCTCTAGTTCCATCTGTGTTGTTGCAAATGGCAAGATGTTGGCGAGGATGTGGAGAAAGGGGAACCCTCTCACACTGTTGGTGGGAATGCAAGCTGGTGCAGCCACCCTGGAAAAGAGTGTGGTAGCTCTATTTCAAAAGTTGAAAATAGAGCTACCTTATGATCTAGCAATTGCGCTACTGGGTATTTACCCTAAAGATACAAATGTAGTCATCTGAAGGGACATGTGCACCCCAATGTTTATAGCAGCAATGTCCACAATTGCCAAACTGTGGAAAAAGCCCAGATGACCATCGACAGATGAATGGATAAAGAAGATGTAATATATGTGTGTGCGTGTGTATATGTGTGTGTATTTTATTTCATATACATATATATGCATATATATATATATATGAATACTATTTTGCCATCAAAAATCAACAAGCCTGGTTGCTGCCAATCTGGGGACCACAGTTTGATAATCCTGCTTAAAGCTTTCCCCTTGGAGCATCTTCCAGAATAAAGGACACTCTTAACTTTTCCATGTTTTGTAGGGGGCGATCTGGGTTTTGGAGGTATGTCTTTCATGAAAAATGATACAAAATTATGAGCACAAAATTAGAAATGCTAAAGTAAATATGTATATAGGATGAGAAAAAAATCACAACAAATCACAAATATTAAAAAGCTGACAAATACCACAACAACACACATCCCATAAAAATTATAATAATGATATAATAATTCCATAAAAATTACCTGAGGTACCTCTTTTCCTACACTTTTTGCTTATATATGCTTTGATTAGTCTCTATATTTATACTTATATGAATCTGTATATATTTTGTGCCTCACATTTGTGTGCCCCTTCCCTGACATAAACACTTAACCCTCTGCTTATAGAACCTCAGCTTCCTGGCAGTTAGAGCAAAGAAAGAAAGTAGTTGGGTTCTTGGCCTCTCATTGTCTAGCCAAACCTCTTCTTCAGTAGAAGACAAGTGGTTCTGAGCCTGAAGAGTTTGTGGAGAGTTGGAGAAGAGACATTCCACTACATTCTTCATTACCTTTTTTAAAAACTAAGATCACCATAGCTAGCATTCAATTCTTAAATTTCATGTCTAACACTTGGACTAAGCTGAGGTGGGAGTTTTAGTCATTACTTCCATTTTGCACACCACACAAGGAAACAGATTCAGAGAAGCATAGCATCAGCCAAGCGTCACCCAGCCAGTAACTGGTAGAGTCAGAATCGGAACCCAGGATTTGAACATCTGGCTGCAGCAGATTAATCATATCCGTATCTTATAGGCACCATGTGGGGCAGTTTTCGTTTTGGCTCTCTGTAAGTTGATTAGCATTGAACAGTGGTTTGTAGCCTTTTTAAAGAGCTTATAAAATTCTTCAAATAAACCATTATGTAATGGCTGAATTTTTAAAACAGATGGAAAAACAACACTGCAAGCTTGTACCTCCGGTTAAATATGGGAGAGAGTGGGGAACTCTGAACTCCCCCACCTCTACCACCCAGCTCTGCTTTACAAGAACAAAATGTCCCCAAGAAACTCACTGAGATAGCCATTCACTCTGTTTCCTTTACTAGTAGGGTTTTTATTTTTCAGGTTTTAATATGGTCTGCGGTCTTCCACAAAAAATGGCCTCAACCTCAACCACCAGTCTTTGTTGCCTCTCTTCTCTTAGTAGGAGGATATTCTCAAGTTCAAAGGCATGATTTGAATGACCCAAACACTTGCCTCAGCAATGGATCAGCATGGATGTGGGGGAAGGGGCAAGAGGGAGGTACAAACCCAGTGCTTCTGCCACTTAGGTGCTCAAGGAGAAATGTCTTCTCTTCAATTTATAAGAAAGCAGTAATTAAGTCAGAAATAAGTGAACTCAGGAAGAGGGGAAAGCAAGATGGTGGAAATGTAGGAGACCTAAATTTTGTCTGGTCCCAGGAATTCAGCTAGTTACCAAACCGTTCTGAACGCCTACCAACTCGACAGGAGATGGAAGAAAAGAAAAGCAGCAATTCTAGGAACAGAAAAGCAACCTCAGAAGTGATTCTGAGGTGGTGTTTGGGAAGATAGACCATGGCGGGAGGCGACCTCCGGCAGCTGGCTCTCGGCAAGTGATAGAAAAGCAGAGCACAAAATCAGAACTTTTAGAAGTCTGCTCCACTGAGACACGTCGTCCCAGTGGCTAAGTCGGGGGTGGAGCCCTTGTAGGGACAGTGTGGTCTCAGGACCCTCGGGGTCACAAAAAGGTGCCTGAGTGTAGCAGACCTCCCAGGTATCAGAGCAGGGAAGCAAAGACGAAGACAAGGAGGGGGCTCTCAGCTCAGGGTTGCCATAAACTGTGATTCATGGTACAGTCAGGCCACTGCTCTGGGAGCAGGGACCCACCAAGCAGCAGATCCTATGAGACTCACCTTACTCCCTGGGAGGAGTGGTGCGGGAGTACACCACAGGAATCTGCTGGGTTTAGAGACTCCAAATGTGCCCGTGCACCAGAGACAGAAACACTCGGTCACAGGCTGGGTGAGCCTATAGTGCGGCCAGGGACCAGGGAGACAGGAGGGATTAACTGCTTTTCTCTGAGTGTGCACTGAGGACTGGGGACCCAAGTGCTTGGCTCCTCTGCCAGAAATTGGGAGGCTGCCATTTCCATTCTCGTTCTCCAAAGCTGTATGGAAAGCATTCAGGGAACAAAAGCTTCCAGAAGAATTTTACCAAACATTTAAAGAATGTTTGTTTAAAAACTGTTCCAAATAATAGAAATGGAAGGAAAACTTCAAACTCATTTTATGAGGCCAGCATTACCTTGATCCCAAAACCAGACAAAGACCCCATCAAAACGGAGAATTACAGACCAATATCCTTGATGAACATAGATGCAAATATTCTCACCAAAACAGTAGCCAATAGGATCCAACAGTACACTAAAAGGATTATTCAGCACGACCAAGTGGGATTTATTCCTGGGCTGCAAGTTTGGTTCGACATCTGCAAATCAATCAATGTGATACAATACATTAATAAAAGAAAGAACAAGAACCATATGATACTCTCAATAGATGCAGAAAAAGTGTTTGACCAAGTACAGCATCCTTTCTTGATCAAAACTCTTCACAGT
Organism: Mustela nigripes; assembly: GCF_022355385.1. NCBI lineage: Eukaryota > Metazoa > Chordata > Mammalia > Carnivora > Mustelidae > Mustela > Mustela nigripes. The sequence goes on from NC_081558.1 coordinate 47,177,254, forward strand.
GTAGGGATAGAGGGTACATACCCCTCAGTATCACAAAAGTCATCTATGAAAAACCCACAGCAAATACCATTCACAGTGGGGAAAAACACAGCTTTCCCTCTAAGGTCAGGAACACGGCAGGGCTGTCCATTATCACCACTGCTATTCAACATAGTACTAGAAGTCCTAGCCTCAGCAATCAGACAACCAAAAGAAAAGGCATCCGAATAGGCAAAGAAGTCAAATTTCATTCTTTGCAGATGATCTGATACTTTATGTGGAAAGTCCAAAAGACTCCACTCCAAAACTGTTAGAACTCTTACAGGAATTCAGTAAAGTGTCAGGATATAAAATCAATGCACAGAAATCAGTTGCATTTCTAAACACCAACAAGAAGACAGAAGAAAGAGAACTTAAGGAGTCAATCCCATTTACAATTGCACTCCAAACCATAAAATACCTAGGAGTAAACCTAACCAAAGCGGCAAAGAATCTGTACTCAGAAAACTATAAAGTACTCATGAAAGAAATTGAGAAATACAAAAAGAAATGGAAAAACATTCCATGCTCATGGACTGAAAGAACAAATATTGTGAAAATGTCTATGATACCTAGTGCAATCTACACATTTAATGCAATCCCTATCAAAATACCATCAACTTTTTTTTTTAAGGAAATGGAACAAATAATCCTAAAATTTATATGGAACCAGAAAAGACCCTGAATAGCCAGAGGACTGTTGAAAAGAAAGCCAAGTTGGTGGCATCACAATTCCAGACTTCAAGCTCTATTACAAAGCTGCGATCATCAAGACAGTATGGTACTGGCTCAAAAACAGACATATTGATCAATGGACATAATAGAGAGCCCAGAAATGGGCCCTCAACTCTATGGTCAACTAATGTTTGACAAAGCAGGAAAGAATATTCATGGAAAAAAGACAGTCTCTTCAACAAATGGTGGTGGGAAAATTGGACAGCCACACGCAGAAGAATGAAATTGGACCATTTCCTTACACCACACACAGAAATAGACTCAAAATGGATGAAAAACCTCAATGGGACACAGGAATCCATCAAAATCCTTTAAGAGAACACAGGCAGCATCCTCTTCAACTTCAGACACAGCATTTTCTTCCTAGAAATATTGCCAAAGGCAAGGGAAGCAAGGGCAAAAATGAACTATTGGACTTCATCAAGATCAAAAGCTTTTGCACAGCAAAGGAAACTGTCAACAAAACCAAAAGACGACTGACAGAATGGGAGAAAATATTCACAAATGACATATCAGATAAAGGGCTAGTATCCAAAATCTATACAAACTCAACACCCAAAGAACAAATAATCTAACCAAGAAATGGGCAGAAGACACGAACAGACATTTCTGCGAAGAAGATGTCCAGATGGCCAACAGACACAGGAAAAAATGCTCCACATCACTTGGCATCAGGGAAATACAAATAAAAACCACAGTGAGATACCACCTCACACCAGGCAGAATGGCTAAGCTTAACAAGTCAGGAAACGACAGGTGTTGGCAAGGGTGCAGAGAAAGGGGTCCCTCCTACACTATTGGTGGGAATGAAAGCTGATGAAGCCACCCTGGAAAACAGTATGGAGGTTCCTCAAACAATTGAAAATAGAGCTACCTTATAATCCAGCAATCGCACAACTGGTATTTATGCCAAAGATACATATAGTGATCCCAATGTTTATAGCAGGATTGTCCTCAGTACCCAAACTATGAAAAGAACCTAGATGTCCATCAAAGATGAATGGATAAGGAAGATGTGGTATTATCTACAATGGAATATTATATGGCCATCAAAAAAGAAACAAAATCTTGCCATTTGCAGAGACCTGGATGGAACTAGAGGTATTATGATAAGCGGAATAAGTCAATCAGAGAAAGACAATTATCATATGATCTCACTGATATGAGGAATTTGAGAAATAAGACAGAGGATCATAGGGGAAGAGGAGGAAAAAATAAAACAAGAAGAAACCAGAGAAGAAGACAACCATAAGAGACTCTCAATCTCAGGAAACAAACTGAAGGTTGCTGGAGTGGAGGGGGTGGGAGGGATGAGGTGGTGTGTGATGGACCCTGGGGAAGGTATGTGCTATGGTGAGCGCTGTGAACTGCGTAAGACTGATACATCATCGACCTGTACCCCTGAAACAAATAATACATTACAGGTTAATTAAAAAAAAAAAGATATATGAACTCAAGACTCAGCTATGTTTCAGTGAACTACAATGCAAAATTCTTGCATACCCAAAGGTTTGGCAGAAATTAACGATACCAGGTACTGGTAAGGATCTTAGTGATGGGGACACTGCCACACTGTTCGTGGAATGCAAACTTGTGCGTCCACTCAGGGGAGGAGCTTGGTTTTACCCGGTAAAGTTGCCCCGTAGCCCAACTTCTGGTGGTGCCAGGCTGTGTACCACATCGACGTGGGGTTGCCATGGACTTGTGTGATGGGGTGGCTCTGGCAAGTTCATGCCTAAAGAAGTCATCTTTAACATGAGTCAGCATACTATTGGACCACTGTCCAAATTGGATCTGCCACCTGTTTTTGTTTGGTTTTGCATTGTTAAATAAAGTTTTATTGGAGTACATTCATGTTCATTTGTTTCCACATGGTCACATTTGCTTTTCCTCTACAATGACAAAGTTGAATAATTGTGAGAGACCATCTGGGTTGCAAAACCCCAAACATTCACTGTTTGACAAACAGGAAATGTTAGCCAGCACATAGTCTAGAGGGTTTCTTGCATGTGAGAACCTGTTGACACTTATTGAGACAGTTTGTAGCAGCATGGTTTGTCAAAGCAAAAAACTGAGACGCTACCCAAATGTCCATCAAAAGTAGTGATTTGTAGAGTGGTCTATTATAGAGCAGAGAGGCAAGGGACAAATCGTCCATTTACACACAGGTCAAAAGCAACCAAAACTGAATTTATTGCTTAGGTGTGTAAATATGTGTGGAAAGTTATAAAGAAAACGAAGGACATGATTATCGCAGAAGTTAGCAGAGGGGCTATGCCTGGAGTGTGATGAGGATACCATGGTGCTGAGGCACATAGGGCTGCTGGTGGTGTCCATTTCTCTCTTGGGTTCATTGTTAGCTGTCTGGCTATTTTATGTTTATTCATTATGTAGTCTCCATGATTTAGATGCTCTTCAGTGTGTCTGTCAAATTTCATAATACATGAATTTTAACATTGGAGGTGAAACTGGTCTCCCAAATTGTGAAAAGTCCTAATTCAGTTTGTTCTGGTATAGTGTGAAAACTGGCAAAATGTTGGGCAAAATAGGAAAAATAAGATCACGTGCATTGTCTAGCGGATAAATCTACGAAGGATTTTGGACACCCTCAACCCTTTTAGTTCGGTTCCACCTATGCTACCCTTAGTCTTTCTTTTCCTTCCATGGACACCAATCTAGATGAGGGCATGTCAGTGGGTTGGTGACCATTTTTGAATAGGAGTCTAAGAGGGAAGGTCTTTAAGTTGCATGCACGTACCACCCCCAACCCTCACTGAAAGTGATTTTTTAAGAAAAGATTTTATTTATTTATTTGGGAGAGAGAGAGAGACAGCAAGAGTGAGAGCACAAGCAGAGGGAGAGGCCGAGGGAGAAAGAGAAGCAGGCTACCTGCTGAGCAGAGAGCCCCAGGACTCAGGCATCAGTACCTGAGTCAGAGGCAGACACTTAACCAACTGAGCCACCCAGGTGCCCCTGAAAATGATATTTGAAGAAAACAGTGGTCCACACCCCCACAGTGCTGGTAAAACTGTTCAAACACTGGATCTCAGATCTCTCAGCTCATATTTCTTGAACACCTGCTATAAACTTGCCTGGTGATTGCGAAGCGTGGAGTAGACAGGCTGGTGATGGAGAGGAGGGATGCAACTTTTCATAGTCTGGAGGAAAGGCTGCTCAGTATGGCTTCAGATTTTAGGCATGCACTTTCCAAAACCACTCACTCTGAACACAGGCCACTTCCCTCCAGCGGGCTTCAAAAGATCCTGTGCCACCCCAGCTTGATAACTTGTTGTAGGTGTCATCACTTCCACAAGAGGCCACTCTTGCTTCACTTTTTCTAACGGTGCCGGTTTAAAAAAAAAAAAAAATACAGTTTTAACAACCCGTGGTACAGAAAAAAACAGTGTTGGCATGTTTTAAACTCAGCATGCAAAAATGTAATTTCATGGTCTTTTGGACTCTTGTATCGAACTCTTGGTGTGTGCTGCTAATTGAAAGATGAGTAATAGTGACGATGACAATGATGACATCGGGTGTCTCCATGGGGTCTTCCTCCAGAGAGAGCAGATTCTTTCATACGCATTATTCAGTGAAGACTCACAATGCCATGTGTCTTGGGGTTCTCGGTTTCCAAGAGGGAGACTTGGTAAATACCGCAACGTGCCCTGTTTAGATGGTGATATTTCAGAACAAGGGTGCGTAAGAAAAGGGGAAATGTAGACCTCGTCTATGGGAAGTGCACCAGGTTTCCTCAGCGTTGGGTGGATGGTTTAATTTTCATTTGTTAAGTTGCTTTTGGCTTGCTATGAATTTGGGTAGGTGCACAGTTCTAGATACAACTTAGGAGGGTGACCCTCGGCACCCACAGGGCATGGCACAACGAGGAGTTTCCCAGATGACGGCTTCCTTAGACTTTCCTTCTTCATGGATTCTCTCCCTTGAACTTATACTCTGGATGTTAGACACTTCTGGGTCCTGCTGAGCCTTCCCTTCCAGTTACTGTCCTGCCTTCAGATTCTGTTGTCTGATTTGGCAGACAGAAGGCAGTATATCAAGTCGACATTATAGGTTTAACTCTAGACTCTGCTACTTATTGGCTGGGTGATTTGTTACCTCTCAGAATCTCAGTTTTGTTTTTGTTTCTGTTTTTCTTTCTTTCTTTCTTTGTTTTTAGATTTTATGTATTTATTTGTCAGAGAGAGAGAGTGAGCACAAGCAAACAGAGTGGCAGGCAGAGGCAGAGGGAGAAGCAGGCTCCCTGCTGAGCAAGGAGCGGATGTGGGGCTCAGTCCCAGGACCCAGGGATCATGACCTGAGCCGAAGGCAGCCCCTTAACCGACTGAGCCACCCAGGCGTCCCTCAGAATCTGTTTACTCATCAGGGTAAACAGTAAAATGGGGCTAATTATACCCATTTCACAGGGGTTGGGGGGGGTATCCTTCTCTTTCTTCCTTCCTCACCCTCAGCTGGGCTGCCTCTATGGTTGTGAGCCCTGGTTTCTGAGAGGATTGGCAGAATATTCGTTACTGACTTAACTGCTTTCTGCTACAACCCTGCAGACTTGGGGCAGTCGTTCTAACATTTAAATGAGAATGCCCTGCTCAGTCTAAGATGGCGGGCCAGGCTGGGTCTGTGTGGCCATCTCTTCATGGAGGCGTGGCTGGCCACTGGCTCTCACTGTCCCCTCCCACCCTGGAGGTGGCTGAGCAAACAAGATTGTCCTCCCCATGTGGGCAGACATCCAGTCTGAGACTGACCCTCCGAACAGAACAGAAAGGCAGAGGAAGGGCAGAGCTGCTCTCTGCTGAGCCACAACGTCCATGTCCTGCCCTCAGTCATCTGGACTCCTGACTCTCAGGCCTTTGGACTCTGACTGGGAGTTCCCTCACTGGCTCTCCTCCTCGGGCCTCAGGAGTTTGCTGGGGGAAAGGGAACCACAGCCTTCATTTCAAGGCATACCTCTGGGATGGGTTTAATAAAATTTGCAAATGCAGCTCACCTAGGCTGCTTCCTGCTGTGCCCTTTTAAGGACTCCTGCCACCCAATAGCTGCCCCCAAGCTCCCTCAGGAAAACAGACAGTTAGAAAAACGCAGTTTTGGTGGGAAAGCTCCTTCTCACAATGTGGTTCCTGAAACAGCAGCGGCAGCAGCAGCACCTGGGGACTTGTCAGAAATGCAAACTCAGGGGCTCAGAGCCTTAGAGAACGGGAATCCCGGGCCGGGTGGGGTGGGGTGGGGTGGGGTGGGGTGGTGGAATCTGGCAATTGGCTTTAACAAGGATTGTGGATTCTGAAGGGCGGGGGACCTTCCAAGACAGCCGGCTGGTCTTCCTTCCAAGCAGGTGGAACAGATTCTGGAATCTATCTACTTCCTGCCATTGCTGGGCTGATAGAGGTGGGAGATGGTGGGGGGCGGGGGGGGGGGCTGTTCTCTACTTTCTCCAGTCGGCAGGTGCTGAGCATGTATGAAAGGTCTACTAAGACTGCTGATCATTTCCTCCCCCTCCAACACGCCTTACTGCCTAAACCATGTTATTTCTAGTTGAGAGGCAGGTTTGGTGTTTCTGATTCATTCATTCGTTTTATTGAGCAAATACGCAGCAGCTCTCACATGCTGGGTACTCTTCTGGGTACTGCGGTGTGGTGATAGCATTGTACTTTTCCAGAAATCAATCAATTTATGCTATCATTTCAGAGATGGTGAGAGCATGAGGACAGAGCAGGGAGAAAGACTAGTGTGCTGGGTGGAGGAGGGGTCAGGGGAGGCTACGCTTCTTTCTCGGATGATACGGAAGACTCTATTTTGTCCTTTAATCCTTGTTCTGGGAGAGCACCTTGATCTTCACCCCATCCGGTTCTCGGTTCTAGAGAGGTTTCACTCTCTTTCCCCACAGAGTTGGGGGTGGGCACATGACCCAGGCCCAGCCAATCAGCATTCATCTCCCTGCCCCCAAAACTTGAGCACCAAGGCTTGAGCACCAAGCTCTTAGGTAGAGCTGCCGGGAGGAGAGAGCCCTGATCACGTTGTTTTAACCCCTAAATCCAGCCATGCCTGAAGCCCTCTTAGCTTGGTGCACCAATACTTTCCTTTTTCGGCTGGAGCCTGCTTCAGTCTGTTGGAAGCCAAAGGGTTTTAATATGAAACTCAGGGGACATAGGTTCAGGCCCCGACTCTGCCCCTTTTGGGCTGAGTCTTCACCGCTTCTGTTAAAAGTGCTGAAGCTTCGTCAGGGAGAGAGAGCCTACAAGGGAGGTGTCCACTAAGGGGTGGCTGGACTGTAGAGAAAACTAGCTTCGAGCTGATTTCTTTTGACCTTAGCTTAATGGTGTTCGTATTTTGTGTTTCAGGAATGTGTGACTGAATTCCCAATGACGGGGCGAGTGGCTGTTCTATTTTTCATCTTTATGCTGACAGTCCAGATGGTACAGTGCTCTTGCCCCTCCTCCTTCCCTCTCTCCTCACTCAGACGCGCACAAGTATGTCAGGAGAGACATTTTTCCTTTTCTCAATGAAACGTAATTACATTGAATTCATGGCATTGATGATATTCATTGTCTCAAATTACACTGTTTCCTGGTGTTGGCTTGAGAGCTGTATAATAAAGTACTGATAAGGATTTTCTTTTTCTAACCCAAATTGTATGCAGATAGATGACACCTTCTGAGGGCACTACTTTCTTTCTTTCTTTTCTTTTGTTTTTTTTCAGAATTACTGAAAAATCAGCCATTTTGAGGCTAATTTACATTGCCTGTGTTTTTTACACACCCATCAGTTTCAAAATAGATTTCAAAGAGGAAAAAAGTGAAATGCTCTCAGCTCAGACATCCAAATAATTTGGCTTTAATGATATGCAAAACAAGGATGGGGGTGAAGGCAGGCAGTGCATAAAGGTGCTCCCAGCTGAGGGAGGCAGGAAGCATTTCCCCAGCCTCCAACAGCTACACTGGGTCACAGCCCTGACAGCCTGGGAAGAGGGTGGGGATTTCTGAGAAACAATGACATAAATGATATAAATCCTTATCCATACAAATTGTAAGTTTTTTTTTCTTTGCCTCTAAGAACCATTTTTGCCCTGTTGGTGATATTGTCTCCATTAAGGTTGCACGATCCCATGCTTACTCTGTGTGTGTCAGGCTCTCTTCTGAGTGCTTACTTGTATTAAATAGCTCAGTTCTCACAGAGACCCTATCCATTTTGGAGTTGAATGTTGCTTACGGCTCCAGGGTCAGTAACACAGTAACACAGGCGTCCCCAACTCCAAAGCCTGTTTTCACTTCTGCAGTCCAGAGAAGGCTTGTTCAGGGCATGTAGTATTGGTGCTAAGCTCCTGTGTTGAGATTGACTATTGCTAATTGATTATGCTTCTCTCTTACTGATCTGGGGGTGAGGAGCAGAACCCTTATCCACATGATGCTTTTGGTGACCACTGGTACAAAGATGGCCTGGGATCAATACCTTAACCTAGCTGCTTGAGACTTTTTTTTTTTTTTAAGATTTTATTTATTTATTTGACAGAGAGAGATCACAAGTAGGCAGAGAGGCAGGCAGAGAGAGAGGAGGAAGCAGGCTCCCCGCTGAGCAGAGAGCCCGATGTGGGACTCGATCCCAGGACCCTGAGATCATGACCTGAGTCAAAGGCAGAGGCTTTAACCCACTGAGCCATCCAGGCACCCCTTGAGACCTTTTTTTTAAATTAACATATAATGTATTATTTGCCCCAGGGGTACAGGTCTGTGAATCATCAGGCTTAAACATTTCACAGCTCTCACCATAGCACAAACTCTCCCCAGTGTCGAAAGCCCAACCACCTTATCCCTACCCCTTACCCCCCAGCAAACCTCAGTTTGTTTCATGAGATTTAGAGTCTCCCTCCCAATCCCATCTTGTTTCATTTTTTTCCTCCGTACCTCCAACACTCCCCACCCTGCTTCTTAAATTCCTCATATCAGAGAGATCATATGATAATTGTCTCTGTCTGATTGACTTATTTCTTTTAGCATATTACCCTCTAGTTCCATCCATGTCATTGCAAATTACAAGATTTCATTTCTTTTGATGGCTGCATAGTATTCCTGTGTGTGTGTGTGTGTGTGTGTGTGTGTGTGTGTGTGTGTGTGTGTATTACATCTTCTTTATCCATTCATCTGTGGATGGACATCTAGGTTCTTTCCATAGTTTGGCTATTGTGGACATTGCTGCTATAAACATTTGGGTTCACATGCCGCTTCGGATCACTATATTTGTATCTTTAGGGTAAATACCTAGTAGTGTGATTGCTGGATCGTACGCAGGGTTGCTGATTTTCAACTTTTTGAGGAACCTCCATGCTGTTTTCCAGAGTGGCTGCACCAGCTTGCATTCCCACCAACAGTGTAGGAGGGTTCCCCTTTTTCCACATCCTCACCAACATCTGCTGTTTCCTGACTTGTTAAGTTTAGCCATTCTGGCTGGTATATCATTGTGGTTTTGATTTGTATTTCCCTGATGCTGAGTGATATTGAGTACTTTTTCATGTGTCTATTGGCCATGAATGTCTTCTTTGCAGAGATGTCTGTTCATGTCTTCTGCCCATTTCTTGATTGGATTCTTTGTTCTTTAGGTGTTTGTTTCTGCCCATTTCTTGATTGGATTCTTTGTTCTTTGAGTTTGATAAGTTCTTTTTTTATCTTTTTTTTTTTCCCATTGAGGCATTTTATTTGTCTGTATGTATTACATCCCTGGAAAAAGAATCCCAGGATTTTCCCTCCTGTGTGTTTTCATCTTGCTTCTTCATGGTCTATGATGCCAGTTGAGGTTGTCAGTACAATGAAACCAAACTGGTGGGATGGGAGCAGGTTATTCTGCCATTTTTCTAGATCTTCCAGTTGTACATCAAATCTGGAGCTGATCACTCCACACTTGTTCAACCTGCCTGTGAGGTTCACAATAATTTTCCCTGTTCTGTGATCATCAGTGATTCAAATTTGCCAATGTAACCGTGCTTCATCATCATAGTGAGAAACTGGATGATGACTTTGGAGCACGGCCTAAATAGATGCATTTGCCTCTCTCTTCATCATTGTTAATGCTGTAGAGAGCATCTGCCAGGACCTTCATGCACACCATTATGGCGGCAAGGAAAAATGGCAGAAAGAGTGATAAGTTCTTTATAGATTTTGGATATTAGCCCTTTATCTGATGTGTCATTTGTGAATATTTTCTCCCATTCTGTTGGTTGACTTTTGGTTTTGTTGACAGTTCCCTTTGCTGTGCAAAAGCTTTTGATCTTGATGAAGTCCCAATAGTTCATTTTTTGCCCTTGCTTCCCTTGCCTTTGGTGATGTTTCTAGGAAGAAAATGCTGCGCCTGATGTTGAAGGGTTGCTGCCTGGTTGCTTCAAGGATTTTGATGGATTCCTGTCTCCCATTGAGGTCTTTCATGCATTTTGAGTCTGTTTTTGTGTGTGGTGTAAGGAAATGGTCCAGTTTCATTCTTTTGCATGTGGCTGTCCAATTTTCCCATCACCATTTGTTGAAGAGACTGTCTTTTTTTCATGGACATTCTTTCCTGCTTTGTCAAAGATTAGTTGACCATAGAGTGGAGGGTCTATTTCTGGGTTCTCCATTCTGTCTATTGAACTATATGTCTGTTTTTGTGTCAGTACCATACTGTTTTGGTGATTACAGCTTTGTAATAGTGCTTGAAGTCTGGAATTGTGATGCCACCAACTTGCGTATTCCTCTGGGTATTCAGGGTCTTTTCTGGTTCCATATAAATTTTAGGATTATTTGTTCCATTTCCTTAAAAAAAAGTTGATGGTATTTTGATAGGGATTGCATTAAATGTGTAGATTGCTTTAGGTAGCATAGACATTTTCACAGTATTTGTTCTTCCAATCCGTGAGCATGGAATGTTTTCCCATTTCTTTGTGTCTTACTTGATTTCTTTCATTAGTATTCAATAGTTTTCTGAGTACAGATTCTTCGCCGCTTTGGTTAGATTTATTCCTAGGTATCTTATGGTTTTGGGTGCAACTGTAAATGTGATTGACTCCTTAATTTCTCTTTCTTGTGTCTTGGTGTTGGTAGCAATGCAACTGATTTCTGTGTATTGATTGTACTGAATTCCTGTATGAGCTCTAGCAGTTTGGGGATGGATTCTTTGGGTTTTCCTAAAGAATAAACTATCATATCATCTGCAAAGAATGACAGTTTGACTTCTTCTTTGCCTATTTATATGCCTTTTATTTCTTTTGGTTGTCTGATTGCTGAGGCTAGGGCTTCCAGTACTATGTTGAATAGCAGTGGTGACCTGCTTTGTGACCCAGGATGTGATCTATTCTGGAGAATATTCCATGTGCACTACAGAAGAATATGTATTCTGTTTTTTGGGGATGGAGTGTTCTATCTGTGTTGTTCATCTGGTCCAGTGTGTCATTTCAAGTCCTTTATTTCCTTGTTGATCTTTTGCTTAGATGATCTGTCCATTTCAGTGAGGGGGGGGGTGTTAAAGTCCCCTACTATTATTGTATTATTGTTGCTGTGTTTCTTTGATTTTATTAATTGGTTTATATAATTGGCTGTTCCCTTCTTAGGGGCATAGATATTTAAAACTTTTAGATCTTCTTGTTGGACAGAACTTTTAAGTAGGATATAGGGTTCTTTCTTATCTCTTATTATAGTCTTTGGCTTAAAATGTAATTTTTCTGATATAAGGATTACCACCCCAGCTTTCTTTTGATGTCCATTAGCATGGTAAAATGTTTTCCATCCCCTCACTTTAAATCTGAAGGTGTCTTTGGGTCTAGAATGAGTTTCTTACAGATAGGATATCATTGGGTCTTGTTTTTTTATCCATTCTGATACCTTGTATCTTTTGATTGGGGCATTTAACCCATTTACATTCAGGGTAACTATTGAAAGATAAGAATTTAGTGCCATTATATTGCCTGAAAGGTGACTGCTACTATATATGGCCTCTGTTCCTTTCTGGTCTGTTATTTTTAGGCTCTCTCTTTGCTTAGAGGACCCCTTTCAATGTTTTCTGTAGGGCTGGTTTGGTGTTTGCAAATTCTTTTAGTTTTTGTTTGTCCTGGAAGTTTTCTATCTCTCCTTCTGTTTTCAATGACAGCCTAGCTGGATATAGTACTGTTGGCTGCATATTTTTCTCATTTAGTGCTCTGAATATATCATGCCAGTCCTTTCTGGCCTGCCAGATATCTGTGGATAGGTCTATTACCAATCTAATATTTCTACCATTGTATGCTGCAGACCTCTTGCCTGGAGCTGCTTGCAGCATTTTCTCCTTATCTCTGAGACTTGTAAGTTTTACTATTAGATGATGGGGTATGGACCTATTTTTATTGATTTTGAGAGGGATTTTCTGTGCCTCCTGGATTTTGATGTTTGTTCCCTTTGCCAAATTAGGGAAACTCTACTATAATTCGCTCCAATATGCCTTCTGCTCCCCTCTCTCTTTCTTCTTCTTCTGGGATCCCAATTATTCTAATATTGTTTCATCCTATGGTATCACTTATCTCTCAAATTCTCCCTTCATGGTCCAGTAGTTGTTTATCTCTCTTTTACTCAGCTTCTTTATTCTCTGTCATTTGGTCTTCTATATCACAAATTCCCTCTTCTGTCTCATTTATCCCTAGTAGGAAGAGCCTCCATTTTTTATTGCGCCTCATTAACACTTTTTTTGATTTTAACACTTTTTTTGATTTTAACTTGGTTAGATTTTAGTTCTTTAATTTCTCCAGAAAGTACCTTTATTTCTCCTGACAGGTTTCTCTAATATCTTCCACACCTTTTTTGAGCCCGGCTAGAACCTTGAGAATTGTCATTCTGAACTCTAGATTTGACATATTAACAATGTCCATATTGATTAGGTCCCTGGCCTTTGGTACTACCTCTTGTTCTTTTTTTTGTGGTGAGTATTTCCGCCTTGACATTTTAGCCAGATAAGAATATATGAAGGAACAAATAAAATACTAAAAGGGTGGCAAAGACCCCAGTAAAATGTGCTTTAACCAAACCAGAAGAGACCCCAAATTGTGGGGGGAAGAAAGGGGATAAAAAGAAGTTCAGAAAAAAATTTAAAAAAAAATAAAGAAAGAAAAAATATTAAAAAGAAAAAATATATATTAGACTGGTGAATAGAGCCCACTTAATTTTGGGGGTATTTTGGTCTCTTAGAAGAAACTACCTCCCAAAATTTTAAAGAATGAAAAACATATATAAGGGTAAACATAATGAAGGGATGGAGTATGACTATAAAGATGAAAAAAAAATTTTTTTTTTAAATTTCTAAAAAAGGAGTTAAGATAAGTTGGTTGGGAGAATAAAGAAAAAGAAAGTGGAGAGAATTTTCTCAGGCTGGAGACTAGAACAAAGCCCTGTGCTAGATTTAGGGTATATTTCGATCTAGTAGAAGAAGTTGTATCCTGAATTTTCTTAGAGGAAAAAACCCTATGTGTATACAAAAAATAAAGTTAGATACAATGAAGGATAAAATATGACTATAATAATGAAGTTTCAAAAAAGATTTTTTTAAATGGTATTGTTAAGATAAACTAATTAAAAAATGTTAAAAGAGGAAAGGGTAAAAGTTAAAAAAAACTTAGCAGAAGAAAAAAATAAAATTAAAACAAATTAATTAACTTTGCAAGACTAAGGAATCATGGGGAGAAAGGCATGAATTCCATGCTTTGCTTTCTCTTCCTCTGGAATTCCGTTCTTCTCCTTTTTAAGTGAACTTGGTCATGGCTGGATTTCTTGCTGATCTTGGGGAGGGCCCTGTTGTAGTGATTCTCAAGTGTCTTTTCCTGAGGCAGAATTATACTGCCCTTACCAGGCTAAGTAATCTGCTTGGGTTCCCTTTTGGAAGCTTTTGTTCCCTGAAAGCTTTCTGTAGAATTCCAGAGGATGGGAATGAAAATGGCGGCCTCCCAATCTCCAACCCAGAGGAGCTGAGAGCTCAGGGCCCCACTCCTCAGTCCACAGATCCCTGCACTCTTCCAAGGGAGTCTCCCCACATCTTGTGGGGTCCCTGCTCACAGAGCAGTGGCCTGTACCATGGACCACAATTTAAGGTAACCCCAAGTTGAGAACTTACTCCTTGGCTACATCTCTGTAGCCAGCTTCCCTGCTCTAATACCTGCAAGTTCTGCAATACTCAGACACCCCTGATCCTTCTGTGACCCCGTGGGACCTGAGACCATGCTCCATGTGGGCTTCACCCCAGTTTAGCCTCTGGAGCGATGCCCCTCAGTGGAGCAGACTTTTAAAAGTCCTGATTTTGTGCTCGATTGCTCTGCCACTTGTCAGGAGCCGGCTCCTCCCCCGTGGTCTATCTCCCCATTGCTTTGGATTCACTTCTCCGCAGGTCCTACCTTTCAGAAAGTGGTCAATTTTCTTTCTAGAATTGCTGCTCTTCTCTTTGATCTCCTGTTGGATTTGTAGGTGTTCAGAATGGTTCGATAAGCTATCTAGCTGATCTCCTGCTACCTGATGTTGTCTCAGCCTGCTACTTCTCCACCATCTTGACTCCTCCTGCCCTACGTGTGAGAATGTGAAGGAGGCCGTGAGCCCAAGCCCATGAGTACTGAGTCATACCAGCAACCACCAGAATGAGCTTGGAAGCTGGTCCTTCTCTACTTGAGTCTTAATATGACCAAAGCCTGGTAAGGGAATGAGAGTCAGAGGACCCTATTAGGCTACTTTTAATTTCCTGACACAAGGAAACTATGATATAACCAGCAGTGTTGTTTTAAGGCATTAGGCTTGTGAGTAATTTCTTGCACAGCAGGAATTAACTAATACAGAGATTCTGGGAAGTAAAAACTGAGGTAGAGCCAATATTGTACTTCAATGAAACTTAGTGTCATATGGCAATCATTTTTTGAAGCTATTAAAAACTAGTCATGAATGTGATTTTTCATGAATGGATCATAACTTATTTAGTAGTTTTCCTATTACACTGGCTATTCCGATTGCCTCCATTGTTTCCCATGATGAACAATGCTACCAAGACGTATATATAACCTTTGATCCACATCACTGTTCGCTTCCTAGGAACTTTCATTTCTAGAACTTGAATTAATAGGGCACAAAGATATTTATGATTTTTTTAGAGTTTATTTATTTATTTGAGAGAGAGAGAGCATTAGAGGGAAGAAGATCAGAGGGAGAAGCAGACTCCCCATGGAGCTGGGAGCCCAATGGGGGACTTGATCCTGGGACTCTGGGATCATGACCTGAGCGGAAGGCAGTTGCTTAACAAACTGAGCCACCCAGGTGCCTGATGTTTATGATTCTTGGTATATATTGCTAGATTGCTCTCCAGAAAGGCTTGTGTCATTTCATAATCTTATCAATAGAATGTGATAATGCATATATAAAGCTCATCTTAGGCTGAAAGTCTCTGGTTCTGTAGGACTAGGGTGGCTTAGTATTTGTTTCTGGTTATGCAGAATCTAGCTCAGTGCTTGACACATAGTAGGGCCCACTTAGGGAATAAGAAATGATGGGAAGGCATTTGTAAGTGCTGGGTGATCCTCATTTTTTTTTTTTAAGATTTTATTTATTTAACAGACAGAGATCACAAGTAGACAGAGAGGCAGGCAGAGAGAGATTAGGAAGCAGGCTCCCTGCTGAGCAGAAAGCCCGAAGTGGGGCTTGATCCCAGGACCCTGAGATCATGACCTGAGGCAAAGGCAGAGGCTTAACCCACTGAGCCACACAGGTGACCCTGGGTAATCCTCATTTCAAGACTCTGTTTCTAGGAGGGACAGTTCATTGTATATCATTACTCTTAGTTTGTGACTTCTGATTAAATGGGTTGAAAAGTGCAATGGGTCTCAAACTTTAGCATTCATAGAACCACCTGGAAGGCTTCTTAAAATAGAGGTTGTTGGGCTCCACTCTTACACAGTCTGAATCAGTTAATCTAGGATGGGGCCTAGGAATCTGCATTTCTCATGAGATCCTGTATGTTGCCTGGTCCACGTACCACACGTGGCGTAGCACTAGGTAGGGGATGTCTGCTTGTTCTTTATCATTCTCTTTGAGCACCACTGCCACCCTACCGTATGGTTTGGGGAGGGTATGTCTACTCAGGATGCCTGAGTATCACTGCCCTGGAGATCTCAGGGTCTCAGGTTCATTAGGGAACCAGAGAGTGGTCTGTGGGTTGATGTATGACTTGGGCAGGGCCATTCAGACCTTTTTTTGGAGGGACTCGGATTTGAGATGAAAGATGACATTTCTTGTGATGTTAAAAATACAAAGGATCAAATGAGCCTTGAACTTCTCTGACTATGAAGTCCACAAAAGGAAAACAGAGCCAAGGAAATGAAAAGAGACATTCTCTTGAGAATGAAGTTTGAGCCCCATGTCTAGTCATGCTGTGGGCTTCCTAGAAATGGCAGTGAGTAAACTCCTTTTTTTCCCCCCAGCTTGTTTGAGTTGGATTTCTGTCTTTTACAATAGAAGGGCCCTGATCCAGGGGTCCTGTACCCTAGGAAGTGGAAGGATATTAATGTGGACATAAGCAATGATGTCCCACTCATTGGAGTCTCTCCGTAAGCTCACATATAAAAGAAAAACTTTGGCACTGGATGCTTGTTTCAGATTAAATCCGAAATATAGTAATGGATTTCATCTGTGCTATGGCAGGGAGAGAGATTTCAGTATAGAAGTAAGCTGAACTCCAAATGTGGCAAAATCATCTAGGGATTTACAGCCAGTGAGCAAAATGTGAGGGTCAATGGATGGAAAATCACTAAGAGAAAATTGACTAATAGTAAGAGTGGTGAGAGTCTTGCTACCCTGACTTAGGTTTCTTTGCTAAGACTGGAGTAAGCAGGCCAAGGACATGGATGGTCAAGGTCAAAGCCCAGTTGACATGAGGGCTTAGAGGATCCTGAGTAAAGTTTGGTCAAGGAAGGAGTCATTGTCACATAGGAATCCCAAGTATCTTTTGGGCTGACCCTGGTGCACAGGAGGGAACTGTGACCCTGCCTGTCAGAAGTTTTACAGGGCAAACTCCTGTCTACAGGGATCTCTATGGATGGTCCCAAGGGCTTTCAGCCCTCTTTGATGGCTCTGGCTTGCTCAAGAAGTACCTGGGCATGCAGCAGAGGCTCACTGAAGGTTTATGGGATGACCCTCTGCTTCCTTGAGGCAGAGGAAAGAGGCTGCCTCTGATTCCACAATGAGAAACAAAGCGGATGATAAAGCTTCTGGGAGAAAGTCTGCGTGACTTTAATTTGCAGGAGTGGATGGTATGTGACTGATCAAAGATTTCGGTAGATGAATGGTGAGGTGGAAGGAGGTGTTGCAGGGGCCTAGATGTCAGGGCAGGAAGAGCAAGAAACAGACATAGGCAGCGACAGATACTGAAGACACAAGGCAGAACAACTTTGAGTGCTGAGAGTTGTCTGTAGCTGGA
This sequence comes from Mustela nigripes, assembly GCF_022355385.1. Classification (NCBI taxonomy): domain Eukaryota; kingdom Metazoa; phylum Chordata; class Mammalia; order Carnivora; family Mustelidae; genus Mustela; species Mustela nigripes. The sequence goes on from NC_081558.1 coordinate 47,194,438, forward strand.
AACACATTTTTGTTGACCAAAGGGATAGGTTTTTTAGTCCAATTTTTATTTTTCAAAGGGCTCACCATCCACAATTAGCAAGGACAATTGACTAGGAGGTTGTGGTGGCTATCCTGGGGAGAGACAGACAGAATAGCTTGCGTTAGGGGGTTATGTAGGGGTTATAGAGAGAGGAGAGAGGGGAAAAGCAGGTGGGTTTCAGAGGGAAAAAGCAGGTGCGTTTCAGAGTCTGTAGGAAGTAAAACTGAGGGCTGGGTAAGTTAAATCGTTTGCCCAACGTCACCTAAGGCTACTTAAATTATTTGTATTCATTAAAGTAACATAAAATTAAGCATTCCACTTGTATCAGATCATCAGCCCCACTATATGTGCTCAGTAGACACCTATGGCCACCTCTTTGGACAGGCAGATCACCAGAACATTTCCACTGCGGTGAACTGTGCTGTGGATGGTACTCGCATGGAGTCTACACTGTCTGAAGCTCCTAGCCTAAGGTACGGCCCGATTCCCTCCCTCCTCAGTTTGGAGTCTCTAAATGTTTGGGGGCTGAGGTCAGCTGCTTTGTGCTTGACCTGATGGTGGTCCCCAGCCCTTAAAACAGAGGGGAATCCAAAGTGGCTCAGTGATTCCTGCCCCCTGCATGACCACGGAGTGCCCAGGAAGCAGGAAGCAGCTGTTACTGACTCTCTCCTGAGAATGTGATCACAGGGCAGTGGGGGCTGTGGGGAGGCTTGAGGGCCTCAAGCCCAAATCCTGCTTCGTGAGCCATCAGCACGCCGGCGTTTGCCCAGCTTCTGGGCATATTGGCATGCGGCACACACATCTCACGGCTGGAATGGCCCATTTCTGAATTAGATAAAAGATGTCAGAAGAATAATAAAGTTACTTTTGGCGAATACGTATTATCTGTAACGATATAAAATGGGGATTGCAGCCACTACAATTCAATCTTCCATCTCAGAGGTTTATTAGCGCTAATCCCACCAGAATCAGTTGCAGGATCTGGGAGTGTAATAAAATGGACTCATTTTTCACAGTTTTTTTCCCGTCAAGTGCCAGTGGTATAAAAAGAGCAATATTAAAACAAAACAGAACAAAACACCAAACAGGCATTTGTTTACATTTCTCCTGCTAAGTTATGGCTGATTTTTGTAACAGTCCTGTTGTTTTGGGAGAGCGGCTTTTAGGTCCGAGCCATGATAGCAAGCCCATGGCCAATGTCTTTGCTCCCTAATCCCTTGCAGACATCATTAATCAATCATGAAACTCCATCTTCATGACTCCAGACATGACCTTAGGATCCTTCTTTCCCTATGGTCCTAATAAGGGAGAAAATAGGTTAGAAATCTAGTTGCGATCCATGGACTGGGGACAGGCATTTTATCTGACACGGAGCAAGAAAAACATTCAGTTCTCAGAACAGTAATGGGAAACTGTTCTGAGCTTGCTAATTCTGGGAAAGAGGGGGACGTTTTTGCTATTTGGGGAGCTATTAAGAAGGAATGAATGACCACGGTCAAGCCGGCAGCAGCTCTGTGGTGATAGTAGCATCATAAAGAATAATCAGGACCCTCGGCATGATGATGAAAATATTTCCTAGCACTTCCAGCGGGTTTATTTTGTTCCCGGAGAACTCATTTAGTAATATTTTTACAACAGAAGTCTTAACTGTTGAGACCTGGGCTGTCTCTTGGTCAGTGCTCGGACCACCACCCCCTGTCACTTATGGAAAGCTGGACGTACCTGGTATGTCATCCTTTCGGAAGGGATCTCAGATTAATGGTGTCCCTTCTGGGGAGACTATGAGTACATCACATCGCAGAGCTGGTCAAAGCAAAGTCTCAGGAGTTTGCTAGCCGTTTCATCCACACAGGGTTTTGTTACTAGTAGAGGCTCCAAGTGGGAGGTCTCTGTTGTCCTTCCTGAAAAATGAGTGCCATTAGGTTTGTTTTTAAATTGTGCACAACCTCTTCAACTAACTCAAGACTTTTTCATGACTCCTGGCTATTCTACAATGAGCATCCTAAATTGTGAATATAATCAGAGTACAGAAGTGATCTGGGCATCCTCTTGGACCTTATTAAATAATCACAGGTGCTTATTTAAACTATATGTGGGGATGGGTGGGTGGCTTAGTCGGTTAAGCATCTTCCTTCAGCTCAGATTATGATCGCAGGGTCTTGGGATAGGGCCCCACATTGGGCTCCTGGCTCAGGGGTAAGCCTGCTTCTCCCTCTGGCTGCTGCTCCCCCTGCTTGTTCTCTCTCTCTCTCTGACATAATTAAATAAAATCTTGAAAAAAAAATATGCAAATGTCACTGGAGCCCCTCAGAAAAATCCCTTACCCTGGAGACCCCTAACAACATTATGTAGTGAGCGACTCTTCTATTTCACGGGTGATCCGTGCAATTAATGAACTGGAGCTAGTTTCTAACAGTCTTTTTGTGGGGTTTCCTAAGATCTCGGTGTCTTTTCCCAGATATGGGCTGCAAATCTGTCTGCACAAAGTAAGAGAATTCTTAATGTTTGCAAACCGTCTGCTGAACTCCCCCTTCATTTAAAAATCATGCTTGCTTGTTATATCTGTTCTTAGGCATGTTCTTATACATATTAAGGAGAAGCTTTTATTTTATATGCCAAAAAGGCTCAAGAGAGTTGTCATGGACTAGCACTACAACCTCAAAATTTCTTTCCAGGGAAGAACATTAAAAGGCATCAAACTGTCCCTCTCCTTGAGGAATAGTAGCCCCTGCAAAGTTTTCTGTCCTGCCACCTTGCAGAGTGGACTCTGCAACCCCTGGGGTCTCGGGAGAGTTGTGAGGATTGAAGGAACCAAACTTGACCAGAGGTTAGGAGCGGTGTGGGAAGGTCTTGGTATAGCTTAACATGGCTCTGGCAGGAAACAATGAGAGAGTAAAGCCACATTTGTTGGTTGCTGATTCCTTCTGTTCTGTGGTTTCTGTTTTGGTGTGATCACATGGGCTTGAAATACTGTTAGGGCCAGAGAGGGAAGCAGTCCATCTGGTTGATTTCAGGACAAAGCCATTGGCCTTGATTATACTGCTCTGTTCTCTAGGCTTTGATAGAATTTGTTGGCCCTCACGGGGTCCACACGTGGCATTCTGTTCTGTTGTGTAACGAGTTATTGCAAGATATAGTGACTTATACACATGGATTCTGTGGGTTGGGGGATCAGACAAGGAAGAGTGGAAGTGGCATGCCAATATTCCAGGGTGTTGGGATTTCCACTGGGCAGACTCAAAGGTTAGTGGTGATGCCAGTGTAGGGGGCCAGAGTCTCCTGAAGGTCCATTCCTGCACATCTGGTGCCCAGACTAGGATGACTCAGAGTCTGCCTCACGGGCTTCTTCACAGCACGGCAGCCTCAGGGCAGCTAGAGACGAGGGGGAGCTGCCTCACCTGTCGATGTAGCCTCCAAAGCCACCTGTGTGCACTGCATGCAACCCTACCAGGTTTCCAGGTTGGAGGTCACATTGCAGAAGTGCAGCCATCTTTGAGAAATGCAGCCCCCCCACCTCCCTCTGGAGCTCAGTGTGAGGGAGGCCAGGCTATGGAGGGGGTGACAGCTTCCATTGTATGCCCTCGACAAGTGTCTCTATCACCTGCTAGTGCTCTGAATTTCCTGGGTGGTGTTCCTTCTGTAACAGGGAGATCTCTACGAGGAATGGTGTGCCTCTTAAGCCAATTAGCACACTGGCTAGCAGGTAACAATTTCTCCTAAATGCTAACTCATGGAGGTGGTCCTTAAGCTCTGTATTGCCTTCATATAAATGAGAAAAAGATAGCATCTGAATGTGGGGAAAGGGCAAGCAGAGTACAGCCCCTTTGACTCTGGGTCAGCCACTATTACAGAACATAATCTGCTCCCAGCCAAATGTAGCAGTCTTGGTCCGTAGTAGTTTTGCCATTTAAACAAAGAGCCAACGCATTTAGCAGTCTCCACGCCTAGGGCCCTCCCGGTTGCCTCCTCCAGTGTCTATTCCTAGCTACCGTTTTTACTGGACATATGTTCTCCCCTTTCTAAAGCTTCCACAGCTCCCCAGAAACATGATCTTCTGTTGAGGTTCATGAACTTGGCGAGGAAGGGGGTGCATCCCTAGGAATGTTGAAGGCTTAGTGGAACCAATTATGCATTTAATAATTTCTGGATAATTTTTTAATTTCTCACTTCAAATGTAATACCTACGTATTATAAAAAGTCCAGCAAAAAATATAGACAGGTAAAAAAGTGACTCAGAACTCTCTTATAGGAATTTTTAGCAGTGTCGTAGACCTATGTGAAATTAGGGTAGAGGGCTGTGCGTGCGTGTGTGTGTGTGTCTGTGTGTGGGTAGGTGTGGGTGTGTGAAAGAGAGTGAGAAAGACAGAGGGAGAAAGAGATATGAAGAGTTGCCAAGTAAAAGACAGGACCTTGGTTAAATTAGAATTTCAAATAAATCATGAAATTCTTTTTAGTAGAGGTATGTCTCAAATATGTTTATCTGAAAGTCTAATTTAATAGGTTATTTAAATTTGGCAGCCATATCTGTGTGATGTGTGAGTGGGGAGTATATGGGGATGAGTGTGTGTGTACATGGGGTGTGTGTGTGTATGTGTGTGTGTTGTGTGCAGGGGAGTGACTTGTGTTTCGGTGGGGGGATGGGAGGTCAGAAGAAAGAAAGAAGAGATACAGGAAACTTGAATGTGGTTTTTAACAGTTTTCCCCAGATTGGTCTTGTAACATATTTTTGGTTTTGTTCTTTAAATACTTTATTGTAATTTGCTGATTTACATGTCTAGATTCCTATAAGACATAGAGGTCAAGTCTTGTTTCTCTTGAAGTTCCTGCATGTGGCATTGAGTGGATATGCTGATGTGGGCACTCTCAGACTTCAGAACAGTTCATATCTTAGTCGGCTGGGGCTGCTATAACCAAGTCAGACAGACTGGGTGGCATACGGACAGGAGAAACCTGCTTCTTACAGTTCTGGAGGCTGGAAGTTTGAGTTTTGAGCATGGTTGGATTCTCGTGAGAGCCCTCTTCCTGGCCCAAAGCGGGTGACTCCCTGGTGTGTTTTTGCACGACAGAAGAGGTGAGGAGTCTCTGGGGAAGAAGAAGGGAAGAGGTGGGGCCTCTTTTATAAGGGTTCTAATCGCATTCACAAAGGCTCCTCCCTCATGTCTTAATCAATGTCCCAAGGCCTTGTCTTGTAATACCATCACTGTGGGAGTCCGAATTTCAATATGGGAATTTTGGGAAGATACAAGCATTCAGATTCTAGCAGCTGGTGATTCAATTCTGGTGCATCCGTCTCCCTGAATATCAGCCATGAAGCTGTCCACTGCTTGCACTGACTATCCAGTCTTCAGGATGTGACAGAGTAGTCTTGGTTCCCCATGTTGGGCCATCGGAGTCACCTGGAAAGTTTGTATAAAATCCAGGTTCCCAGTCTCACTCCTCCCAAGAATCACAGGAAGCCTGGGGTGGGAAGGAATGGTTCACAGGAACTGAGTAAATAGTAAGTGTTCAGATTTAATGATCTCCTTTTATAAAAGGAAAAGGCAACAGAATCAGACCCATCAGCTATACTACGAATGACTGAATGTGTATGGGGTGGGGTGGGGTGGGGTGGGGTAGGGGTGTGCATGCAAAACACAGGCAGCACCAAGTATAAAAAGTGAAAATTGGTTCATTGATATTTTATAAAGATTTTTCCTCTATGAATTTATGTTGGTGCTACTAATAATAAATCACTTGCCTTGAGCAAGTAATGAAGTCATAAAGATCAGTCTGCAATGAGCTGTGCCCAAAAATGTCTGTAAGGAAAACTAAGGGAAGCGGAAGTTTTGTTTTCCATCAGCAAAGTCCCAGCTGTGCTTTCTGTAGCAAGTGCGAGATTTAACCTAATAAAACTACTTTTCTAGGGCCACTAGGCATAGAGGACTTCTTGGTGGAAGGTTGGAATTGGTCAATGAATGTGTCCAAAAATAAAATTAAACATTTACAAAGAACAGAGCCATGGGGTAGAAGAAAAGTAGCAGTTGATTCTTTGAGTTCAAAGTTCATAAGGTTAGAAGTTCTTCTAGATTCTTCTCTATGGCTTTCCCTCCAAAAATACCATTTTAACACAAGGGAATTGTGGTTACTTAAAAGAAAATCAACTCTGTGACTATAGTAAAAACCACTGAATTGTATACTTTAAATGGATGAATTCTACGGTATGTGAATTTTATCTCAATAAAACTGTTATAAATAAGATCTAAAAATCAGGAGAACCAAATTCCAGAAGCACCAAGGAACAGGTCATTTCATAGTCTGAGGATAAATCGTAGGGCAATTTATCTTCCAGGTGTGACCTTGTTGCAGACTTTCCTGGGAAGATTTGGTAATTGAAGCACATAATAAAAATTTTAAAAATGCAGCAAGATGAATGGTACTGTTTCAAATACTAAAAAGGTAGATTTTTAGAAAACATTAACAGTGAAGAATGTCAAATTGTTCATTATCATTTTTCTTCTGTTATCTAATTTCGTTTATTAGCTGGTGCCCATGTGGGCTTGGCAGGGAGGGAGGAATGGCTGGGATGAAAGCTATTGGCCAGTTGGTAGCTGTTAATGTTTCTCATAAGTCTCATTTACTGAAATCTGTAATTTGAACGTGGCCGTTCTTTGAAATGCTCTAGTCTCTCGAAGTTCAATCAATTTCTTAATCACGTAACCACAGCAGGAGCTGCTGAAACAGAGACAAAGGCTGAAGAAACGTATACACATCCTCTCTTATAGCTCACAAAATATGGAATCCACTGTCTCCTTCACAAAACCTCTTGTAGTAACGTGCATCTAAGTGGGGGTGGGGGTGGAGCTGGGGGGGTTGTGGAGTGGGGAGGGTGAAAAGTACTTTTAAAAGAGAAGGAAAAGAAGTCAGAAACTATCATTGTTAGGTGAACAGTGACAACAAAAAAATCAAGAGCTCCTGATGAAAGGCAAATTATACTATTCACATTGATCGCTTTTTCTCCTTTTTTTCAAATGATTTATTATCCTTGGATATTACAATCAGTTAGCTAGCTTGCTGAAGCATAAATATTCGATCTTGGCTTAATGCTTTTCACAAGTGCTTTTTGCTACAGTCAGACGTCTTTGCATTTCCTCCATCTTTTCTTGGTTAAACCAAGGAGGCAAATATTAGGTGTGCAAAGAGACTAGAAATCATTGACCTGTCAATTAGCCAAGGGAGGGAAAGCCCCAGGGCTTAAATAAAATGCCCGCAGGGAGACACTCCCAAACTGTATTTTCAGACTGCGACATTACCTGTGTCCTCTTGTGGTTTGCTTTGTGTCTGCAGGATACCGTAGAATTCATTTTGTTTCCAAGTCACAGTCTTTTTGCACTTTAGTTATTATTAAAGCAAGCTGTACAAAGATGGGGGCTGGATTTTCAGACAGTCATTGTACGTGTCAAAATTCAGTTTGGAAGAGTGGCTCGGTTAGAGAAGACATTGAGTTGCTTCATAGTACGTCCGCCCGCACCTCCCGCCCTCCAGGCCAATTCTCCAGAAAAGGGTGCCACGGGAGATGTGCTAGCAAGCACACCCAGCCTCTGGGCATTGAGAAGACGGACCTGAGAAGGCGGATCTGAGTGGAGTGCTGACAGCCTCCACTGCACCCGCTGATTTGAGTTCTCTTTTCTGAGGTCAACAAATCTGGCTTCCCAGCTTCCCTATGAAATAATCTTCCAAATACTTGCAGGGTCCTCTCCCCAGCTCTCCATTGCACTCCTTCCTTCCAGCTAACTGTTCTGGTCAGTGCTCATAGGACATGGTTTAAATCTCCCTCATCGCGCGCCTTGGCAGTCAGCATCCCAGACTGAAATCGTGGTTCCACGTGGGTCTGTGTGTGACCTGGTTGGAGGTGGGTGGGGGTTGAGGACGCAGGGGAGGATGTTTCCATCCCTTTATTCATCTGCAAAGCAGAGATCCAGCGCCTGCTTACCTGAAGGGGTTGGGAGGAGGACATGAGAGCTGCTTGTGGGGGGTGTAGCAGTGCCTGGTACCAGACCATCACTGAAACATGGTGGCGGGTATTACAATTCTCCTTAAGAGAGTCCTTTGAAATCCATCGTAGTGGCTGTTGGCCTTTGGCCCTGGTCTGGAAGGCTCCTCTTTTTTGTTCTTCCTGGTTCTGGTCCACTGCCTGGCTCTGACCTTGCAGTTCCAAAACAAAGCGGGGCACCACAGCTAGACGCTGATATGACTCAGTATCAGTGTTGTAACTTGCCGCGGGAGATTTATTTGAGCTGAGTCTCAGTTATCCCCCTGGAAAAACCGTACCTTCTTTGCAGAGTTGTGGGGTCAAATGAGAGGACTTGGATGGGAGCCGGCATCTAGTAGCTCAATATGTGGTAAGTGATTACTGTCATTTCCCCCACTAGAGGTCTTCCTTGGGCTTTGCTCCCATTCTGTACTTGCTTTGTTTATTCTCACTGGCTTCCAACCTCAGACTGAAAGTCACCTTCTTAAGGACTCCTTCTTCTTCTTCTTTTTTTTTTTTAATGTATTTATTTATTTGAGAGAGAGAGAGAGAGAGCTCGTGCTCCAGTGGGAGGAGGGGCAGAGGCAGAGGAAGAGAGGTCTCAAGCGGACTCCCCACTGAACACAGAGCCCAACACGGAGCTCGTTCTCCCACGCATGGGGTCACGACCTGAACTGAAATCACAAGTCAGATGTTTCATCGACGGTGCCCCTCAAGGAGGCCTTCTCGTTCACCCTCTCTGAAAGAGATTCTCTCCTGTTTCTCCTACTGCTGTCTTCACCGTGATGACTTATTTATGCTGTGTACATATTGGCTGTCTGTCTTCCCGACCACACTGTTAAGAGGCAGGAAGGCAGGGACTTTGCTTTGCTCTCTGCAGTAACCTGGTATCTCGCTCCCAGCACATACTTGGTGCGTAATTATTGAAGGAAGACACCCTGATCATCACCACTGTGATGAAGAAGGTGAGAGAGGGACTAAAGTGAGTTTTTCGTCACTAGGATTTTCAAACACAGCATGCGCAAACCTGAATGGCTTTACGCAAACTCCCCAGGGCCACATCTCGAGTGCTGGTGACTGCAGGGCTGGATCGATGCTCCTGAGATGAGGTCGGTTGCATGTGTGCCTTTGCATGTAAACGGGATGCTGAAATCCTCTTCCCACACCTAAGTCTCCTCTCCTACAAGCACACTCTCTGCGGGCCTCATCCTTATCCTTTTCCACACAACCACCAGCTTTCCTGCTAAAAGTGGTTCATGTTTGTTCAGCATTTATAATGTGCCAACCACACTGCACAGGGCCCTCTATGTGTTATTGTCCAAATCACCACAAACACACTTTGTGGTCAATTCACATATTCCTGATGTGCTCCTAAGAGCACGAGGCTCTGACGTGGGCCTTGAAAAGAGAGAACAGGAAGGAGGAGAAAGCAAATACGAGCAAGAATGGAAATAGAAAGCAGGGATCTCACAAAATGGCAGCTTAGATAAAACCGATGAGAAGCCAGTCAAGGAAGTAGAAGTCCCCAGGCCCCAGTCCAAGTTCAGACTAATGCAGGAGTCCACTGTTGCCAGGGACTAGAACCAAAGGCCAGCAGAGGGCTGCCGGTCCAGACAGTGGCCGCTCAAAGTCATCCTCCCCGGACAGCGTGTGACATGGAGAATCTGGTCCTTCCCTGCTGGGGCGCTCTGCCCTGGCGGGGGCCCCACAGCAGGCCCAGTCCCGGGTGTGCCAGTCCACATGGAGGTGGGGAGAGGCCAGAGAGGGGCCGGGACAAGTTCTGCTGGGGAAGGGGGGATTCATTGGCAAAGTCACCACAGATACAAAACACATTTTTGAAAAGCATCTTCACCAGGGGTGTTCTTTGAAAATGGGACAGAAACCTCCCGAATGTCAAGAGATAGGGGTATTTTTTTTTTGCCAAAGCAACAGAATGCTGAGGATTGCAAGTAAAGATTCTTATTATAAAAAGGTGCTAAATTCTGGAGTAGAGTTTAATTATACCTGAGGTATTTCTGACTTCGTGTGTGTATGTGGGGGGGGGGGAGGTTCTGCCTCTCTCTATCACCGTTATTATCTCACGGGTCTCCGTTTTCATTTTTCCCACCACGGGGCTCCTTAGTCATCTTTCCAATCCCCCACCCCCCTTTGGGAGGCAGTTTCTGGCAGAGCACTCAACCGCCAATAAAAGTTGCCCCCTGAGACTCTGACTATTAACAATCAGATTCCTGGCCATGGCTAATCATCAGGTTTAATCACATGTTAATCATATGCCAGATGGCATGGGGGCAAGCTTCGGATATTGCTGGGGCTGGATCTGTACAGCACAGACATGCTTGTCGGTGAAACATGTCTACTGAAAGCATTCGTCCTCGTGCGTGCAGAGCGGAAGAAAGTGAGCAGCACGGGGGTGTTTCAGGCTGCCTGGTGTGATCTCTCTTGATGGATTTGCTCTTCTAAACTGCTGGCCTATCTTTAATGCTGTATTTGATATGGTCCATCTCTCAACCTCTCTGGCTGTTCTACATTTCTGTTGCTGGCTTCTTCTGAATATTTTATAATCAAGTATTTACTGTGCCTCCGGAGATCATTGGAAACTCCATCAGCAGAGCTGCTGCCCTGGGTGTCTGTGGATCTAGCAGGGTGAGCTCTCAGGAGGAAGGCGAGGCCGTATTTCCTCAAACACTCCAGGGGTGTCCCGTCTCACGTGGTAGAAGTCCAGTGGCCTGACCAAGGCGCATAAAGGCTTGCATTGTCTGGCTTCCAGCTATTTCTCTGATTTCATTTTCTTAACCCCCTTTGTTTACTATACTCCGGCCGTATTGGCCTCCTCGATATCTCTGTTTGTTTTCTGTTACCACATAATAAATTGTTCCAAGCGTAGCAGCTCCTACCACACCCCCATTTATTATCACCTTACAGTTCAGTAGCTCAGAATTACGGACAGGCTCAGCCACATTTTCTTCTCAGACCAACATCAGCTTGCCTGCTGGAATGGGCTCTCGTCTGGAGGCTTTTGGGAAAAGTTAACTCCCAGATTCATTTGGGTCTTTGGCAGAATTCTGTTCCTTGCAGTTCTAGGACTGAGAACCCCGTTTCCTGGCTGGCTGCCTGCTGAGGGCCACTCTCGGCTTCTGAAGGCCACCCACATTCTTTGCCATGTAGTCCCCTCCACCTGTAAGCCAGCAAATGTGCATTGTGTCCTCTAAACCAGCAAGCATATACTGGACCTTCTCATGCTTTGAATCTCTCTGACTTTCTCTTTAGCAGCCACCTGATCAAAGTCTCTGTTTTTAAAGTATTCATATGATTAGGTTAGGCTGACCTGGATAATCTTCCTAATTAAAGGTTAACTGATTAGTAATCTTAATTGCAGTAGAGAAATTCTTTTAACATATATAATCATGGGAGTAACACAGGGGCGGGGAGAAATCACAGATCCCTTTTTAGTTCTGCCTCCCATGCTTTTCTTCCAACGTGCTATGATCAGTCCTCACCTCAGGACCTTTGCACCTTCTCTCTCCTCTTTTTGGAACTCCTCCCCAGAAAGTCACATGGCTTATACAATTGACATTTTGTGTCTTTACAATTTTGTTTGTTTATTATCTCTCTTCTCTCACTGGAAGAGAGGCCCCTGAAGATGGATGTTTTGTCTGTTTTATTCAGGGCTGTATCCTCATCTCTAAAATAATTCCTGGCACTTAGCTGATGCTCTACACATGTAACTAAATAAACATATAGATGAATCTTTAGCTCCTCCCTCTCTCTTCTTCTAAGATGTCTATGAATGGTGGAATGCCAAATAAAATGATCCTTAACAATAGCTTGTCTCTCTAGGAAGTCAAGCCTGAACCATGGAAGGAATCGGGAACCTCTGCTTTTCTACCTGATCTAAATGAGCACAGAGTTTAAAGAGGAAGGCTCTTTTATCTCCATCTGTCAGTCTTCCTTACATTGTACACATTAGTCTCTTCTTTGCCTGGAAGTACCTTATGCGTTCCCATCTCTCTATCCAGCCCGGGGCTGGAAGCGCCATGAAGATGTTTTGTCTTCTTCCCATTCAATGAGAGACTTGTACACACTAGAATATGCTCCTTTTCCTTGCCAAGAATATTCTCTACTTTGAAAGGTCCAGGTCGGGTCCCACAGGCTCTGTGGCATTCTTTGATTGCTGCATTTCATGGGGAAAGCTTTCTCTTGTGAGCCAATTTAATATCTGAACCAGAAGCCCTGGGAACCCAAGGGCTGCGTCAAATGCAGCGGTCTGTTTTTTGGCATGCAGAGTCATTTTTAAACATTTGAGCCTTCATTTAAAGGAGAATGCAATAAAAAACATTTGAAATTCTCTCTTACAGTATGTATAAATCAAGCCGTCATCCTGTATGCCTTAAATTCATAATGACATATACCAACTATCTCTCAATAAAACTGGGGAAAAACAGCAACAACCAAACCCTGGGCTTCTCATTTTTCTTAAGAGTAAAACTCGGGCAAGACTGTGCTCTGATTTCCGCGCGGCGGCTGTTGGGGCTTGCGCGAAGCCTCCTTTCAGCTGGGACCTGCGTCTGCCGCTTTCCATCGTCTCTACCTGTCCCCGCTCTTTCACCCCAGATGAGGTCTGAGCGTTGATTGCCATGTATCGTTTTTGTGGCTGATATTTTTTAAAGCAAAGAAGTAACTCTCTTTATCCCTGTTTTGTCAAAAGTGAGAGGGCAGCTTGTAGATCCCTTCACCCTACCTTGTGGCTATCATCGGCCTGGTCCCCTGCAGACTTTTGAGTGTTGCTGTTTCTGCCCAGTCTGCACGCTCTGTAAGGCTCAACGTTCTGTCTGCCTTGTTCACTGCTGAATTCTGAGAGCCTGGAGCATCAGAAATGATCAATCAATGTTTACGGAGTGAACAAGCACCTGGTATCTAAAATCTGTGCAACTGACCCAACTCCTAATGACCCCTGACTTTACCGTTGTCTCTTTTTTAAGATTTTATTTATTTTTTGGGGCGCCTGGGTGGCTCAGTGGGTTAAGCCTCTGCCTGAGCCTTCATGCTCAGGTCATGATCCCAGGTCCTGGGATGGAGCCTCACATCAGGCTCTCTGCTCGGCAGGGAGCCTGCTTCCTCCCTCTCTCTCTGCCTGCCTCTCTGCCTACTTGTGATCTCTGTCTGTCAAATAAATAAATAAAATCTTTAAAAAATATATTAGGATGATGTTTATAGGGTTCCATGCTGGGCATTGCATACAGAGGGATACTGATCAAGCAAACAGACCCCTTACTTCTGGGAGGGAGAATAAGGAATCCATGCAGGTAACTGTTCATGAAGAGTACTCTGAGAACATGAAAAGCACCATGGGGGCTCAAAGCCAAAAGGTATCAGGGAATTGGGGACAGAAGGGAAGGGTTTTAACTGTGCCTTCAAGGAGGAGCAGAATCTTGAAAGACAGGATGTTTCTGGTAGGGTGAAATGTATGAAAAGCCCAGAGGTGAAGAAGTACCATATAGGTCACTTACTTATTTCAATGCAACATCCAATGATGCGTCCCCAAGGGTGCCCTTTGTATATAGTAGATGCTCAACAAACATTTCATTGGCTAGAAGCACTTATTGAACCCCCTGCCTTTGGTGTCATGCTAGGGACGATATCAGATTTATATCAATTTGATAAATTTATAGTTTTTGGAAAAATTGCAGCTCATGATAGAGATAGGAACTACAAACAGCTAGTAAATCAAGAATGTTGTTATTATGCATTTGGAGGTAATATTTGTGGTCAAAGCCTCGGGGTGATCTGCAGATGGGCACTTTAATCTCACACACGTGCAGTGTAGCCCCAAGATTTTCTGGTTTTCACATTCTAAAATCTGATACTCTGGGCTGCTAATCATATGCTGATCCACTCAGGGCCCACTGTTTCTTCGTTGTTTCCAAATTTGATTAATGTTCCTGCCTTCATGCCCCCTCCTGGTGGTGAGGCACCATGCCACAAATTACGCCCCCCAGTGGGTTTCAGGGAGCAGAGGAAATTTCTTTTCTAACAGTGAGGAGCTCCCAGGAAATTTCTTGGGAAAGCTACCTGATCCTATCACAAAGCAATGCACCCTGGAGTTGAGCAAGAGGGAGGACAGCACTGCTTCTCCGGCTGGAGGGAGATAATAAGAGTCAATGGACAAGCCAGTTTCAATGGACACCAAGGAGTAGCACACAAGAGAAAAACATTTGCGCTGAATGTGTTGAAAGTAATGATTCTGACCTTTAGAGAATTTGTTAACACAAACTTAACTTCATTTAAATCTTCAATTAATGTGGCTATATTATAGATTAGCGGACTCTCACAATATAGACATTTTAATAAGATTTTGGATTTGATAGCTTTATCTAGCATCAGCGATGGGCTTGCTTAGTTGAATTTGGTGATGCAAGCCCTGCCTCCAGATGTTTGCATGTAGGCTCTTTGAGTTTCCCAGTGGCTTGGTACCCAAGGCCATCTCATCTAACTAACTTGCTTGAATCCACTTCTCTCCCTGTCTATACCATGTGGCCTCACAGTTGATCAGGTTCTTTCTGAACACCTGAGTGGTGGGGCCTTTTTTACTAGAATAGGAAACAGTTCTGTAGAATGGCACTCATTATCCTTTTATTTGATCACCAAACAGTATTTTTAAAACACTTAACGGATTTTTTTTTTTTTTAAAGATTTTATTTATTTATTTGACAGACAGAGATCGTAAGTAGGCAGAGAGGCAGGCAGAGAGAGAGAGGAGGAAGCAGGCTCCCTGCTGAGCAGAGAGCCCGATGCGGGGCTCGATCCCAGGAATCTGAGATCATGACCTGAGCCGAAGGCAGCGGCTTAACCACTGAGCCACCCAGGCGCCCCCACTTAACGGATTTTTTAAACAAAGAATGAATATACACACAGTAACCTATCAGTATAAAAGGGCATATCATGAAACATTTTCTTTCGCCATCTAGCCCCAGGTCCTCTTCCCAGTGCATTTCATGTGTATTTCCAGAATATTCTTGCCTTAACACAAATGTATGTGTATGTACACAGTCTCACCCCATGTTTTTGTTTTTGTTTTTCCAGCACACATGTCCCTTTTTTTTTTTCAATCGTGTATCTTGGAGATGATCCCAAATTGGTATATAGAGTTCTGCACTCATTTTTTACCTCTGCATAGTATTCCAATGTAGAGCTATATTATCATTTATAACCAGTTCTCTTTAATGGTAATTTAATGGTTGCTTAAAAAGTGATATTTTTGAGTCCCACCCTTTGCCTTTATACATGTTTTTGCCAATTACCACCCATCCCCAGTCCCACTCTACAACATCTATTTATCCTTCAACCAGTTTAACTTCCTTGGAAAACCTTCCCCAATTCCTGAAGGCAGAGAGCATTTTGCACACACCTCTGTCATAATGTTTGGTGCAGTTTAACACCCTAGGATGTACGCATGGGTCTGGCCCTTCTACCTGTACTGGAAGATGGAACACCCTTGGGCCAGGCTCTAGCTCCTGGATCTGGGTCACCTGAGGGCACAAGGGACCATACAGACCTGTTGTTTTAGCAGGAGCTGTGGGAGGTGGAGGAAGATAGGTAGTTTGGTCATGAAAAATATTATGACTGGATCCTATAGCCATTTGGAGAGGAGAATTGCTTAAATCCGTTGTAGTTATTGTAGGTAAGCTATTTACATGTCTTGCTGGGCCTCAGATGAACTTAACGATATGGGTTAAAGTCCAGATGCTGGGGCTTTTCCCGGAGATGCCACTTTAGGAGTCCAGGGACAGGTGTCAGCCATTTGTATTTTTTACAAGTTCCCTGGATGGCACTGATATGCAGAGCATGGTTGGAGTACCTCTAATCTTTGTGGACAAATGTAAGAAGTAGAAAGAAGTGTTCTGACCCTCAAGGAGTTCACAGTCTAGGTAGGGAGACAGTGAAAAAGGTAAAAAGGAAGCGAAATCTCAGTACAAAATGTTAAATGTGTGTTGAAAGACCCATGCAGGCTGGGGCATTAGAAAAGGCTTCACAGGGGCGCCTAGGCGGTTCAGTGGGCTAACGCCTCTGCCTTCAGCTCGGGTCATGATCCCGGGGTCTTGGGATCGAGCCCCACATCAGGATCTCTGCTTGTTGGGGAGCCTGCTTCCCCTCAACCCCGCCTGCCTCTCTGCCTACTTGTGATCTCTCTCTCTCTGTATCAAATAAATAATTAAAATCTTAAAAAAAAAAAAAAAGAAAGAAAGAAAGAAAAAAAAGAAAAGGCTTCACAGAGGAAATGAAACTTGAGCAGGGCCTAGGAGGGTGGGTACCCAGTCTACAGGGTTCTGTATCCTTGAGGTTAGTCATTGGACAGATGCATTTGTAGTCTTTTGAAGGAGGCAGTGGAGTGTAGACACAAAGAACAAGGGCTTTGCAGCTCACTGCTGTGCTGTCGGTCATGGCTGCATGATGTACTGTTTTGCGACTTGAGCAAATAAATTCCACATCTAGGCTTCCATTTCCACATCTGTTAAACAGAAACAATACTTTTCACTTCAGAAGCGTTGTGAAAATGAAAGGAGATTAATTTATGCAAAAATCTTGGTATCTGGAAAGCCCTTGAAAAAGGCGATCTTTTAATAATAAGTTAAACATAGTTCCAGGTTTTATTCTAAATCTTTCTCTCAGGAAAGTCAGATGTGGCATATAGGGACTGGGGACTCAGCAAGAAAGCAAGAAAGAGGGGTCTGTCAGAGAGAGGGGCTGAAGTACTTTGTGGGCTCTAGTGAATTTTCAGCTCTGCAGCTCTTAGCCATGACCAACCATCCATTTAAACCCCAGGCCAAAGGAGCCCACTGAGCCTTCCCTCCATTGCCTTGTTTCCTGAGGTGAGCAGCCCAGGGTGTTGGGCAAGCTGAGAGTCAGACCAAAATTGGCTGCAACCAAGGAATGGCACATGTCCCTCCAAATCCTATTAAAATAATAATTTTAAAAAGAACTAGAATATGGATTAAAATGATTTTCCATCTAAATCTTCCCAGTGCCACAGTCTATCCCACTATTTTGGATGAAGCTTCAGGACTGTTAGAAGCAGACTTTCCTTTGACTCTGTTTAAGCAATGACAGCCATTGCTCAGCGGCGGGCTGCACAGCGGCCATCATCCCGCTCACTCCCTGGGCCAACCCCCAGCCAGCAGCAAATCCATTCTCTGGAAAGGATCTAATGGCATCTTTATCATGACCACGTGAAACATCCGGACTGTCTGAAAAACTCCCTCAATACATGTTGAACCCACAGTCTCAATGGCTAGAAATAAATAATGGTGTAGACAGAAGGTCAAAGGGAGAAGAGGAAGGTAAGAATCAAAGCAAAAAAAGGAAAGAAAAAGAAAGCAGGGAGAAAAGTTGAAAGGAAACAAAGAGTGAGGAAAGTTGAAAGGAAAAAGGGAAAAGAAAAACATACTAGAATGGGAGGGGAAAAAAAGACAAAGAAAGAGGAGAGAAAAGAGAAAGTGGGTGGAGGGCTTTGTAGCCCCTCCTGATTCAATGTCAGCGAAGCTACGAGGTGTCCTGTTCCGCCATGGCGGGCACCCTGTGTGTGGGCCAACCTTCATGTCATGAATGAAACACGATTTGTTCCCCCCGCGTCTGCTGACATCAATCAATGAGGCTGTTTTCCTCACCAAGGCACAACGAGGTGATAAGGGGAGATGTATAAAAAGCGCTAACTAGTAGGAACAACAATTACTTTTGAACTTTAATGAGGTACCTGACAAGAAAGGCAGTTAATTTCTACCTAACGATCTGTTGTGGTCCTTGGAGTCATGCTCTGGGGTTACATTGGTCTTATCGAACAAGGCTCTTGGTATCCTCTGACCATGTGTCCAGAAGAAAGCCACTGATTCAATGCGGGGACTGCACAAAGACGGCCCTGTGGTCATTTTTCAGCCCTCAGTTTCTAAACTGTGGGGAGAGAATGGGAAAGAACAACTATTTTAAAAGAGAAATCCTGGGGCACCTTGGTGGCTCAGTGGGTTAAAGCCTCTGCCTTCAGCTCAGGTCATGATCTCAGGGTCCTGGGATCGAGCCCTGCATCGGGCTCTCTGCTCAGCGGGGAGCCTGCTTCCTCCTCTCTCTGCCTGCCTCTCTGCCTACTTGTCATCTCTCTCTCTGTGTGTCAAAATAAAATAAATAAATAAATAATTAAAAAAAGAGAGAGAGAAATCCAATTGGGTGAAGCCTATTTTATGGAGTTGAGATATGAAGAATAAAAATGTAAGCATGTAACAGGTTTCTTATACTGTTATGTGGAGGAAAAACCCTAGATCACTTTTCCTTGCTGTGGCCCATGTGGAAAGATGCTGATGTCAATTAACTTTCTTTAATACCATCAGTTACACTTGGCATTAACAAGAGTTATTCTGTTGCCTGTGTATAATAAGACATACTGGATAACTCAAGATGAATGAATGTTTAAACAACTCTGACTTTCGTTAGAAGAAAGTCAGGATGGCCCACAGGCTGCCACACCTCTTTGTGCAAGCAGACGTGGCTAATTGATAGCTGCACAAGTCCCATCATGTCCCTACATGAGCTCAGAATTCTTCTCCACACAGCACCCATCATCCTGTGACGGGAGCTGTCATGTGGAATGAAGCCTTTTAAACATCCCTGATGTAGATCATAAGAAAAAGTTATATTTCTCTTCCCTCCTTGCTATTTTTTTCCTCCTCCTCCTTCTTCTTTATGGAAATGCTTGAGGACAAATAGCCTGGGCTTTGGATTTCCAGCTGAATCACTAAATGGCTCATTGCTTATTATGTCACTTTGAAAAGTGGGCCATTTTAGAAGTTCCACTAGGGAATTTGACAGGATTGCTGAGGCAAGGCTGCATTTGAGTTTCTGAGCTTTTTACTCCACAGCAGACATTGATGGAAGCCAACTTCTGGAACAGATGGAAAACTGTGCATTTCGGGAGAGAAAGCAAATGGGTCACTCCGAGTGCCAATCCAATTCTTTAGGCTGAGAAAGTTTTCTGTGATGACAACGGGACACCAAGTGACCCCGAGTGCTCACGTCTGTGGGCTCAGTTTCTTTCTTCCTTGTATCTTGAAGTCATGAGCAAAGTCAGGCAGATGACCATACAGGACAAAATCATGTGATAGGAGGGAATACTTAGGCTACAGTTTTCAAACTGGAGAAGTGAAATGGTTTCATTAAAGATGCATTCTTCATACAATGAAAAAAAAAAAAACACAGCCCTCGTCTTTGGTTGACACATGATTATTAGATTCTTCAGGATTACTTGAATTTGTCTTGCAACTGACACAGCACAAATGGCATCAGAACTTTTCGGACCACCAAGGAAGCAATTTAAAAATTCAATATTGTAGAAAAAGAAAACAAATCAGGCCTTGTCGGTTAGTCCTAAATACACACACTGCCATTTCATGGCTGACCTGTGTTAGAATTTACTCCTGGTGGCTCACTTATGAAAATATTAATTCTTGGAATGTTACATTTGGCCAGAAATGATCTATTATTTTTGGTAAAGATTTTATTTATTTATTTAACAGAGAGAGAGAGAGAGAGAGAGAGAGAGATCATAAGCAGACAGAGAGGCAGGCAGAGAGAGGGGGAAGCAGGTGCCCCACTGTGCAGGGAGCCCGACTGCAGGCTCGATCCCAGGACCCGGAGATCATGACCTGAGCTGAAGGCGGAGGCCCAGCCCACTGAGCCACCCAGGTGCCCCGGCCAGAAGTGATTTATACGTGAAAACTGTTACATTGCCTCTTTTAGCAGAAAAAGGGCAGGTGATGGGCATGACTTGGATTTCTGTGCTGTGGGTGAGGAGAGCAAAGGTTCCAGAGCGTCTGCTTCCTGGATGTGCCTCCTTGAGCAAGTCATCCAACTTCCCTGGACCTTGGTTTCTTTATCTATAACCGCAGTAATCATATACATCTTTTAGTTGCTGGGGAGCCAATAATGAGTTAGTGCATGTGCAGAACCTAGCACAGGGCCTGATATACTGGTGAATTCTATTTGTTATTTTCTATGGGTCTGAATGGCAGTGTTCCTTCTGGTTTAGAGAGTATTGAGGAAAAATGATCTTGGTATTGTGGAATGGAAAAGCTTTCAAAATCATTCTCTTGGGCTTAGATTTTTAAGCTTCCGCCTACAGCAATTTTTTTTTTTTTAATACCTCTTATGGTGGATTACAAAAATGGCCCAATTCTTCCTCTTCCTTCTGTCCACACCCTTTGCCATATGACTTGGAATCTCTTGCCTCTTGTTTCTGAATGTATCATGTGATTTCGTTTGGCCAGTGAGATGTTAGTGGACATGATACAAAGGAAGACTTGACAAAGCCATTCAGTGTCTCTGCTGGTTCTGAGTCATTCCACAGTGTAATTCCAAGTATTCTCCCCATTCCAATTAGGATTCCTTTGAAGGTCAGTTCCAGTTGGTGCGTTCACAGAGTCTGGTATCGCAGTGAGTCATTTCTTTCAAATTGTCTCTTGCCATGTCCGCAGCCTGCTCTGGGCTTCAAAGTCAAGAGCATCACTGAGAAATGCTGCCAGGTGAAGAGGGGTTGTTGGCAGTTCATATATTGTTAAACAAACCTCAATCACAAGACAGATGTAGCTCCTTTGGTCTTTGTGCCAAATTGTATTATTTCCGTGGAAAAACAGATTTGCCTTATCTAAAGAAAAAAAATAAAAAGTAAACATTTTCTGGTTAAAAAAAAAAAGTACACATCTGTCGTTCCCATGAAAATGCGCAGGTCAGTCTGCTGGAGAATGAGAGACGTGGCGGCGAGCCAGTCACGGCAACCCAAAGCATGCGACCTTCAGTTCGTTCCCAGTTATGTAACAAAGACAAGCCAAAAACAACAAAGTCACTTAGCTGACCACCCTAGATTCATGATCAGTAAGTAATAATTGTAGCATGCCAATGTAGCAATTGTGGTTGTTTGGTGTGTAGCATTACTAAAGCAATAGATAACTGTTAGGCTTCTATTACAGTTCAAATTTTCTTGTGTTGCAATTATGGCTTCTTTCTCAGGCTTGCCAGATGTATTGGGAATTCCTTGAGAGGAGGAATATCTTCTTTACCTTGTATCCCCTTGGCCTAGCACAGTACTTGATGGGAAATAAATATTCATCACTTGAGGGGCACCTGGGTGGCTCAGTGGGTTAAAGCCTCTGCCTTCGGCTCAGGTCATGATCCCAGGGTCCTGGGATGGAGCCCCGCATCGGGCTCTCTGCTCAGTGGGGAGCTTGCTTTCTCCTCTCTCTCTGCCTGCCTCTCTGCCTACTTGTCATCTCTGTCAAATAAATAAAATATATTTTTTAAAAAAATATTTGTCACTTGAAGTTCCAGCTTTAATAGGACATTCCTCCACTCATTGGTTTATTTGTTACTACATCTATATTCTCATTATTAAATGCCTATAATATACCTGGGCACCTCCTGGGCACCTTGACATTGGGGCTGTAGCCTTGGAATGGGGGAAGGAGGCTGAGATTCCATATTTTTTTATTAAGTTTTTCAGTTTAGTTCCAATGTAGTTAATGGGCGGTGTGCTGTTTAGTTTCAGGTGTATGATATAGCGATTCAGCAGTTCTATGCATTACTCAGTGCCCATCATGCCACGTGAACTCTTAATCCCCTTTACCTGTTTCACCCATCCTCCCACCTGCCTCCCTTCGTTTGTTCTCTAGAGTTACGAGTCTCTTTCTTGCTTTGTCTCGCTTTCTTTTTTCTTTGCTTGTTTGTTTTGTTCCTTAAATTCCATGTGAATGAAATCATATGGTATTTGTCTTGCTCTGAGTGACTTATTTCACTTAGCATTATACTCTCTAGCTCTATTCATGTTGTTGCAAATGGTAAAATTTCATTCCTTTTTTTTTTTTTAATCTCGTTCTTTTTATGGGTGGATAATATTTCATCATGTTTATACCACATCATCTTTATCCAGTCACACTTGGGCTCTGCCATAATAAAACCATTGTATATAATGCTGCAATAAGCATAGGGGTGCATGTATCCTAGTGAATTGATGTTTTTTGTATTTTTGGGGTAACTACCCCATGGTATGGTTACTGGATCATAGGCAGTTCTATTTTTAACTTTTGTGGAACCTCTATACCATTTTTTAAAAGATTTTATGTACTTATCTGAGAGAGTGAGCAAGAGAGAGAGAGAGCAGGGGGAGGGACAGAGGGAGAGGGAAAAGCAGACACCCCACCCAACATGGGGCTCAATCCTGGGGCTCCGGAATCTACTTACACCCTTAACCAACTGAGCTACTCAGGCACCCTCTCTATACCATTTTCCAGAGGCGCTGCACCAGTTTGCATTCCCACCAACAGTGCATAAGAGTTCCTTTTTCTCCACATCTTTGCCAACACTTGTTTCTTGTGTTTTGATTTTAGCCATTCCGATGGGTGTAAGGTGATATCTCATTGTAGTTTTGATGGAGAGTGATGCTGAGCATCTTTTCATGTGTCTATTGGCCATCTGTATGTCTTCTTTGGAGAAATGTCTGTTCATATCTTTTGCCCATTTTCTAATCTGATTACTTGTTTTTCTGGTTTTGAGTTGCATTAATTTTTATCTATTTTGGATACTAACCCTTTATCAGATATGTCTACCATTCTATAGGTTGTCTTTTAGTTTTGTTGATGGTTTCCTTTACTGTCCAGAAACTTTATTTTGTTGTTGTCCCAATAGTTTATTTTTGCTTTTCTTTACCTTGACTTAGGAGATATATCTAAAAAAATGTTGCCACAGCTGATCTCGGAAACATCACGGTCTATGCTCTCTTCTAGGATTTTTATGGTTTCAGTTCTCACATTTAGGTCCTTCATCCATTTTGAGTTTATGTTGTATATGGTATAGGAATGTGGTCTGTTTTCATTCTTTTGCATGTAGCTGTTCAGTTTGAGAATCTGTATTTCTAAGAATCTCCTAGGTAATTCCATCCTGCTGATTCCTTCTTCCATCCTCTGAGAAGTAAGAATCTAGTTGATTGTTGCCATATGACAATGTTTGGTCCAGAGTTGCTAGCTCATCAGAC
Source organism: Mustela nigripes (assembly GCF_022355385.1). Taxonomy (NCBI): domain Eukaryota; kingdom Metazoa; phylum Chordata; class Mammalia; order Carnivora; family Mustelidae; genus Mustela; species Mustela nigripes. The sequence goes on from NC_081558.1 coordinate 47,217,528, forward strand.
CTTCTTAAGAAAAACAGTAATTCTGTTTTATCTGAAATACCCTGGTTGTTCATGGTAGTAACTAATGTTTGCAAAGATACTTACAAAAATGGGAAACCTTTCTTTGACTATTTCATGACAAAAATAGGAAACCCCTCTTTGACTACGTCATGGAATTAAGTACATGAACTATTCTGATTCCAAATGCTAAGAATCACCCCTGCTGATTTCACTGTACTTTGGATTTTGCATTTCATGGGTTTGCCCTTCTCAATGTATGGTTTGCATTGCTCAAAATAGATTTTCAGCTTATTAGAGACGTGCGTGGGATCTTCTTCTTATTTTTCCATCTGCTAAAATATGTGGCAGAGTATCCAACACCCAGTGGGAGGTCAATAGATACTAGTAAACCATCTAATGGAGATAAATGGTATATTTCATAAAGCTGGAATGGATTTTCATATATTATCAGTAGGAGTTTTATTTTGGAGCGGGCAAGCAGAAAGCATTGCTTAATTTTATTAATTGCCCTCATTTATTAGAAAAAATATTAATAGCTTCAGGAAGTCTTGGTTGGCATGGGAAGAAGTTTAATATACTGAGGTGGTTATGATGGCATTTGCCTGGGCTGTCAGAGAGAGGAGACAGTGCTGTCTTTATGAAAGCAGTTGTCTTAAAAAAAAAAAAAAAAAAAAAGTACAAACTTAGTAAAAGACCCAATATTCTTAATGATAGATGAGCCAATGCTGAAGGACAGAAGTGCACATTTTCTTATAAAACCTAATGATATTATAGATGACACAGTGGAACAGAAATCATGGAGGCAAATTTATTATTATTTATTTTATTTTATTTATTTATTTGGCAGAGAGAAAGAGGGAGAGAGAAAGCACAAACAGGGGGAGTGGCAGGGGGATTGGCAGGCAGAGGGAGAGGTAGAGGGAAGGAGAAGTAGTCTCCCCGCTGAGCAGAGGGCCGGAGGCAAGGCTCAATCCCAGGACCCCAGTATCCTAACCTGAGTCAAAGGCAGATGCTTGACTGACAGCCACCCAGGCACCCCTAGGCAAACACATCTTGCTTCAGGATTCCAAATATCTTTGGCGAGCCCACCTTGCATAGATGTCATTATGAACTTGTCATACATACCCTGAAGGACTAGATTACTTCTTTCTCCCTCCCTTCCTCCTTCCATCCCTGGCTTGCTTCCTTCTTTCTTTCAGAGAGTATGGGGGTGAGTCAAAGTGAGAGGGAGAAGCAGAGTCCCTGCTGGGAATGGATCCTGAGATCATGACCTGAGCCAAAGGCAGATGCTTAACTGACTGAGTCACCCAGGTACCCCTGAAGAATTACTTCTGAAAACTGTTGACTCTTCACTTAAAGCACAGCGCCCCTTTATATATATATGTGACACTCCAGAGTATCCTAACTGCTTTATTAGCTAAATTGACCTCACAACAGTGCTGGTAGGTTGGCATGGAAGATACTGTCAAGAAAATGATCTAAAATTTGAAAATAGGCAAAAGGGAAATGGTTTTCTTCACTATAGCACAAACATTATCTAACAAATCCTCCAGGGATGATCTAAGTCTACAAAGGTGTAGATTTTCTATTGACCAAGCCAGGGGTCAGAAAACTTGTGTGAAGCCCTAGATACTAAATATTGTAGGCTTTGCAGAATATACACATTATGGGTTGAATATTTTTCTTCCTCCCTGTTTTTTAAAAGCAGCTCTTTAAAAATGTAAAAGCCTAGCTTCTTTTGTGTGCTGTGGGCTGGATTTGACCCCTGGGCAGTAGTTTGTCTCTCAGGCTCTTGAACTAGGCTATTTTACAACTCTGTAGGGATAAAAATTAACTTGTGAGAAATGAATAGCATTGCAAATGATTCTTGTCTGAGAGGAATGTAAATAATTCCTCTCCACAGGGATGCAAATAAATCTTGTCCAGGAGAGATGCGATTGATTTCCCTGTGGTGAAAAGGGATAGCCCCCAATATTACCATTTATAGCCTTGTAGGGTATTAACCAGTTTTGCCTCTATGAGCAAATTTATTTTGGCATCCCTTTGAGTGACTAAATATATTTCTATTCCTTATATTCTCCTTTGAAGTATCTTACTAGCCGTGTCATTTACGAATGAGTTGAATAAAAATTTTAAACATATGTTTTATATTTCACGAGTATCATATTTTTAACTCTTTTGAGAGTTATCCTACACCAGGAGTATTATCTTCTTTCGCTTTACCAGTGATTAAGTGTTTGCCTAAGTTAAACCAGTACAGAGACCAAATGGGACTTGAACATGTCTTTGGGTTCTTCGTGGAGGAAAAAGCAATCCTGCCATTTTGCCCTCAGTCCAGCTCTGACTTACCTGAAAAATTTAATTTTCCTCCTCTGGGAAAAAGAAAACATTTCTAAAAGAAAACAGTTTGTATTTCTTGAAAAGAATGGTTTCCATTTTAAAAGGCTTTGCATCTCAAGATAGGCCATGAATTGGTAACTTTCTGACAGCCATGAATTATCAGGGCATCCATAAAGAACAGGACTCATAGATGGCCCAGGTTCCTCAGAAGCCCACTTCTTAGGTAAACCATGAGACACGGGGAGGTCCCGTATTTTGTTATCCAAGACAAAATCTCCTGGTGACATGCTGAAGTTATACACTATGTTGGTGACCAAGCTGAGAATAGAACATATACTTCCTAATTTTAAAATTTTTCCTCTGCCACATACTGTTACCTGACATTTTTCTGTATCATCCATTTATAAAAATGAATTTAAAATGGGATGGGCCAAAGGGTCACATCATCTCATCGACATTTACTACTTGATTTATTTTCATTAATATTGTGATCTTTTTTTGATTAATGTGACTAATGTTCTTCACAGGGCTGGGAAATATATAAATTATGGGGTTAATTAGTGTTGACGTTTAAACTCAGAATGGAATCATATTAATCGAATACATCTATTTGATGGGGGGTTAATTAATTAGGTTCCCAAAACTTCTTCTGATACATTCCACTCCATGTTAATGAACCTCATGGATCACCTTATTAAGCTGTAACCGTTACTTCCTTTTTCCTCTGCACTATTAAGCCATGTTTAATTTGTTCTCATAGTTCCCGTGGTCAATAACAAGGCCTTTATTTTTACACCGTGTAATTGGGGTTAGGAATGTTCACTTTCTCTCATTTGGTGCAGTGTTTGTATGATACATGTCATGGAAAATGCTTAGCTAGAGAACTGTTAAACACTAAAAGGAAAAAAAAAATCAAATTGGCATTAATGAAGTGTGGGAGTGATATAAAGCTAAAAATGGTATTTATGAGTTAGCAAAGCTTTAAGTTTGAAAATGTTTGCTATAGAGCAGCACAGGGATAAAAATTACAAGTTTTAAATGGCACTTATTTTCTTCTTCAGCATCCTTTTAAAAATAAATACATATTTCTGTAGTGAAGTTTAATTTACATAGAGTAAAATTTGCAGATCCTAAGTGTATAGTTTGATGAGTTGTGAAAATGATGTGGCCAGGTCACTATGGCTCCCATTAGGATAGAAAACATATCTAATGTGGCAGAATATTTGCTTGTACCTCTGCTCAATCAGTCCCTCTGGGTGAGGTCCCTCAGCCAGAGGTAACTCCTTCCTGATTTTTAATACCAGAGGTTAGTTCTTCCTGTTCTTGAACTTCAGATAACTGAAATCTTACAGAATGGACTTTATTTATTCTGACATCCTTGATGCAACATGGTTTTGAGATTCCCCTGTATGGCAGTATCAGTTTGTTCCCTTTTGTTTTGCTGAGTAGTGCCCCATTGTACGACCATGCCACAATTTGCTTATCCATCCTCCCACTGATGGGCGTCTAGATCTTCCTTGCCCCAAGGTTTGCCATTTATATATAAGGTTGCTACGAACGGTCTTGTATAATAAATCTTAGGATTGAAACTGATGGATCAGAGGGTAAGTAACAAAAAAATTGCTCAGTAATTTTTCAAAATTCTCGTTGACATTTATTGTTAGTTTTTTTTTTTTTTTAAGATTTTATTTACTTGACAGAGAGAGCATATGTAGGCAGAGAGGCAGGCAGAGAGAGGAAGATGCAGACTCTCTGCTGAGCAGAGAGCCAGATGTGGGGCTCGATCCCAGGACCCAGAGGGAGATCATGACCAAAGCCAAAGGCAGACCCTTAACCCACTGAGCCACCCAGGTGCCTCTAATTGTCAGTTTTAAATTGTAGCCATTCAAACGAGTGTGTAGCGGTATCTCACAGTGTGTTTAATTGGTATTTTTCTGATGACTAATGATGTCGAGCACATTTTTGTGTGTGCTTATTGGCCCTTTGTACATATTCCTTTGCCATATGCTGATTTAATTCTCCTCCTCTGCCTTCTTGTCTTTTTTTTTTTTTAACATTGGTTAAATTTTTTTGATTTACAGAAATTTAAATGTTCTGAGGATGAGTCTTTGCCAGAAACATGTATTGCTAATATTTTCTCCCATTCTGTAGCTAATTTTCCATTTTCTTAATGGCCTCTTTTGAAGGGCAGAAGTCTTTCATCTTCATGATGTTGAATTTATTTATATTTTTTTAATGGCACACCTTTTTGTGCCCTGTCTAAAAAAAGTCTTTATCTACATCAAAGTCATGCAAATATTCTCCAATGTTTGCCCCTCCAAGTGTTTTAATTCTAACTCTTATATTTAGGTCTATCATTGACTATATTTTGTGTAAGATATGAGATGGAGGTCAAGATTCGTTTTTCAATATAGATACCCAGCTATTTGAATACCATTTGTTCAAAACACTTTCTTTTTGGAATGCATTGCATTGGCGACTTTGTTGAAAATCAATGGACTGTAGAAGTGTAGGTCTATTTATGAATTCTATATTCTGTTTCATTAATCCATTTGATTAGCTTTAAGTTAGTGTTTTGCATTTTTGATTACTGTGAATTCAGTTTTTATTGAAATTGAGAATACAAGTCTTTCAACATTTTAAATTATTTTTCAAGATAGTTTTGGATATTCTACATCCTTCTATACACGTTTTAGACTTAGCCTGTCTATTTGTATGAAATCTTATTGGAAATTTTGTAAGATGTCTAGATAAATTTGGGGAGAATCGACATCTTTTTTTTTTTTTTTTTTGAAAATCGACATCTTATAAATATTTTCCAATCCATGAATATGGTATGTATCTCCATTAATTTGGGTATTCTTTAATTTCTGTCAGCAGTGTATTATAATTTTCAGTATAGACATATTGATAATCTTTTTTTTGATAAATTGACTTCTGATAAATTTATATTTTATATGTGCTATTTCTTGGATCAGTTTTGGAACTATGTTAGGTAGTAGATGTAATCTTTAGTTTAGTTCACTCAAGATTCAGATTTCATGGAGAAATTTATGATTCCTGTCTTAGGTAATGTGCCCATTCATTTTTCAGAATGGATGATTTGGGCTCTTCACTGACAGTCTTTGCAAGACTATCTAGAAGCAAACGGGAGAGTTTAAGAGTCACAAAATGCAATAGGATCTCTCTTATCCAGAGAATAAAGAGTAAATCTTGGGAGGCAAACATGATAATTATTTACTACTGGTTACTGTGCTCAAAAATTAAATGATCTCATTTAATCCTTACATTATCCACATGAGGGGTATAATATTCCCATTTTACTGATATTGTCACATTTTTGAACATTTATAAACTTTGCCTAAGAGGTCTTCATGCTGTGCTAATAGGAATTATTTGCATGCAACAAATTAAGTGTCCCATACAAATTGTCCTCTACTATTCATTAAAGCTGGTACTAATTTAAGAACCGCTGTGAAGAGATTTCAGATAAAAGTTACTAATCATCTCCCTTTAAGATAGGGAGATTATTCTAGATTATCTGGATGGACTCATTATCATCACATGAGCCCATAAAAACAGAAAAAGAAGTTAAGAAAATGTGGTGGAAAAGGAAGGCAAGGAGAAACGTTCTAGAAAGGAAAGTCAAAGAAATTTGAAGTGTGAGAGGTACTTGGACCTGCCATTGCTGCTTTTTCAATGGAGGAAGAGAGCCTTGAGCTCTGGAAAGCCAGCTCCTCTGGAAGCTAATGACCTCTGGCTGACAGCCAGCAGGAAAATAAGTATCTCAGTCCTACAACCACATAGAACTGAATCCCGCCAACAAACAGTGAGGTTAGATACAGATCTATCCCCAGAGCCTCGAGAAAGGAATGCAGCCCTGCTTTACCTTGATTTCAGCCTTGGGAAACCTGGAGCAGAGAACAAACCTAACCATGCTGTATTCAGATTTCTGATCTACAGAACTGTGAGGTAATTAATGGGTATTCTTTGGTCACTAAAACTGTCGTAATCTGCTATGACAGCAATAGAAAGCTAATATATCATGGCTGTATATTCATAAATCAGCAATGGCCAAAAAGAAATATACATGGGTACATGTATATTACTTGAGCTGGTAAGGAATGATGAATGGTAATTGACACTTTGCCTCCGTGTCTGGGGAGTTGAGAGGGAGTAATGGGGATGTGGTCAACTGAAAGGTTCTGTCTAAAAGGCACCTTCACTGCTCTGCTCCCACATATGCTAAGAAGGTGAGCCCTGTGTTGCAGGAGATATTTATTCACTCTAATCCAGAAATTCAGGTTTTAATGTGATACTTTCTGATTTTAGCCAACTGACAACTAATAGAGTTTATAAATAGAGACAGAATATGTCTGGGAAAAGCTGTCACCTGAGGGATACCCGATTGTGACTTTTTGACGAGATACCCTAACCTCATTTGATCTTGCCAACAGGAAGAATTGTAATGTGAGGTTTATAATTTAAAAAAAAAAAAACACCACCACCCAAGTTCTGAATTATTACTGAATGGTTATTTAAACATCACGTTCCATCTCTAAAATGGAAATAAAGATCCCAGTGTTATAAGGATGGGATGGTCACAGAGAAACAGCACATAACGCTCTGCACTAGTATGTATGTGCGTCCGCATGTGTTACCTATATTCTATTTTATTGACACAGGCGAATGTAGGTCAGAATTGGCTACCAGAGGGGCACCTGGATAGCTCAGTGGGTTAAAGCCCCTGCCTTCGGCTCAGGTCATGATCCCACGGTCCTGGGATCGAGCCCCGCATCGGGTTCTCTGCTCAGCAGGGAGCCTGCTTCCCTTCCTCTCTCTCTCTCTCTCTCTCTCTCTGCTTGCCTCTCTGCCTGTTTGTGATCTCTGTCTGTCAAATAAATAAATAAAATCTTAAAAAAAAAAAAAGAATTGACTACCAGATTCACAAGATGCAATAGGACTTAATCACATGCTACCTTTTCTCAGCTGTGTGAAGGACAGGAAATGCAGGCTCCACAGCGTCTTTATCTCTTCAGGGGCCCCAGCAGCTACCCAAGGACACAGCTTCCTTTGTTCCCTTGCCCACAGGGGTGTGTGGGCGTATCCAGAATGAGAATATTGTATTTGGGTCACTTTGACAAAGAGCAGCTGAGGCCTCAGTTTGCCACAGTCTTTTATTCACTTCTGTCCACGTACGTGCTAGGTCTGCATGTCAGCTCACAGCTCCATGCGCCAGGCTTTTCCAGCCAAGAAGGCCTGTATAACATTCCACACACATTTGTCTCAACTCTGTGATAGCTTCCAAGGAAATAGGCCTCTGACCTTCATTTTCGCAGGCAGGCCTTGGTCAGTCCAGAAATGATTTAAACTTATCACAATTAGTAACATTCCCATTAAGGTAGTGTGTTTGTTTCCCGTGGCTGCCTCAACAAATGGCCACAAACTTGGTGCTTTAGAGCAACAGTAATTTATTTTCAGTCCCATAGGCCAGAAGTCAAAAATTAAGGTGTCAGGGGCGCCTGGGTGGCTCAGTCTTTAAGGGTCTGCCTTCGGCTCAGGTCATGATCCCAAGGTCCTGGGATCGATGAGCCCCACATCAGACTCCCGGCTCCGTGGGAGGCCTGCTTCTCCCTCTCCCACTCCCCCTGCTTGTGTTCCCTCTCTCACTGTGTCTCTGTCAAATAAATAAATAAAATCTTTAAAAAAAAAAAAAATTAAGGTGTTCAGCAGGACCCGGCTCTCTCTGAATCCCTGGGGGAAAATTCTGGCCTCCTCCAGCTTCTGGCGGCCCTAGGCATTCCTTGGTTTGTGGTGCATAACTCCCATCTCTTTTCTGTCTCTGTGGGTCTCTATCTTCTGCTCTTCTGACTCTTACAAGGACACTTATCATTGGATTTAGGGCCCATTCAGATAATCCAGGATTATCTCACCTGAGATCCTTAATTTAATTATCTCTGCAAAGACTCTGTTTCTCAAATAAAATCACATTCACAGGATCTAGGGGTTAAGCTGTAGACACTTCTTTGGGGGTTCACCATTCACCCCACCACAAATAGGCAGTGCACATATTGTTACTCCCATTTTATAGATGTGCGCTCTTCAGAGTCAAGGATACAGGTACACAGGCAGATAAATAATGGTTTAAGACCAGGATAAAGTTAAATGTCCTGGATATAATTGAATCAGTGACAGTGGTCTTTTTAGCATCATCCTTTGCTCTGAAGAAAAAAAAATGAACATTATAAAGACGACTTTTTTTTTTTTTTAAGATTTTACTTATTTATTCAAGAAAGAGAGAGAGAGAGAACATGAGTGGGCGGCAGTGGGGAGGAGCAGAGGGAGAGGGAAAAGCAGACTCCTCGCTAAGCAGGGAACCCCATGTGAGGCTCCATCCCAGGATCCCGAGATCATGACCTGAGTTGAAGACAGACTCTTAAACAAATGAATCACCCAAGTGGGTGTGACTCCTAAAATAGGGGGACTTTTGTTAAAAAAAAAAAAAAAAGTGTGGTGTTAATTGAATTTGTCCTTAGAATGAGAGCAATTCAGCTGGGCTTACCATGTGCATGGTTGTATGTCACTTGCCTTGGCCTCTCTGTGTCATTTGACATGGTTCAGGTTTAAGAGCCCAGCTCCAGGAAGCATGACTTTAAACTCTTCAATTCTTGGTAGGATGGTCAGTTTGTTATGATTGCTGATCATGATGCTTTTCCCCAAAGCTGGAAAAGAAAGGACAGTACGCATACAGCCTTGCTCAAACACTGGGTTATTCTTTGCTGGAGAAAGAATTCTTTCAAATCCATTTTCCCTAACCTGCATCTAGAGAAATGAGATTACAGATTCCTTGTGTCCAGTAGGATCACTGGGCTGAGATTTACAAAATGGCTCCTCAGACAGCTCTGAGTTAGGAGAAAGCAACAGAGTGTTGGTTTATTTCCTTCTTCTGTAAAATATAAACAATTAGCACCTTACATGAAAACTCATTTGACACACTAGTCACCGGGCATGACTTTGTCCCATGCTAATGTGCTAGTCTGGTGTGAATTTATGGTTTCATTTCCTTTTCAGTGTGTAGTGTAATGGAATTCTCTCTCAGTCTCAATTTTATAAAACAATGGGGGAGAAGGAGATGTAGTGAGGTTATTAAGTCCTTCCCCAGCCTTGAGATACTCTTAATTCTTACTCTTCTTAATGCATCAAAGTGATTTAACTGTGATTACCCAGGTAATTCAGGCAAAATACCTATTCCTTTGCTTTTACTATTTAGACTTGCCTGTGACTGCCTGTTTAATAAAAGGCAGTAAGTTTAACAATTCCATTAAACTTAACACCCTATAAAACAACACATAAGACATTGGAGGCATCAATGTGCATGAGTTTTTAATAATGGGAACTAATGCTTTACAGTGCTTCACAGTTTATAACGTGTCTTCTATTTATTATCTTCTTTAAGCTTTATAAGCGACTGGTGATTATCATATCCATTTTAAAGATGAGATAAGTGAGGGTCAGAGTAGTTGGACATCTACTGTCCAAGCACATTTAGAGTAAAAATTTGGACCTAATGCCTCCTCCTTTCTTTTCTACAGTGTGAGTCCTTTTAATCCAGGTACAGTTGTTTAATCTAGGCAGCTCAAAGGCAGGACCATGGGTGACCGACTTGTTTCATTTGTAGAATGTAAAGCTGGCTGGGATCTTATGGATTATCTAGTTGTATCACTTCATGTTGCATAGTAGAGTTGGAGATAGTGTTTCTCATAACCCTTTGAAGCCTCAGGGCTTGTTAGACTGGAGCTTGCAAAACTCATGCTTCAGCCTCTTTTATAGGGTGATAGAGAAGCCAAAGTTCAGGAAGGATGAGAAGCTTGCCCAAGGTCACGCAGCTGGCTGTTGTAGAGCTGGGAGTTTGGATCCAGATTTCCTATCACCCAGTGCCATGTCTTATAGTATCAGCTTAGGGAGAATTTCACTCTACCAGTTTACTTTAGGATTAATATAGGTTTTCCTGGGAAGCAACTTTTTAAAAATGCTGGTTAAATAGCAGGGGTAGACATTTGATGGATTTCTCCACTAGTCATGACTCCATGGCTCCTCAGACTATAAAGCTACATCATCTCTGATTTTCTCTGAAGTACTTAAGAACATCCAGCCACACAGAGACTCTAGTCTTCGAAGTAGAAATAGGCTGAGCCACATTCTGACAAATAAACCTGGAGAGAAGGAATAGAGATGCAAAAGAGATAAGCCGAAACTTAACCGATTAGAAATGATAAATATCTTTATCAGATAGCCCTTGTCCAGAGAAAATCAAAAGGATATTGCTGGATATTTAGAAAATATAGACACTGAAATAGTCATATATAAAAAGTAGTGGAATGTAGCCAAAGTTGTATTGAGTGGAAAATTTAATTTTTCTCTCACTTTACCTTAAATACCTGTGTTAAATGAGAGAAAAATAAATTGTTTAGTGCAAGAAGTTGAAATAAGTCTAACAAAAACCTAATAAAAGCATAAATATGGACTTCCTACATACTATTTAGTTAATATTAATTGATAATTTAATTCATTAGGAAATGAAAGATAGAATTGATAATTCTAAAAATTCTTTAAAAGCTATTTAAAAATATAACTTGAATCTAAGAAAGTCAAGTAGAAAAGTTAGAGAAAACATGAAGACATGAGTTAAGGATGAGAAAGTGATAAATAGCAGAAAAGCAGAATAATCAAAAGAGCAGTGAGAAGATAACAAGAGGATGCAGCCAATAAAAATAAACTTGAAAACATGGATAAAATACATGTTCTAACAGGGAAAATGTGAATTTCTAAAACTGACTTAAGAAGTAGGAAATACAAATATGTATTTTTAAAAAATCGTTTCATCCAGATGGTTTCATGGATAGATTCCTTTAGAATCTTAAGAAACATAATTCCTAGTCAAAAATAAATAGGGACAAGGATCCATATTTTTGAAAACAGAAGCATGGTAACACTGTTCCCAGAAATAAGATAGTGCACGCCCAGGGAGTTTGCTTGTATGCATATATATGAAAGTTTCTAAATAAAATATTAACTAATTGAGTTTGGTAGTTGTGTTCAGGTAATAGGAGCACAATCAGGCAGAACTTACTCTGGAAACACATTCTTTCTCCCTGATTCAGGTACTAGTATCCTAGTACTGGGGAGAACAACCAGTTACAGCAGATGAATTGTACCTGTTCTTCTGGGAAGTTGAATTTAAAATATAGTGCTGCAAGAGTAAGAAATGGTAGGTGCTCACCTGTTTGGGCGGCAGAGCTGCAGTGAGACTAACCATTAGTTTCTGTTACCCAGATCCCTGCAGTTACCCTGCTTCTTACATTTCTGAACCTTCAGTCTTCAGATTTTCTTTTGGTTCTGTAAACTATTCCATGTAATTCCAATAAATTCTTTCTTTGTTTAAAATAGTCAAAATGAGTTCTTTCGCTTGCAGCCGAACCATCCTAGCTGAAACAATACCACCTAGGCAGATTCATGAGTTGTTTATCAATGTGTATATTCTTTGGTGAGATCTGCTCAGATCTTTTGCTCTTTTTAAATTGGGTTGTTTGCTTATTGTTGAGTTGTAAGATGCTTTATGTGTTTCGGTTACAAGTCCTTTAACACAGCTGTGCTTTGCAAATATATTTTCCTAGACTGTGGCTTGGTTTTTGAGGCTCTCAGCAGTGTTCTTGTAGAGAAGAAGTTTTAAAATTTTAATAAAGTCCAATTTATCAATTTTTTGTGTATATTATGCTTTTGTGTTGTATCTAAAAATCACCACTAAACCTAAACTTAGATTTTTTTTCTTATATTTTCTTCAAAAGTTGTACACTTTTATGTCAATGATACATTGTGAATTGATTTTTATGAAAGGTATATGGACTGTGGGTAGGTTGGTGTATATTTATTTAATTATTTTTTAAACAGGTGTTTTTTAATTTTTTAAATTTTTCAGATTTTATTTATTTATTTGACAGAGAGAGAGACAGCGAGAGAGGGAATACAAGCAGGGGGATTGGGAGAGGGAGAAGCAGGCTTCCTGCTACAGCCAAGCAGGGAGCCTAAGGCGGGGCTTGATCCCAGAACCCTGGGATCATGACTGAGCCGAAGGCAGAAGCTTAATGACTGAGCCACCCAGGTGCCCTGGGTTCATTTATTTTTGCATTTGGACATCCAATTGTTGTAGCACCATTTGTTGAAAAGATTATTATTTCTTCTTTGAATTGCATTTGCTCCTTGGTCGAAGATCAGTTGACTGTATATGTAAGGAGCTATTTCTAGGCTCTCTATTTTATTACACTGATTTATGTGTCCATTCTTTCCTCATTAATAGGCTGTCTTGATTACTTTAACTTTATAGTAACTCTTAAAATTGCATAGTATCAGTCCTCTAACTTTCTTCTACTGCAGTATTTTTTTTGGCTCTTCTAGGTCCTTGGCTTTTTGTATACGCTTTAGATTCAGTTTGTTTTTAATTTTACAATCAGTTTGTTGTGTTGAATCTGTAGGCCAAGTTAGAGAAACTGATACTTTAGCAATATTGACTCTTCTATAAACATGGAATATCCCTATTGACTTATATTTTCTTTGATATCTTTCATCGGAGTTTTGTAGTTTTCTGTCTACAGATCCTATACATATATTGTTAAATTTGTACCTATTTCATTTTTTGGAGTGCTATTGTGAACAGTATTTAAAAATTTTAGTTTTAAATTTGGTCTGGTTTATTACATAGCATCATTACAACCACCGTTGACTAATATGAAGGCCTAAGGAGTAAAGGCAAATCTTTATTTCAGTAGATGCTAATAAAGCTCTTGCTTAACTTTAACATGCCTTCCTGATATGACTCCTTAAGTGAAATGGCTGTAGAAGACATCTTCCTTAACAGAGTCTCAAACTGACAACCAGAGTCGTGTCAATGCTAAAACACCAGAATTTTTCTTTCTTTATGATAGAAGTTGAGACCAGATGTCTGCTATTACCTTTGCTTTAGAACATTTTTTTTTTTTTTCTGATGGTGCTAGCAAATGTGGTTACAGAATATAAACAAGCAGGAAGAATTGGTTTTTGGGGAAAAAAAGGGGAAATTATATTGTCATATGATCTTATAATGCAAAATAACAATGAAAATTAGTGAACAACTTTAGAAACAATAAATATAGTAAGGTGTATAATAACCAAAAGATTGTACAAAAGGTAACTTTCTTTTAAACATCAGCAGTAGCCAGTTAGAGAGTGTACTGGTCAAAGATTCATTCCCCAGTGCTGTTTAAAACATAAATTACTTAGGCATAAACGTCACAAGAAATGCTCAGGATATTGATTAAAAAGAGAATGAAACTCTGCTGTGTGACCATAAAGGACCCCTAGATAGATTAAGAGATAATAATTTGGGAGGGGAGAAAGATTTAATATTACAAAGACCTAAATTATTCTTTATGTAATTTACAAACACAAAGTTCATTAAGATCAGGAATTTTTTTCCCTGAACTTGAAAAATGTGACCCCAAATTCTACTTGAAAGAATAAACATGTGGGATGCCTGGGTGGCTCAGTATGGTTAAGCTTCTGACCTTTGATTTCAGCTCAGGTCATGATCTCAGTGTCCTTGGATGGAGCCCCACATGGGGTTCTGTACTCAGTGGGGAGTCTGCTTGAGATTCTTTCTCTCTGCCCCTCTCTCCATTCACGCATACATACTCGCTCTCTCTCTCTCAAATAAATAAATAGATAATTTTTTTAAGAAAAAAGAAGGAATAAAGAAAAAGTGATTGCCATTTATTGGTGAAAACCAAAAGGAACAAGAAAACTCGTTCCATGAGACATTAAAATACATTGTAAAGCTACAGTAATTGAGTTATCATGCTAATTGCAAAGAAATGGGCAGAAATGAAGTGTAATAGAATATAGTGTTAGGTCCAAAAGGCAGTTCATATGAATGGAGGAAGATATTCAATAATTTATGTGAAGATGATATTTTATATGAGGAAAAAAAGCTGGCTTCCAATTTCACTCCTTATGCTAAAATCAATTCCAAGCAGATCTAGGATTTAAATATTAAAAAAAACCTAAGAAATAATACTTAATATAATACATATAAGTTTCCCTAATATTGGAATAGAATCATTTTTAGAATGAAAAATATAACAGAAACAATAAAGACAAATTTATGGATTTGATTATATAGCAAAACCAACACACACATGCACACACATTTCTGTACAGACAAAAAGAGTCATAGACAACCTTGAAAAATAAGTTATAAACACCCAAAGAAGTTTTTGTAGAATTCATTCTTTTTGCTGCATGAATCACGTGGTGTGACACATGTATGGTGGTACCTGGGTGTCCCAGTGCAGACAGTAATAATCAATCACCGGTCTCTTCCCTGCGGAGCCAGATGTGGCCTCAGGATTCATGTGGGGTTTTTTTGGTGAGGTATTATCAACTGATCAGAGCTGACACACATAAGCCCATGCTGCTTCCTGATAGAACACAGCTATGATTAATCTGTTGGCATGCGGGAAAGATGAGTTCCATCCCATTGGTGGAAACAGCATAGGTTTTCTCAGCAGTGAGATAGAAGAGATCAGTAACAGCAGACACGCCGTGTTAATGGGAAACCATAGCAGATGTTTGATGGTGGCTTTGTGAGGAGAAACATTTAAGGATCAACATCTCAGTGACTTGAGGTATGTTGGGTCCATGGTCAAAGGAGCGAGACTGATACAAAGTGAAGGTCAAGCAAAGCTTTATTTCGTGCCAAGCATCAAGAATCAAACTGACCGGCCAGGGACGTCTCTTGCAAAGAGGTAACGACCCTTTGTCCCACAGACTAGCCTTTAAGGGCAAATGCCATGTGGTTAGGCCTGGCCATCCACAGGTGGCCAATGAGATTGTAACACAGAGAAAGCTGCACAGTCCTGTTAGGTCACACATAAGTGACCAATTGAATTACAATTTACCCTTTAGTAGATATTTGAACTAGCCTATCACCTTGGTCAGGGGGACACCCAAAAGGCACCCAAGGGGTGGGGCCCATACTCCTTGGTAGCTAGGAGACAGTATGTGCCCCCACTGATTGAATACTTCCACCTGGTCTGACCCACCCTTGTATTTGGGCTTTGTTACCTGGGACTGGTTTCCCGGACTTGTTTTTAAGTAAGTTCCATGAAGGGGGAGGGACAGGGCCAGGATGGAGCTGCTCTGACTAAATAGGCCCTTACAGGTATGCTTTGGAGCAGAGAGATACTGGATGAATGGACTCAAAGAGGAAAGGAAGTTTCTGTGGAAGTCATCATTATCCTAACACACATTCATTGAGGGTTTAGCATGTGTGAGACTTTGTGCTAGGCATTCAGAGGGACACAGAACTGAATATAAAATAGTGTTCAATTTCTAGGACTCCAGAGGCATGGCTTAGAGCAGCGCTAGGGAGAAGGGTGTCATTTAGGGAAAGGTTCTCACAGCGTGTGAGGACTTCAGTGGATTTATCATATTCTAGGGTTCAGCCCTCAGATTTGCACTTCCTGAAAATCTATACTATTTTCTTTTCATACCTGGGATGGCTCAGGGGACGCCTACATGCTCCCCAATCTCAGTAGAATGGGTTAACTCAGAAAATAACTGTGGTACTTTGAAACGAGAAACACAGCATGTTTCATCAAATCTAAGAAACCATCCATAGTAGCATATGCCCTTACTTGATATACTACTAAATATTAGGTTCTGTTACTGATTACAGTGTGTGTGTATCTCCGGGCCTTTGTATGTGTCTGTTCCTTCACACCACTAAGCAAAGCTCTGACAATAGCTGGGGTCCTACAGTTCATCTCAGTTTGACATTATCTGCCTAGAGACAGCGTCAGCTCTCACAGGTGGATGGCTCAGTTCCGTAAGACATCCCCTCCCCGCCACTTCAGACACCAATTTCAAGTCCAGTGTTACCTGTGCTTCTCTGATTTATAAGCTGTAGATTGGAGGTTCTAATGATCCCCTCCTTGGATGTGATTGATTTGCTAGAATGACTCACACAACTCAGGGAAACATTTTGCTTACTAGATCACTGGTTTATTATTAAAAGTATAAGTCAGGGGGCACCTGGGTGGCTCAGCTGGTTGGACGATGGCCTTCAGCTCAGGTCATGATCCTGGAGTCCTGGGATAGAGTCCCGTATCGGGCTCCCAGCTCCTTGGGGAGTCTGCTTCTCCCTCTGACCTTCTCCTCGCTCATGCTCTCTCTCAAATAAATAAATAAAATCTTTAAAAAATAAAGTATAAGTCAGAAATAATGAGATGGAAGACAGGCATAGGGCAAGGCATGGGGAAAGGGTGTGGAGCTTCCATGCCCTCCCTGAGCATGCCCCCTTCCCAAATCTCCATGTGTTCACCAGCCTGGCAACTCTCGAAACCCTATCCTTTTGGGTTTTTATGGAGACTTCATTACCTAGGCATGATTGATTAAGCTATTGGCTTTTAGTGATCGATGTAGTTTCCAGCCCCACTTTTCTCCCCAGGGGTGGAGGTTGTGGTGGGGCAAGTCTGAAAGTTTCAACCTTCTAGTCAAAAGGTTGCTTCTCCTAGCAACCAGACCCTGGCCTTAGGTGGGGTCCAAAAGCCACTCGTTAACATAATAAAAGACTCCTCTGTCACTCTCATCACTTAGGAAATTCCAAGGGTTTTCAGAGTTCTGTGCAAGGAGCAGTGGATGAAGACCAAATATATACTTATTATTATAAATCATAATATCACAACTACTAGGAAAGAAAAAACACTGCCAATTAAACTAGGACTTGATGCCTAAAAAAATCTAATAGTATTTCTATTTTATACTTAGTGAAAGAATGCACTTATAATTAGACATAGATTTTTAAAAATCATACAATCAATCTTGTGCATATAGAAAAGGAAAAGTGAAAGAAAATATTTAAGGTTTTCTTTGAACTTTTCATTCAGAGTTAGACTCTTTCGAATTACTTTTTGACCCAGAGTCGTCGTCGTCTGTGTTTTTCCATACAGTATTGTCCTCTGTGCCTTGAAGTGTGTGGGTTATAAAGCATTCTGGGAAAGAATTGGTCAAAAAAAAAATTCCAAGCCTATAATGTTGGACTCTTAGGCAGATGTTTAATTTTGGAGAGCTAGGTGACTATCAACTCCAACATCTAGAATGCTACTAAATTAATTGATTTACCTCCTTTTTCCCCCCTTCCTTCCCAAATACTTGGTTTGGGAGGTGGGGTTAAAAATGCGCTCAACTTTTGTTTCTGAGGTTTCTTGAGAGTCCCCGTTCCCTTCCTCAAGTTCGGATGCTCTGGCAGTAGGGAGTCCCTCATGATTATTACCTGGTCAACAGGGATTGGAAGATACATCTCATTTCAGAGCTGTTAAAATGTGAACATAGGCACAGTATCGTACAGTAATTCTCAAGAATCTAGAATAGTCCTTACACTGTCTGGAATATATATTCTCTCTGAAGTTAAAATGGGCAGCAGCCAGAGTTCAAACGATGAGTCCTGACTGGTAGAGGGATCATCGTAATGACCAGCTTCAAAAAGGCTGGAGGACTTGACCCACCTTCTAGGTAGGGATAAAGTGGTCTAGGGAATCCGAGTACTTGTGTCACCTGAATAGCGTGAATAATTACCGTGCTGGAAAATCTTGACAAAGCTTATTAGTCAACATCTTTTTAAAAAATTCTTTATACATTTATAAATATTAAGTTCTAATGCTGAGAGAAAGACAAGAGTCTGTATTTACATACTGGATGCTCACTGGATACAAGGAGGGGTGTAGCTGGAAGGGACAATGCCACAGCAGGTTGGTGCCTAATCCTGGGGCCTTGAATGCTGAGCTCAGGGGTTGGGCTTTTAATCGACAAGGCAATTGGTTGGGGGAAGTGCTGTGAGTCCTTTTTCTAGATAACTTGCATAACTTTTCACAGGGAAAGACTTCACTTGAGTCGGTATCTGGACCCACTGTTAGAAACAAAGACTTCTTGTTTTGGAAAGGGAAAAACCCTATTGCTCAAGAGGGGATATTTTGAATCTGAGAGCTTGTATGGCAGATGCATTGAAATCAGATGCTTGTGCATAATTCAGTCCTATGGATTTCATTAATGAGATAATTTTGCAAAGTGAGAACAAAAGGTTTATTTTGCTTCTGAGACAATATGGGAGCTGCTCCACTGTTAGTAAAGGAAGGTAACTCTGGGAAAATGGGACATGACATCTGTAGATAGTTTTTATTCCTGGGTTGCTAATTGAGACGTGAAGTGGCAGATTAAACATAGATACAGATAAAACTGGGATGTGGGACTTCTCAAGAAGGTCTTTCTTAAAAAAAAAAAAAAAAGTTCTTTCTTTTTAGAAAGTCTGGATTTAGAATGATCAAATCAGGAAAGGAAATTCTTTAGGAGGCATTTCTCCTGTTGTAGCCTTACCCACTGTTGAATGCATCATAGCACAATATGCCTTATTTATTTATTCATTCATTCATTCATTCATTCATTCATTCAGCTAATATTTGCCAAAGGCAAACACTATGGAAGTCACTGGGGATAGTGTGGAGAGGGTGTTTGACATTGTAAATGTATTACCTGCTAGTATTCTAAGTGCTATGGATAAGAGTTAAATGTGGCAATGAAAACTTCTAAAAGGGGACTTTGATCCAACCATGGAGGTCAAGAAGGAATTTGCTGACCAGGTGATGCTTGGGCTGAGATTTGAATAGGAGCCATGCAGTTGATCTAGGGGAAGGGAAGGGTATTCTTGCAGAGGGAGTAAATGTTCAAAGGCCCTATGGTGGGAGGAAGGTAGGGTAGACAAAGGAGAGAGAAACCCAATATGATGGAATAAAGAAAGTAGAGTAGAAGTATGAGATGAGATTTCGGGAACAGATGGAAGCTAAACCATCCATGCTTTGTTGGTTAGAGAAAGGATTTTGAAAAGCTATCCTTAGATCAATGAGAAAACCATGGGCTTTGATATTACCAGATTTGTGTTTAGAAAAGTCCCCCCCACACACAAAAAGAAAAGATTTCCCATTTGTACTCTGGAGATCTGATGGGAGGGAGTTAAGAGTGAGTGTGGGTCAACTAGTTCAAAGGCACCTTTATGCCCAAAGGCAACAGAACCCCCCAAATTGTACATGTGTACAGAACCAGACTTTATCTTCATCACTATTTTGGACTAAGACAGTAGATTAAACCTTTAAAAATCACTTAGTATAATTGTTTAACAAAACCCATCTTTCAAATAAAACCTTAGGTTTCATAAAAAACCTGCTCTGGCTCAGATGGGGATTGGGTGGCTGTAGATCGAATTTGTCTGTGATGATTAATATTGTATGTCAACTTGGCTGGGCTATGATGCCCATATATCTAGTTAAACATTGTTCTGGTGATTTCTGTGAAGGTGGTTTTGAATGAGATTAACTTAGTTTGGTGGACTTTGAGTGAAGCAGATTGCCCCCCATGATGTGGGTGTGCCTCATCATGAGCAAGAACGAATTTTGCAGCAGATAAGCCTTCGGACTTGAACTACAGAACTCGTTCTTTTCTGGCTTTCCAACTTGCTGGCCCATCCTCTACATTTTGGACTCACTGGCCTACAAATCCTGTGAGTCAGTTCCTTAAAATAAATAAATGAATTGCTTAAAATAAATTCCCCAATCCTTTCTATCTATCATCTACCTACCTACCTACCTACCTATCTTCTATCATATCTTGTCTATCTATCTATCATATCCATCCATCCACCGATCCTTTTGGTTCTATTTCTTTGGAGAACACTGAGTAATACATCAACTCTCCCTTCCCCACCCTGCTGTACCTCAACCTTAGCACTGAGTTTGGAAACCAGTGAGATAAGGGCTTGAGAGGATATTGGGGAAAAGAAGGAAAAATTCACTGGGGATGTCTTTGAGGCTCTATTATCCCTATTTGATCTCTTCCCTCTCAGCCTTAAGATACCATAAAGAATGATGATTGAAAAATGGAAAATAGTTTTTAATAGAAGTACAAGCAATTTTGCCTCTAATCTTCAATTTTAATCAAAGCATGGAATTGTATAGCCAGCTCAGGTAAGGATGAATTAGAGGAAACTGGCCTTTCTGGAAGGTTAATAAGACTTACCACTTTCCTGAGAAGTGAGCACCTCACCACTTCTATTAACAGTGCTTCCTAAGTATTTGGGTCTTGAGTATCTTTTTTTTTCTTTTAAAGATTTTATTTATTTATTTGACAGAGAGAGATTACAAGTAGGCAGAGAGAGAGAGAGGAGGAAGCAGTCCCGATGCGGGACTCGATCCCAGGACCCTGAGATCATGACCTGAGCCAAAGGCAGCGGCTTAACCCACTGAGCCACCCAGGTGCCCGGGTCTTGAGTATCTTTAATAATCTGATGAGTACTATAGTTATGGATATAGTCCCTTCCAAAATCTCTGATTAAAAATCATACGCTTAACATTTTGCTGTGCTTTCAGCTGTTAATGGATGCCATCTTAAAAACTCCTGCATTGGGAATAGGATTACTAGAAATCTGATTGGTAGACAGTGTGACAGAGTAGAAAGAACTGTATGTGGAATCCCGGGACCTGGTTCAAGCTCTTGTCTTGAACAAGAGTTTGTTCTTGTCACATACTGAGTGATTTTAAGCAAATTGACAAGTCTCAATTTCTGCAGCTGTAAAATGGGATGACAATACGTAATACAGAGGGCTATCCTGCTATTAAATTAGATTGGCTAATTTTGAGAGAACTCTGTAGACTTCAGAGAGCTATGTAGATGTAAGATGATGGTACCTGCTCACTAGGCAAACTTGTCAGTTGCTTAGGCAAGCCTTGCTTGAATCCTGGGACACGGGAAGGATGAGCTTTGATGCAGAACTCTCTAATGCTTGAAGTCTTTACTATAGGGGCAGGCAGCGTATAGGAAGTTATAGGAGTAGAAGCAGACAGGAAGCGAAAAAGATGCATAGTTACTGATAGGAGCGTGGAAAGATGCTGAAAAATACAATCTTTTCACTATTTTGCTTATTGTTGCAAGAGGCCACTTGGGTATAGACGCCTGGGTGGGATCAGAAATTAGTAGATTTGAGATTCCTGGTTTCTTTGCGTGAAAAGGCCTAAAGATGGGTAGGTCTTAAGGTCTCCTTGAATCCAAAACTTTGGAAAGTCAACTGAGAAAATTGGGTCAGTAGGTATTCTGTGAGTTTGGATGTGCTGCCTGAGGGTCAAAGAATAGAGAGGCCAAGTGTAACAGGAGTCCTCAAGGAGGATCGCAGCGTTCTTCTGATAAACCTCCTGTAGTTAGGGCTTGAGCTGGTCTTCAGCTTGCAAATGACAGCGATGGTACCATCTTACAACTGAAAAGAGATTTCTGCGCTTGCATGCTGATGATCATGTTTGAGGCACTTTGGACTGATTTCTGTTATGATTACTTCTTAATCAAGAAATCTAGGTATGAGATGAGCTGACTTGTCTAAGATCATATTGTTATCTTTTAAGAGGTGTCTGTCTAACTCTTGGTCTTTGGCGTTTGATATTGTGCAGAGACCTACCTGGGAGAGGTAGCCTGGTGCAGGATTAAGAGCTTAGCCCCCCAGCAACTGAGGCATCGAAGCCCAGCTTCCCCACTTGCTAGATGTCTGACCCAGGCAAATCACCAATTCTTGGTGCCTCAGTTTTCTCTCCTATTAGGGGATACTGACGTACCTATCACACGCGGTTGTTGTGAGGATGGCAAGTATTACTAGACCTGAAGTGTAGGAGCTGGGCCTACACTAAAGCTGCCCTTTAGCCATGCCTACGATAGTGCTTCTCAGTGTGAGGAGAGGGAAAACTCAAACTCAAAGGATTGTGGGCAGAAAGTTTTGGAGTCATGAAGTCACTGAAAGTGAGTGTAGTCCTAGGCACTTAATAAAGTGGCCACCTTTAACGCTTAAAGAAATGATGCCTATAGCTCATCATACATAGCTTGACCTCATCCTTCAAGGCTTAGCTCAAAGGTCACCTCCTCCAAGAGGTCACCCTTGATTGTTGAAGGCTTCCCTTCACCCCTTGCCCAGTTATTCTATACTGCATCATCTTAATTCTTTCCCTCGAAGTGCTTATCACCATCTGTAATTCTCATTTTACTTACTTAATTACTTTTCTTTGTCCGGCTCCCTTACCAGAAATGCCAGCTTCCTCAGGGCAGGGGCCTGGTCTGTTTTGTTCGTCTCGAACATCACATTGTCTAGCACAGTTCCAAATGGAACAACATGTCCAAGAAATAATCTTAAGTGTGTGTGGTGCACATTGGGAAACTTCTGGCTTCTCTAGAAGTTCATGTGATGGGGAACAAGGCTGGAACAAAACTTTAAAATTCATGGCACTCAACACCTCTATCAATCACCTCTCTGTGACCTTTCTCCCTTGAAATGGTGATTTGATTAGCAGGACACTTCACCTCCTTCAGCCTTATGATTAGTCATCCCTATGCATCCTACCTTACATACAGAGCAGCATCTAGCATCCAGTCTCCCCATGTCATGAGCTAAATGGAAACTTTCCTTCTCTGCCACAGGCATGGATAATTTTACTGCCTTTATTTTTCTGATGGATGAAAGGAGTCAACCCTGAACGTTCCATAGAGATCTATGGGTGGCTGCCTCGTCCTCCATTTCAGATTCTATTTGTAAACACCAGCATTCTCTTCACCTTCTAATTATAAACTGATTAAGGTAGAGTGCATAAACATGACACAGAGGACACCACAGATCATGACAACACGAGCTTGTTTGCCTGAAGAGAGATTATGCTGGCTTTTATACTACAAAAGGAACAGGTGCAATAAATTACAGTGCTACCTTGAAATTAAAATTTTTATTCAGAAACCAGTGGCGCTGAGGAAAAAAAAAAAACCCACCCGAGAAGCAATTACATGGTGATAAAATGTGTGGACGTTTAATCCATGGTGGTTGACTCAGTCAGCCATTTTAATTCTGAACTTGGGGCTCTCCAAAGGCATTGCCTGCGTCTTAGGCTTTGCGGAGGGACTTTAAGGCAGGCACGCTGGCTGGCTGCAGGTTGCTGACCTTCCCTTTTTGGGGATGCTATAGAGGTTTGCCTGATAAAATGCAATTATCTGTGCCGCAGAGAGGATAGCAAACCATCAACCAAAGGTAGAAGTAATTATTGAGCCTGGGACATCAGTGGGAATATCTAATGCAGCTCCAAGTTGTTACACAACTTTAAAAAAAGTAGTTAGCTTGGATTGGAGCCTAAGGGGAGAAAAAGCAGTAGTGAAAACGTGCTGTCTTAGGGATCTGGAGACTGGGGGCCCTGGCTGGGCTGTTCTTACGAAGTTCCATGGCTCAAGTAAGTTACTTCCCTAACCTGCCTCTCCGACATCTCGTGTGTAAAAGGAAGGAAGGGGCTGGATAATTTCTGAATTCCTTTATAGCTCATTCTTTCTTGGGGTATGTCTAATCAGATATTCTTGACAGTGCTCCTCTAAAGCAGTATGTTATTTGAAACATATTGAAACTGAGAAGGTGAAGACAGAGACTGATTTTGATTTTTTTAAAGATCTTAGTTATTTATTTGTTGGATAGAGAGAGAGAGAGCACAAGCAGGGAGAGTGGCAGGCAGAGGGAGCGGGAGAAGCAGGCTTCCCGCTGAGCAAGGAGCCTGGTGTGGGGCTCAATCCTGAGGGAAGGCAGATGTTTACCGACTAAGCCACCCAGGCATCCTGGGACTGATTCTGATTTTAGTAAGGGAGCTTTGTACTGGGCATGAGGTAGAATGTCATGTTATCATGGGAGTGGAACTCTGCATTTATGGCATTTGGGGACCCGGAGGTACTATAAGGTTAAATTCAGGGATACCCACCTCACTGGATGGGATTTTCCAGGCAACACATTCCTATCTCTTAATAACTCAAGTCTCTTTACTGGATTTAGGGACAAATTCCTGGCACAGTCGTAGTGATTTTGGGGGTCAAATGAGGTCAAGGACGCTATTGGTCTTGCTTACTACTATTTTTCCTGCTAGAACATAGTAGGTACTTAATAATTATTTGTTAATTTAATAAATGAATAAGTGATTGGGCACAGTAGACTTAGAGAAAAAAGGAGAGGGGCTTGGGTATCTTCTTATTTTCATTTTCATTTGAAACCATCAATTCTTCTCTGTTACGGCTTCTGAGCAATCCCGGAAGTACTTTGGTACCCTCCCCAAATTCCCATTTTTCTGAGGAAGACAGTGCGGGAAGATTCTTTCTGTGGTGATATTCGAGCTCCTCCTTTCCTCTCCATGATCCAGTTAGAATTAAACAAACAGGGCGCCTGGGTGGCTCAGTGGGTTAAGCCGCTGCCTTCGGCTCAGGTCATGATCTCAGGGTCCTGGGATCGAGTCCCGCATCAGGCTCTCTGCTCAGCGGGGAGCCTGCTTCCCTCTCTCTCTCTCTGCCTGCCTCTCTGTCAAGTAAATAAATAAAATCTTAAAAAAAAAAAAAAAAGAATTAAACAAACAGATATGTTAGAACAGAAGTGAGCCTCAAGAAATAGTCCAGAGGGACGCCTGGGTGGCTCAGTGGGTTAAGCGGCTGCCTTCGGCTCAGGTCATGATCCCAGCGTCCTGGGATCGAGTCCCACATCGGGCTCCTTGCTCCGCAGGGAGCCTGCTTCTCCCTCTGACTCTGTCTTCCACTCTGTCTGCCTGTGCTCGCTCTCGCTCTCTCTCTCTCTGACAAATAAGTAAATAAAATCTTTAAAAAAAAAAAAAAGAAAGAAATAGTCCAGAGACCGTAACGAGATGTTATCTAACTTTGTTCTCTCACCCAACGTCCCCTCCTCTCACTTCCCTAAACCTTCCCTGAAAGCCCAGTCTATTCTGTGTTCTGGCTTTCTCTGGAGCATTTCACTACTATGCTAGAGAACCTTACCATCTGTATCCCACATCTGTACATCTGGTTTCGCCATGATCTTCTCCAGGATGGAATCTTACCTTTCTTCTTTCTGAATCCTTTTTAGTGCAGCTTCTTTACCCACATCTGCTGAGAAAGGAGGTCCTTCAGAGATGTTTGTGATTCTCTGGAGCATGAACGAGGAGGAAACAAACCTTCAGTGAACAGTGCTGATGATTTGACAGCATCTGATGTGTGCCTAGGACCCACTGGGAGGGCACAAAGCAAAGAACAGATGCAGTTTCCATTCTTAAACTTCTTAAAATTTAGTTAGGCAGTAAAGATCTACACATTAAAAAATAAATCGAGATCTTTTAAAAAAGATTAAAGTCAAGGGCTAGGTTGTATGGATCCTGGCGATTTGGTCTTTGTGGCATTCAGAGGAATCAAAGACAGCTAAGGATGTCATCTTATTTTCTAAAGTAACTGTGATGCACCTTTAAAAACCCAGGGTAGGGGCGCCTGGGTGGCTCAGTGGGTTAAGCTGCTGCCTTCGGCTCAGGTCATGATCTTAGGGTCCTTGGATCGAGTCCCGCCTGGGGCTCTCTGCTCAGCGGGAAGCCTGTTTCCCTTCCTCTCTCTCTGCCTGCCTCTCTGCCTACTTGTGATCTCTCTCTGTCAAATAAATAAATAAAATCTTTAAAAAATAAAAATAAAATAAAAGCCCAGGGTAGTCACAACCCCATTCTAGAAACAAATACTCTCAAATAAAACAGCCAGCCAGTAAATCTATCTTAGATTTATAAATTTTAGGGTATTTATGGTCTCGGCCTGTCAGGTAGACTCACCCTTGTCTTAGTGAGATCACAAAGACGTGTACACATCTTTCTACTCATTCCTAATTACCTGAAGTTTTGTCTCCTAGGTGAATGTGTTCAGACTGCTTTTCTGCTGATGGAGGCCGGGAGGGAGCCTGACTTTCAGCTGGTTCTATGAATTCCTGGCATTCCTCAGATAAATACCTTAGAAAATTATTTGATGATTTGCATAACTAAACTATCACAAATATATGGGTCTTCTACATCTCTAGGGGTACATTTTGCTTCCTTATAACTATGAAATTCAACATGAATTGAATGCCAGCTGTATGGCGAGTTCTAGTCTAGCTGGTGAGAATATAGTGAAGTGCAAACAAACACACAAGTGTGTGTGTGTGTGTGTGTGTACATGAATGTACAGATATACATGCACACATGCACCTGCCTGGAGTTTACATTCTATTTGGAGGGGACATACTCTAAATAGTAAACACAATATGTAATTCAATGATACAGAATGTTACAAGTTTGATCAGGGCTCTGGAAATGCACAGGGCTGACTGAGGCAGGGGTAGGGGCCGATGGAATGGAGTGGGTTGGCATTTTACATAAGTTAGTTAGGAGGGACCTCACAGACAAAGGAGCCATTTGGACAATGAGGGAAGGAGGTAAGAGAGTGAGCCATGCAGATAAATGAGGAAGAGCATTTTGGGCAGAGGGAATAGCCAGAAGCAGCCCTCTGACGAGGGAACATGTTGGGTATGTGTGAGGAAGCTCCTGAGGAGGCCAGTGTAGCTAGTGTAGGGAGTAGGAGGAAGTATAATCAGAGAAGATTATATAGAACCTTGCAAGCCACTGTAAATACCTCGGTTTAGATGTTGATGAACAAATAAGAAAAGGAGACTCTTATTTTACATCCATATTTTGTATGGATATATTTGCCAAACTCTCAGTAGACCATTTGCCCCAATGTAGTTTTGTCTGCTTTGATTTGATCTGCAAAATGTGTTTTTTAAGGTCAGTCATCTGTCCTTATGGTATAATGGAAATAACCAGCCTGGGTACAACTCATTCAGATTCGTTTCCCTCTCAGTGTCCCTGTGTCCTTGACCATAAAATGAAGCTGTTAAGCTAAATCAGAAGGGGAAATATTTGTACTATGTATCAACTATAGTCCATTTTAGTGGTTGTTTAAAGTGCCCAGAGGAGTTTGCATTCAGGTTTTGGGCGATGCAGTAAAATCCTTGTGATTGATTACTAATGTCTACTTTGGACACAAACAAGAGGTAATGGGGAGTGTGCTGTGAGCCAACAGGGTGTGAAAACTCTACCATGCTTCGTACTTTGTTTTCAGGAGAAGGACTGCAGAGTTTTGCTGATTTTGGCTTTCAGCTCTGCTTATTGCAAAATGTGGCTAGGAGGAGGAGAAATTTATAAATAAAGGATCTAATATATATATTTTAAGAGACTTTATTTATTTGTCTAAAAGAGAGAGTGAGAGCATGCAAGCACAAGCAGGGGGAGTGACAGGCAGAGGGAGAAGCACACTTCCTGCTGACCAAGGAGCCCAATGTGGGACTCAGTCCTTGGACCCTGGGATCATGACCTGAGCTGGAAGCAGACACTTAACTGACTCAGCCACCCAGGTGTCCCAGGATCTTTTATTTTTTAATGCAACACAGCAAATCCTCATTCATTGTCAAAAAAATATAAATTTCCTTTTCTGGCCCCTATGATAAAAATAACACTTTCAGGTTCTTCCTCATAAATCAATGAGATATATTGGACAGGTATTTTCTCGGTTTTACAGGAAAATGAAGCACAAAGCTGTAACTAATTGCTTAATTAGCAAATTAATTTTATTTAACTAGAGTAATGGTATAGTTTATTCTCTCAAACTGAACCTTGGGAGAGTGAAAGATGGTGCTATTAATAATTATTCCCAGACGGCAGGTATCCAGCCAGGCTGACCTAGCAAATGGACATGTCTGATCACTCTAGCTTTATTTGAAGACTTGCAGTTGGTTCTTGGATTGGGCAGAACTGGACCCAGATGTTCTTACTCAAAAGCCATTTGCTTTTCCCCCCAATTTTGATGCATTAGATATAGTGCAGGACTCTGACAATTATAGCTGCTAGTTTTTCTGTGCTTACTAGTCATGTGCTAGATGCTTAGACACTTGCTGCATGTCATCCTAATTTAGTTCTCATAACACTTCAAGGTCAATAGTATCCTTTCTGGGGCGCCTGGGTGGCTCAGTGGGTTAAAGCCTTTGTCTTGGGCTTGGGTCATGATCTCAGGGTCCTGGGATCGAGCCCAGCATTGGGCTCCCTGCTCAGCAGGAAGCCTGCTTCCTCTTCTCTCTGCCTGCCTCTCTGCCTACTTGTGATCTCTGTCTGTCAAATAAATAAATAAAATCTTAAAAAAAAAATAGTATCCTTCCTATTTTATAAATAATGAAATGAAGGCTTAGAGAGGTAAATACCATGTATTGTTAAGGTCACAGAGCTAGGAATGAGTATCTATATTCAAGTCTAGCTCTATATAATCCAAAGTTCAGGTTCAACTCCACAATCTTTTTCATTAAAATATTTGTGTTAAAATATTCAATTCTTTCTAAAAGGAATTTTTTACAGCTAATGGAAACATTTTATATCTAAAATGGGTTTCAAGTGAAACCTTGGTGTTATGCTTAGATTTAATCAGTGTTTGAAGAAAGGAGGCACGGAAGGTATGGGGATTGAAATTCGAGTGAACTCCGGGACAAGCAAGACGGGGGAAATATTGCTCTTCGACATGGATAAAAGAAGCCTTGTCCAAAAGAGGGAGAAGTTTTGTTTATCTTTCTGTTCCAAAGGGAATAACTAGGCAGAGTATATTCTAGGAGAGACTGGAGCGAGTGGGAAGAACCTTTCTAGTTGCTGCTCAGATGTGTGCTAGAACTACAAAGTAAAGATTTTCCTTTGATTAACTCAAACTGCTTAGGAAGGTGAAGAGTTCACCTGTCAATGGGACTTGGTAGTGCTAGCCAGCAGCAAAGAGAAGGTGCTCGGGAGATCTTGAAGCTAAGCTACCTTTAATCCCTTAGTGGTGCATTGGGTCTGGGGTTATGACTCTGGGCTGTGGATCAGGGAGAGTTAAAAGCAATGTTGTAACCAAAGAAAGAGTAAGCTCATAAAGGAAAGTTAGTAACTAATACTTAGAGTCTACTAACTTCAGAGTTGCCTTAGAAATAGTGATTTAATGTGTCTCATCAAGATTTGATAGATGTATGAAATATATATTTGAATATATATTTAAATATATATTGACTATGCAGTGAAGGCATATTTGAATATACATGTATTTGAATGCTCATAAATATATTTAATTTCATTGTCAAAGAAGGTGGACTAAACGAAGAGTTATCATTGTAGTGCCATCTTCCAAGTAAGACTTGGCTTTGATGTCTGTCCCTGGTAGATTACCACTAACTTGAAACAGAATATCTGAATGATAGCATTGCTTACAAAGAGGGGGAAAAAATCTGGCTTGATTACTAGTGCTCAACAATCCACGTAAGGAAAAAGAAGTCTAGAGAGTGATGATCTATTGATCTCTGTTTTCTGACTATTTAGAAGCCATTGCTGTCCTTCTCAAGGACCACACACATGCTGGGTGCTGGTCACAATTTTGCCAACATTGCAACCGGTGTACCTATCTTTCTATCTTTGTGTATCACTGCACCCTCTTATTCTCTACCACACTTGTCACAGTGCCAAAAGAAAATAGAATTTTCACAATTTCTTGGTTAGATCCTAGATAAATAAGCAATTTTTATGTTCATGGATGATCAGCAATTTGTTTTATAATTTTTAAAAAATTTTAAATAAACATATAATGTATTATTAGCCCCAGGGGTACAGGTCTGTGAATCGCCAGGTTTACACACTTCATAGCACTCACCATAGCACATGCCCTCCCCAATGTCCATAACCCCACTCCCCTTTCCCTCCTCCCCGCCCCCCACCCTGCAACCCTCACTTTGTTCTGTGAGATTAAGAGTCTTTTATGGTTTGTCTCCCTCCTGATCTCATCTTGTTTCATTTATTCCTTTCCTACCCCCCAAACCCCCCATGTTGTATCTCCACTTCCTCATATCAGGGAGATCATATGGTAGTTGTCTTTCTCTGATTGACTTATTAAGCTAAGCAGATTTTTTTTTTTTAGAATTTTATTTATTTATTTGAGAGAGAGAGAGAGAGAGAGAGAGAGAGAAGAGCACGTTAGCAGGGGGAGGGGCAGAGGGAGAAGAAGGTTCGCTGCTGATCAAGGACCCTAACTTGGGGCTCCATCCCAGGACTCTGGGACCCTGACCGGAGCCAAAGGCAGCCACCTAACTGACTGAGCCACTCTGGCGCCCCAGCGATTCTGATGTCATGAAGAATAAAGAAGATATGGAGGACCAAAGTCCATGATCTTCATTGCATCTCAGATCCCAAACATTCTATATGACCAGGTTACTGAAAGCTAACCTCTAAAACCTCATTTTAGAAACAGTAGTATTGTGGAATAGGATGCTTTCATTCCAAATCTACTTCCTGCTCCACAAAAGCCAGCAACAACATTGCAAGTAATCAAGCTAGTATGTGTGAGTAATAGCCTAACCTAATCAATAATTTAAGGCCTGTGTGGATGTAGCTGCGTGTGCTCCTCGCTCCTTCCTTTGTTTTGTTGTATTTCTATTAGTTTTGTTATTTCTGTTGTTTGCTTCCAAACCCACTGGAACGTCTGTGGGCTGTAGAGATGTCAAGGTCACAGTGGGAGTGAACCGGTGGTGCTGGTCAGGGAAACCAGTCAAGCAGGACCCAAGAGGGGCTGGGAATAGTATCAAGACAGAGGTGGAGTAATCAAGTTGAGCCGACAAGAGAGAGCCTCGGTCTTTGGAGTAAGACTGGTGTATAAAGTGAGAACGCAAAAAGCAGCAGGAAAGCCTTCATGCTGATTCTGGTAACTGGTTGAACTGGAGATTTAGAAGTTCCCCTGGTCAGGGCAAGAATTGGCTTTAGATCTTGGGGGTGTCTGGAGCCTTCTGGTGATGCACGGGTGGTGCCAGCCAGGGCGTGTGATGCAGGGAACCAGTCGGATCCTGAGTATGCCTCAAGGAGTGACGGATAGAGACTCCCAGGCTCCAGCCCCTTTCCATCACTTGCTCCCCTTTGTTCCCCACTGAGGCCAAGAAAAGACCAAAAAGCCATCTAATTTGGTTAAGATAAGCTAACAAGTCATTGCTCCTGCTGAGATAGAAGAAAAAGAGGCTGGTCCTGTTTGAATAAGAAAAGAAAAGAAACCGTCCCCTGGGGGTGATTTAGCACTCTGCGGAGACACCTCCACATAGATTATACTTCCACAGGAAGAGGCCGTTTGGCCTTGAGAGACCTCGAAAGCACCCCGTTACGATCCCCCATTATCTGTAACCATAAAAACTCACTCTTAACCCTGTCGGGTGCTCAGTCTTTGGGAAGGGATCCTGTGGAGCCTGCTGGCGATAATAAAGCCAAGTTTTCCCTGCTTTCCCCTGTGCTGTTTGAGTTTCCTTGGTCGCTTCAGATTTTCAGCAACAAAGAGAGAATGTGTGTGTGTGTGTGTGTGTGTGTGTGTGTGTGTGTGTGTTTGGTGGTGGGGCATGGGGGTGGTCCACATCCACACAATCTATTTCATAACAAAGATTCAGAGCAGTCTGTGAATTTGGAGATTTTGGATAGGGTCACTGTATTGCGAGTCCCTAAGATTCACTGATTCTCTGGGAGGACTCTCAAGACTCAGCGTATTTACAACTAGGATTTGTTTTAGGGAAAGGATACAAAGCAAAATCAGCAAATGGAAAAGGCAGGTAGAGTGTAGTCCGGAGGAAACCAGTCATGAGCTCCTGCAAGTCCTCTCCCGGTGCAGTCTCACAGGACATGCTTCCTTCCTCAAGCACTGGATTGCGACCTGTGTGTGGCTGTTGTCTACCAGGGAAAATCGTGAGAGACTCGGTGCCCAGGGTGTTTACTGGGGGCTGGTCATGTATGGCCTGGAACAAAACTCCAGGCTTGCAGCATAAACCACGTTGTTTGTATGACCTGTGCAGTCACAGTGAGCCACTGTCCTCAGGCAGAGAACGGTGGCGCCCTCCTGAGCCCGGGCCCCGCTGAGGGCTACGTTCACAAGCTGATCTTCCTAAGAATAGGAGCTGCAGACCTGCTGTGTGAAACTCTTTTGTCTACACAGTCACCCTGACCATAATTCTGTCAAAAAATGGGGATGGCTGCCCCGTAATATTAGGGAGAGTCTTACGGATGTGGGAGTTTCTTATTTTAGGTGTCTGCAAAGAATGTTCTGAGGTGATTTCTGCTTCGTGCTTCCTGGTGGAGTGAGAACTACAGGCATTCTGGGTGTGGGGACCCAGAGAACCTGCCTCCCTGGAGTTGTAGCCCCAGCTGTCCGCAGAATGTCACTTATTGCTTATCCGCCAGCCACACCGTCTCTCACTAACCACGATCTGCAGGTCGCAGAGGGGCCGTTTCCAGCTCTGTGGCCCCGGAGGCCCTGAATTCTCTCATTACTTCCCTCCCTACCCCCTATCTTTGCTCTGAAGTCTGTCAAGGCAGATTCCAGATCAGATTCATTCTGGAAACCTCTAGTGTTCCAGAACAGAGACTTGCACAGAGTAGAGGGTCAGTGCCTAAATGTATTTACTGAGACGCATGCAGGGGTTGCCACCTACCAACCTCAAAGGTCTCCCTCAAAAGACTGGCAGGCTTAAAAGCTTGTGCCCAAAGATCTGGATCTTCTCACCAACGTGAGGCTGCGGAGAAGAGAAAACATCCAGCTGGGTCTGAAATAAGAACGTAAGCAAGGAAGCTAAAAATAAACAGCAGCGGGGGTTTCCTCGATTCAGGCAGGCTGTGACAGCACCCGGTGTCAGGCAGCTCCGTGCTGCGAAGAAGAGGAATACATTTAGAAGGTTTAATGAGGGGGGAATTCTATCACTGTTGAAAAGCCCGAGTGAACAAATGACACGCGGTTTTCCTAGACAGGAGCGTGAAAGTCCCTCCCTCACCCCTTAAATCCCTGGGCCATGTGACATGCTTTCTGTCTTCCCAAATACAATCGGGTCACCCAAAGTCAAATCCAGGGAGGAGGGCGCCCAGTCTCAACACTACACTCCTAGCGGCTGCAGGGCGTGGCATCGCTCACCAGGACCTCTGGCTTCCGGACACAGAGTCATTAACGGGGTATTATTATTAGAATGAGCTTTTGAATCAGGAGTGGTTTTCCACGCCTTTTAGCCTTAGAAGCCTCACAAAATTTTATGCAAAAGTGCAAATGACTGGTTTCCCCTCTCCTTCACGGGCCGGAAGTTGTTTCCTAGGAACCCCTGGGGTCCTGCAGGGCCCGGCTGCCCTGTGCAGTCATCCGAGAGGGGCTGCCTGCCGACGACCTGCTTGCTAGCTTCGGAGCACAACGTGAAGCAACGCTATGCTCTAGACCTCTCCCCTCCACACAAGGACATTGACGCCTGAGGTGAGGGGATTCGCAAATCAAGAAATTAGTAACAGCGGTGGGATTTGAACCCCGGAGCAGTGACTCTGGGTTTAATGCTACTTCAGAGTTTTCCTGGGTTACAGGGTCTCACTAAGCTATACAAAAATGCTGGCAGGGCAGGACTTCTGGCTCAGGGTGTCAGGTACCTTGGCCAACTAGAAGAAACAGAAGAGGGAACAAATCCTTGTGGTCATTGGTGAGCTTTGGGAGGTGCCATCTTGGTTGGGCAAACAGATGGTAGGAGAAAAGCTGAGGAACCACCAACAGAACACTGTTCATAGAAGACTGTGAGCATCGCTTCAGCTGCTGATGTGGTTTGGAGTGGTGGAGTTCAGAGCCAATGGTCAAAGAAGAATTCTCCAGACGTATCGGGTGCAAAAAGGTGGTTTTATTAAAGCATGAGGATAGGACTCATGGGCACATAGAGGGCACTGGGGTTGTGAGGAGTGACTATTTATATAAGACTTTCTGTGTGTGGAGGGGAGGGTGTTGGTAGGGCTCCAGGAAATTGAGTCTGTAGGTTTCTGGAGATTGCTTTTTTCTTGTAAATCATTGAGACAGTTGCAGACAGATGGAGACTCATGTCCAGCAGGACGGTGAACTCTCTCAGCTAACCATTTGTTTTTCCCTTTCCTTTGTTCTAGGGTAGCCAGGAGTGCCTGGGGAATGTCCCACAGCTCTCACGTTGGGGGTGGCTTGTGGGGTGTCAGCTTGTGCTTTGCCCTCAGCTTGCCTTTTGTGGGCTGTGACTGAAGGCACTTTTGTTTATAGCTGTGATAACCAGCTGCCTTATTCTGCGTTAGCCGTTAGTCGTTAGTTTTGGAATCTCCACCAAACTCTGGGCTCTAAAAGAGGGCAGGATCTTTGCATCTTCTGCTCTGCATCGAATCTCCAGTCCCAGGTACATGATAGATGCTGAGTAAATATTGGGGATTGTTGTGGGCTGAGTTGTGTCCCTCCAAGTCCATATGCTGAAATTTTAATCCTCAGTACCTCAGAATGTCACTATCTTTGGAGATAGGGTCTTTAAGTCATGTAGGAAGCCCTAACAGGAAGATCAAAGCGTCGCATGTGAAATGACCGCAGAAGAGAAGTAGAAATTACCAGTATGACTGGTGTTCCTAGAAGAGTATAAGGAGGAAATGATGACTCAGACACAGGGTGAGAGGTGAGGACAAAGGCAAGAAGGCAGCCACCTTAAAAATGAGGAGCAAGAAACCTCAGAAAAAACCAATCCTGCTGCTGGCACATTGATCTCAGACTTCTAGGCTCTGGAATTGTGAGGAAATAAGCTTCTATTGCTTAAGCCATCCAGTCTGTGGTATTTTGTTAGGGCATCCCAAGCAAGCTAATACAGGGATTCAATTTAAAAATAAATAAATAAATAAATAAATAAAAAAGGTAGGTGTGATGTTTCTCGGTTTGTGGCTCTAACTCACTTGCAATAACACATTTGACATTCCTGTGAAAGAAAGATGAAGGAGAAAGATCTCGTTCAAATGATCTTGAATGGTTACTGATTTGAGGTAACACCTCATGAGAATTTGTTCTGTTTTGGAACACAGATTCCAAACTGGGTGTGATCTGTAATCGCTTCCTCCTGCCTAGCCCCTGAACTTTTGCTGTTAGAATGTTTGGAAGTTTTTGGTCTCCAGTTTTATTTTTTTTTACAAAACAGAGGGAGAAAGGAGAAGCAGGGGTAGCAACACAACTATAAAGCTAATTAATACCTTAGATCATCATTAGAAGGTGTTGACAGAGTATCTCTTTTAATAAACCCTGTAAATAGCAAGGGTTTGGCCACTGTCATCATTTCTCTGGAAGAAGCAGGTGCTTCCTTCTGTGTCTAGGCCCCCAAAGTAGCTTTCACTTTTTTGCCATAAATTACTAAAGAGAGAGAGAGAGGAGAAACCACATGCTTTGCAAACCATTGTGGGGCAGATAATTAGACATCCTGGCATGGCTTATTTCTACCAGGTGTTTCCTGGCACTGCTGAGCCTGCTTTCAAGCCTGGAAGGGGGGAGGGGAGGAAGGGAACGGGTAGGGACACAGGCAGTGAAAACCCGTCATAATATAGGACTCTGAGCATCACAACATTGGATGTCAAGAATTCCTTCTTTATACTTAGAGCTTCCCTGAAACAGGTCAGCTGGTTTTTCAGGAGCTCTGGATTAATGTAAATCTGACTGTAGGATGGAGGGTGGGTCCCTTAACCTTTGTAAGTCTCAATTTCCTCATCTGGAAAATGAGTGTAATGATATTTTATACCTCATAGGATTTTCGTGAGAATTAATGAGATGAATTTAGCACAGGATGTTAATAACTTAATAAAAACTAGCAGTATGGCTGTGAAGTAGACTTCCCACAGTGCTGAAATACTTGCGGGGATGGAAAGTTCACTAGCTTCATCCTTCCTTCAGTTCAGAAAACCCCCAGTAACCTGGGAGTGAGGTGACCTTAAGTTGAGGCTCTGATCTGTTACTTTTAAATAACAGGGTTCCTGGTCAGCATCTGTCACAGGATTGCTGGAAGGAGCAAATGAGAGAATGTATAAGCTGTAGCAACTTATTGTTATTGCTTCCCAGGGCTGTGCAAGACAAACCATAGCCATCTAGTGCAATTATTCTCAAGTTTGAACAGGTTTGGACATAGGAAAACTAGTATCCTATAAATGTTGTGAATCCTAACGTGTGTTCCAGGAAAACTCATATCCTGTGAAAAAGGGAAAAGGTATTTTAGGGGAAAAGAGATTCTCACTAAATAAGCCTGGCAAACACACTGAACCCATGACCCCCCCACCCCTGGAAATTCATAGGGCCTAT
Source organism: Mustela nigripes (assembly GCF_022355385.1). Taxonomy (NCBI): domain Eukaryota; kingdom Metazoa; phylum Chordata; class Mammalia; order Carnivora; family Mustelidae; genus Mustela; species Mustela nigripes. The sequence continues at coordinate 47,253,987 of NC_081558.1, forward strand.
GGTAATAGGAAAGGCCCTGAGAAGTCCTGCATTCAAGAAATCTGTTGGACTTTGCTCACCAATTCCTTCAATGTATTTGTCCTCAGAGCCTTCTTTCAGGGAACACCTCTTAACATCTCATCATGCAGGACACCATTTTGGAAATGCTGCCTATACTTAAGACATTCACAAAGGCTTCACAGTGTCCTCAATCTTCTCCTGCTAAGTATTATTCTTTTAACCATGTTCCATGATTTTGAGTCTCTTACCATCATAATCCTTTTTTCCCCACGTGTTCCATGCATTTATGTTTGCTTTTGTCTGCTCTGTACTTGAGTACACAATTCTTTTTTTTTTTTTAAGATTTTACTCATTTGTTTGACAAAGAGAGAGATCACAAATAGGCAGAGAGGCAGGCAGAAAGAGAGGGGTAAGCAGGTTCCCTGCCAAGCAGAGAGCTGGAAGCAAAGTGGGGCTTGATCCCAGAATCCTGAGATCACCACCTGAGCCGAAGGCAGAGGGTTAACCTGCTGAGCCACCCAGGCACCCGGAGTACACAATTCTAAGTGTGGTGGACAATTAGACTAGACAAGGACAGGCATCTTCTAGGACACTGGGCTTTGTGTGGCAAGAGAATTATGAAAGATGAGGAGGGTCAAGTAGGTCATTGCCAGTCTCTAAATTTTCTTTGTTTATTGAAAACAAATCTCTCCAAATATCACAAGGCATGCCACCAGGATCCCTGCGGTCACCCCATCTTTGGATCTCAACAGTATTTATTCTGGTAGAAGCAAACGTACTGTCCCTCTGTTTGGAAACAAGTGGCCCCTAGAGGGCAGTATAGTCACAAGAATAGACTGGCAGCTCGGTTTCCCAGGACTTTTGGACACGAAGCCTGCAGGGTTGTTACTCTGAGGAAGGGCTCTATTCTTTCAATTTATTTTTATTTTCATTTCTCACAGAATGCTTTAGGAAATAGTCAAAATGTCAACCGGTTCATAAAGGCAAACACTGAGGAAGGGTAGGGGTCCCAGGGGAAAAGGCAGCCTGGGCCTCAGAGAGGAAAGGGATCTTCTGTCAGCGGCCCTGGGTGGTGGCTGCAGGCTCTCATTTCCTTGTTCTTGTATCTGTTGCTATTATTATGCTTCTGATTTAGGGCTGCAGTTACCAGGAAAAATTCATCTTTATCTTGAGCTGGAGCAAACTTCTTTAAGAGCAAAAAATACCTTAATGTTCCTGGGCTTTTGGTTTTCAAATTTGATGAAGATTTTAATGCAAAGGGAAAGTGGACCTTTCTTGCAGTAAGTAATGAACTGTTGTAGATCATAAAGGGATCAATATCCACCATCCTGCCGGTGATGAAGAGCCCGTGCTGAGTCACAGTTTCCCATCTGCCACTTACCGGGAGGGTAGACTTGGGCAAGTATTTTCAGCTCCAGGAACCTCTTGTTGTCATTGGCTAGATACACCAGGAAGCTCTGTCGACCTCAGAGGATGAGGATTAAACACAATGACAGATGTAAAGCACCTTGCATAACAAGAGCTCTCAAAGTGTGGTTTCTGGGCCACCTGCATCACATCACCTGGGAACCTGTTAGCAAGGCAGATTCTCGGGCTCTGTGGAAAGTCTACAGTGCCAGAGCCCAGGGATCTGTTTTTTTTTTTTTTTTTTTTAAGATTTTTTTTTTTTTTAATTTATTTATTTGACAGAGAGCAAGAGAGCACAAGCAGGCAGAGCAGCAGAGGGAGAAGGAGAAGCAGGCTCCCCACTGACCAGGGAGCCCGATGTGGGGCTCGATCCCAGGACCTGGGATCATGACCCTTGTCAAAGGCAGTTGCTCAACCAACTGAGCCACCTAGGCACCCCCTGATCTGTGGTTTAAAAAAAGTGATCTGTGTTTCAACAAAAGTGATCTGTGTTTCACTCCAGGTGACCCTGAGGCATGCTAAAGTTCGAGAAATGCTGTTGTACAGAAGAAACTGGCTGTTGGATACTCAGAAAAATTGTATTTTATCATTGTTGTTGTTATGAATTACTGCCTGGAGTACAAAATAGACAGTCCCTACTTGAAGAGATGAACGGTCTTGTTAACAGGAGGATTAAAGCATCGCATGTGAAATGACCGCAGAAGAGAAGTAGAAATTGCCAGGAAGGAGATAATGGGTGCCTGAGGACCCTTCTGGTGTGGCAAAGCTTTGTGGTGGCTTAAAGGATGAGTAGTATGGAAAAGGCAGCTGGCCATGCCTGGGGCATTTGGGCTGAGGAGAGAGAAGTAGTGAGAGCTGTGGGTTACAGGAAACAAGGATTGAGAAGTATTGAGATGACCACTTACTCAACATTTGTTTAAAATTTCTGACTATCCATTAGAGGCCAAACGCTGTCCTTCCTGCCCTGTGGGTGTGGAGATAGAAAGACCTGGGGCAACAAATTCCTAAGGCACCTTAAGAATTGTGAATTGGATGTCCTCCTTCTTATCCTCCTCAATCGTATAAATAACATGTACTGAGGGTTTACTATGTATTAGACGCTGTTCTGAGTATTTTACATGAATCTGCTCAATTAGTTCTAACAAAAACCTGATAACATCTGTATTTAATATTATCACTATTATTAGTTTTGTCATTTTATAGATGAAGAAACCATGGTTTAAAGAAGTTAAAATTGCCACGAGCCATGCAAGTAATTAAGTAGAGGAACTGGGAACTAGGTCTCCCTGATTCTGAGAGGCCCTTGATCAGTTCTTCTTGAGGACTGGGCGAGGGGAGGTTTGTGTGATAGAACCAGTAGTGATCACCCCAAATTGCATTTGTTCCTTTCCATTCCCCAGGCTTCCATGCATTTGGGTGAGGCCGCATGACTAAGGCAGACCAAAGAAATGTGAGCAGAAGGTACGTGTATCTCTTCTGGACTAATAATAACTAATACATAATTCTCCAGCTTCTCTTCTCTTGCATGGGTGATGCAGAGGGTAGATTTGTGTTCTGGAAGTACCATTATAGGACCACGAAGCCCTTGTTGGCTTATATCCCTGACCAACTTTCTGGAGCAGATCCATGTCTCTGATGGGTATGTAGCTTAAGCAAGAAATACTCTTTTGTCAAATTAAGAGGTAGTGATTTGGGGGTTATTTGTTACGGCGGCAAAAGCCTCGACTACACTAATACAGTTAAAAAAGACAGTAAAATTAATGTATAAAATCAAAACGATCCTGAATTTTGGCCTAAGAATATTCCAGTTTAGTTTATAGGTAAGTTGGACCATTGCAAGTTCTTTTTTGTTTGTTTCAGAAGTATTTTGTCTCTTTAAGAAACTGAATTAAAGGTAGACATAACAGTGTATATTACATATAGCACTTTCTGAGATAATCGTGTTTTAAAATCTTTCCAGCTTGATGACTGAAACCAATCCATCCCAGGATCCTGAAAAATCCAGCATTTGAAGTTTATTCTAAAATTGACTGGCTTCTTCATATACACAGAATCAGTACTCACACACCCACCTGTATTTGCACACATCCAAACAAACAGAAACAGCAACAAAAGGGAATTTCTTCATACACTTGTGTGTCTTAATTTTCAGTCTGGGAAAATATGATTACCTGAGACATTTACTCCTAGTTGCCCTGAGGAATGTCTTCAGAATTCAGTCCCCAGAGCAAGACTTGATCTTGAAGTCCACCGCCAGCCCTTTCTCCTTGCCTTTGGCAAATGAAATGTGACGGCACTGCTCTCTGTTGGTCTGGCTGCCAGCATGGGCATGGAACACCTCTTTCCATTTGCTGCGCTCCCTAAAGAATAGACTGGAAGTTCTTTCAGACCTTTTAGATTTTTGGTGTGAGCTTGAAGATCACCTGAGCTGGCTGAATGATTCTAGGTTTTTATTTTTAATGTCAAATTATAACAAGAACCTCCAGGGCCTCAAGGGAAATGTCTTTGAAAGAACTTAGCATCGTGGTGGATCTTTCAGCCAGGTAAAAGTTCAGGAACCAATTTCCAAGGGCAAGTGAAAGACAGTGGGAGAAGGAGGTGTTATTTAAACATTCATGTATAGATGCAAACATATGTTCATTTATATGAGGATCTATAACTGGGAAAAATCACATTCCAACAGTGTGTATATTTATAACAAAATTCGATGTGGAATTAATAGTGGTTGTTTATTTGGTTTTCCTGAAACCAGTTTATTGAGATGTGAAATGCTAAGAGGCAGCTGTGTTGTTAGACAAATAGGCCACAGTAGAGTCCAAAGGTGGGGTGATCTTTTGTCCAAACTGTGTAAAATGTTGGCCACAGAGCATTAGAATAGAAGTTCTAGGAGGGAAGGTGGTGTGTTTAGACCAGCATGGCAAAGGGGCCAAGAAGATACAACATCAGATTTTGGGTTGGGAGGTCCTATGCATGTCAGTCGACATGAGTGGGATTTAGTTCTGTCATCTGAGAAATGGAGATTTCATCATTTATTCAGTAAATCTCTACGTGTCTTGCATTTTCTGAGTGCTGGGGGTACAGCAAGGGAAGAGGATCATTGTGGTTGTGCTCTCACATAAGCATTCAGATAAATGAACCAGCTATTTTTGGTTAATAAGCACTTCTATGAGAAAAAAAAAAAAAACCCAACAGGTTGAAGAGATAGAAAATGACCAAGGGGTAGCAAGGTAATTTTAAGGAAGATTTGAACAACAAGGGAAGAGAGCTATCCAAAGTTCTGGAGGACATGGGAGCAGAGGAGCACAAATGGACTAAGACCAGGGGGAAGCAATGTGCTAGAAGCAGAACGGGCCAGGGAGCAGCAGAGGTAGGAGATCTGAATGAGAAGCAGGTAAGCTGCAAGTGCCCTAGGGCCATGCTGACCATGGTGAACTGTTTGGATTTTCAGTGGCTTTATTTTATTTTGCTTTATTTATTTTGTTTTTTTGAGAGCTAGAGAGAGCATGCATGTTAGTGGGGGAGAGGCAGAGGGAGAGGGAGAGAGAATCCCAAGAAGGCTCTATGCTCAGGGCAGAGCCCGACGTGGGGCTCCATCTCACCACCCTGAAATCGTGACCTGAGCCAAAAATCAATCAATCTAATGCTTAACCAGCTGAGCTACCCAGGCGCCCCATGAGCTGTTTGGATTTTATTCCAAGTGCAATGGAAGCCATAAACAGGTTTAAGTAGAGGAGTGACATGATCGGATTTTTACATTTTTAAAAGGCTCATTCTGGCTGCTTGCTGAAAACAGATTATTGAAGGGCGAGAGTAGAAGGAGCAAGACAAGTTAAGAGGATCTTGCAGCATCCCAACATTGCACAGGGATCAGGGGAGGTAGAGGAATTTTAAAATATTCCACGTGTCTGGCTAAAATAAAACAAAAAACACACCCTGCACTCCCAACCAGAAACTCGCAAAGGAACCAGAGTGTTCACTCTCCGAGACAAGTGTGCCATTTACTCAATCAGAGATGAAACAGAAAGCCATCAAAGCTCAATATTAGTAAGTGTCTCAATCATCGTGTGAAGAATGATTTTTTTTTTTTTTTTTGGTATTGATTTAGCCAGGGAACAGAAATCAGTTGAATTGAATTTCATATAGTGGCTCTTTCATGGAGACAGTTGGGTGTCTAGGTGACAGAAGGACTGACATGCCAAGCAGGGGACAGTGAGGCAACCAGAGATCAGAAGAGTGGGCAGCCCCTAGCACTCCACACCTTGAGGGATAAAGGCTCCAGATGGTACACCTGGAGCCCAGCACCTGGGTCACCAGAGGAAGCTGGTGGAACTGAGTGTGTGTGTCTGCAGGAAGGCGATACAGGCTCTGCTGGAAATGCCTGGGAGAAATTAACCCTGGCTGCTCTCTCTTCCTGCCTTTCAGTTTCTCGCCAGTGCCTCCCATTGGCCAAAGCTGCAGGAGGCAAGCTGAGGGGGCGCCAGGAACGCGCATCTTGCAGGCTTTGCTGGGATGCAGAACAGAGCAGGGGCGTGGGGAGGAGTGGACCTGGGGACAAATGGGTCCGGGATTGATGCAGCCCTGTCTCTGCCTCTGCATTAACAGAGCAGCAGGGTAGTGCCTCCTCTACTTGGGAAGAATGATCAGTGGAGGCAAGCAGCCCTCTATAAATGCCTTAGCACAGTAAGAGCTCAGTTTTCCCTCCCATGACAGTCGGAAGCAGGTATTCCTGATTGGTGAGTGGCTCTTCTCCATAGAGAGATTCAGGGCCTCACCCTCCTTTAGGCTCAGAATCCTTTTCATCTAGCTAGCAAGAGGGGAATGAAAGCATGGAAAACCCCATTAGTTTCTTTATTTAATCCTCACAACATCTCTATGAAGTGGGTACAATTATGACATTGACAACCACGGGATACAGAAAGGTTAATTAACCAGTTGAAGGTCACACCGCTAGTAAGTGATAGAACTGAGATTTCTTTTTTTTTTTTTTTTTAAGATTTTATTTATTTATTTGACAGACAGAGATCACAAGTAGGCAAAGAGGCAGGCAGAGAGAGAGAGAGAGCAGTGTAAGCAGGCTCCCGGCTGAGCAGAGAGCCTGATGTGGGGTTTGATTCTAGGACCCTGGGAGCATGACCTGAGCTGAAGGCAGAGGCTTTAACCCACTGAGCCACCCAGGCGCCCTGGAACTGAGATTTCTGACCTAAAGAATGAAGAGCTAGGTAAAAATGGTGATCAACAGCAAATTGGTAGATGATTTATTGCTGAGAGTGGCTTTCATCTCAAAAAAGAGAAAGAGATCTGGAAAAACAGTGCCAAGAGTCCTAAATCAATAGGATGAAATTGAATGGGGGAACATATACATACCTGCCCTTAAACTCAGAAAAACTACTTTGAAAATGTAATGTTTCCGCTCTTCTTTGGATTTTTATTTTAACTTTGTTTCATTTCTAGGCTGACAGTCATTTCTGAAATAAAGTATAAATTAAAAATAAATACCTATATACATATTGGATGAGAAACACCTAATTTAATAGAGCTTACAAGAAATGGATTTAAAGATTTTAATTGTCTGTGAGCTTATTATGAATCAGCAGACAGAGAGGACATTGCAAAGAGGATTTCCATCAACAGAAGCTAAGCGTCCTAAATAAAGGAGGTGACAGTCTTTATCTACCTGGCCCAAACTCCAGGGTCTGGTTCGGAGCGTCCCATTTGAGGAAAGACAGTGACACACTAAAATGTGTCCCAAAGAAGGTAACAGTGATGGAAAATGATCTTGAACCCTGGTCATAGGAGGATGGGTTAAACTCAGTAGTAGACAGATTAGAGGAAATGTGATTCAGAGAGACAATAGTGCAAGCTGTAGGTTTTCTCTGTAGGCCTCCAGAGGACAGAGCCTACAGCTAGAAGCCAAAGGAAACCTGAATTCTACCCCAATGTGAACAAGAGTTTTCTAACAAATGCAATGGGCTAAGTGTAAAGGACCAGCCCATCAAAACTGAGACTGAATATAAAGCTCATGAATGGTTGGGGGAGATGAAACTCCTTAACATAGCTCAAGATGTCCTGTGGATCTGGTCCCTGCTTTACTCTCAGAAGACATGGTTTGCAGTGCTCTTTCTAGTCTCTGCATTCCAGCCCCACTGGCTTTCTTAGTCCTTTATATATACATTGATTTTCCCACCGCAGGCCATTTGCATATGGTTTCCCTCTACCAAGAATATTTTTCCATTTCCTTTTTTCTTAAGATTGTATTTATTTATTTGAGAGACAGAGATATAATGAGAGATAGAGAATGAGTAGGGGAGAGAGAGAGCCTGACACGGGGCTTGATCCCAGGACCCTGAGCCGATGGCAGATGCTTAATGGACTGAGCCACCCAGGCACCCCCATTTTTCCATGTCTTTTTGATAATAGACATCTTAGTGGGTGTGAGGTGATACCACATTGTGATTTTTTATTGTATTCATTTAGCCAACATGTAGTACAGTATATCATTAGTTTTTTTTTTTTTAAGATTTTATTGATTAATTTGACAGAAATAAAGAGATCACAAGTAGGCAGAGAGGCAAGCAGAGGGGTGGGCAAAGCAGGCTCCTTGCTGAGCAGAGAGCCCGATGCGGGTCTCAGTCTCAGGACCCTGAGATCATGACCTGAGCTGAAGGCAGAGGCTTAACCCACCGAGCCACCCAGGTGCCCCCATCATTAGTTTTTTATGTAGTGTTGGGGATTCATTAGTTGTATATAACACTCAATGCTCATCACCACATGTATCCTCCTTAATACCCATCACCCAATTACCACCCCTCCCCCACCTCCCTTCTGTAACACTCAATTTGATTCCCAGAGTCGAGAGTCTTTTATGGTTTGTTTCCCTCTCTCATTTCTTGCCATTCAGCTTTCCCTCCCTTCCCCTAAGGGTCCTCCATGCTTTTCCATATGTTCCACATACGAGTGAAACCATATGATAATTATCTTTCTCTGCTTGACTTATTTCACTTAGCATAACCTCCTCCAGTTCCATCCATTTTGATGCCAATGGTGGGTATTCATCCTTTCTGATGGCTGAGTAATATTCCATCGTATATATGAACCACATCTTCTTTATCCCTTCATCTCTTGAAGGGCATCTCGGCTCCCTCTACAGTTTGGCTATTGTGGACATTGCTGCTATAAACATTGGGGTGCATGTGCCCCTTCTTTTCACTATGTCTGTATCTTAGGGGTAAATACCTAGTGGTGTAATTGCTGGGGCATAGGGTAGCTCTATTTTTAACTTTTTGAGGAACCTTCATACTATTTTCCAGAGTCGCTGCACCAGCTTGCATTCCCACCAACAGTGTAAGAGGGATCCCCTTTCTCCACATCCTTGCCAAGGTTTGTTGTTTCCTGTTTTATTAATCTTAGTCATTCTGACTGGTGTAAGGGGGCATCTCATTGTGGTTTTGATTTATATTTCCCTGATGGCTAATGATGATGAACATTTTTTCATGTGTCTGTTGGCCATTTGTATGTCTTTGAAATGTGTCTCCTCATGTCTTCTGCCCATTTATCGACTGGATTTTTTTTTTTTTTATTTTGAGTTTGATAAGTTCTTTATAGGTTTTGGATACTAGCCTTTTATGGTTTACATTTCCCTGATGATTAGTGATTTGAATTGAATAAAGTAATAATGTAAAGCCCTTTGGACAGAGCTTGGCACATAGTAAGCACTCTATAGGTCTTTTTTTTTTAATATTTTATTTATTTATTTGACAGACAGAAATCAGAAGTAGGCAGAAAGGCAGGCAGAGAGAGAGGGGGAGGCAGGCTCCCTGCCGAGCAGAGAGCCCGATTCAGGACTCGATTCCAGGACCCTGAGATCATGACCTGAGTCAAAGGCCGAGGCTTTAACCCACTGAGCCACCCAGGCATCTCAGCACTCTATAGGTCTTAATATTTTATTATTTAGTGTACTCTAGGCAATGTGATAGTTATGTAAATATAATATTGTATTTAATCATCTTATCAATCCATTGAATAATTATGATAGTCACTTCTATTAGAGGTTAAATGACTTGTGCAGGTTCTCATAGCCAGTAGTTTGGAGTTTGCAAGGAGAGATAATGGAAGGGCATTTCAGACAGTGGGAACAGCATGAACAAATGCCTGGTCTTTTGCATGCACAGTGAGTCAAGGTAGTCTAGGAAATAGGGTCAAATTAGGGGAGGGGGCTATATGGACCTGATCTCTCATTCCCTCTGTTGCTAAAATATGGTTCATTTCCTAGAGTCCCTCACTGTACCCTAGCCCTGACCATCTCCTGGCAGGCTCCTATTTCTCTATCCGGCAGTGAGAATGGCTGGCCTGCCTTACATATTTGTTCCTGACAAGCTGCACAAAAAGTCATGCAGCTCTTCAGAAGCAACCAGCAATTGTACCCCAATTTCTTTAGAAAGGAGGGAATTGAGACTCCCTCTCCTGTAGCACCTTTGCACTGTGAGAGAGCCACTGTAGTAATAAGACCGTAGCTAGCTGCAAGATTTCTTCTCCTGTGCTTGGGCTGTGGAGTGCCACTCACTGAATCTGAAGTGTCTCCAGAAGAGAACCAGGGTATCATCTTACTCCTTTTAACTACAGCTACATTTCAGGACCCGCTTGACATGATAGTACATAAATGGGATATTTGCATAATGTATTGAATTTCCAGTTAAACCTTAATGATAATTACTTGAACTGGATTGTCCCATAGGAAATGAAGATAAAATAAGTGTTACTCTCCTTAAGTCTAATGCTGTAAAATGTAAAGCAATTTTGGGAGAAAATTTTCGCCTGCATTTAGTCCCCTCATCTAATCTGCTTTCATAATCTTTTCCATTAACTAGCATGCACAAAGATTTCCCAAGGAATAAGCACTCACTTGTGTATTTAGAGCATTAAAGAACAAGGCCCTTTAAAAAACTCCTTAGAATAATCTTCATGTTTTTCTTGCATCTATCTGCCCATTGAAGAATGTAGCAAGCTTCCATCTTATGTACTGCTGGAACAGAAATTTATGTTTCTTAAGATTTTTAAGTATCCATTAAATAACCAATTATTTAAAAAAATAACTAATTATTTCAGGCCATTTTTATGACAGTAAAATAATTTGGACTATCTCTTATTTAAAAAGGACTCTCTCCTCCTGTCTCTCTGCCGTGTTAGGACTCCTTGGAGGTCTTGAGCTCTGCAGAAGATCCTGCCTGTACCCACTTTAATTTGGTCTGTGTGATTCAAAGTAAAAACAACACTAAACTTTAAAATATGTAGGAAAAGTCTAACAAAGTTTGGTTATCCTCCATGTGGGAATTCATCTACATGGCCATCTGACTTCCAGGGGTGCCAGTGGAACCTGAGCAGGCCACGACAGTGTCTGCTACACTCTGTTACATGATTTATGGTAACATTTATTCCCATTGTAACTTAGTGGCTATCTGCATAATTATTTTCTCATTCTCTTTCTTTCTTTCTTTCTTTCTTCTTTTAAAAGATCTTATTTATTTACTTTATAAACAGAGATCACAAGTAGGCAGAAAGGCAGGCAGAGAGAGAGGGGGAAGCAGGCTGAGCAGAGAGCCTGATGCAGGGCTCAATCCCAGGACCCTGAGACCATGACCTGAGCCGAAGGCAGAGGCTTTAACCCGCTGAGCCACACAGGCATCCCTCTCATTCCTTTTCTTCATTAGATTATAATGTCCTCAAAGGCAGGAAACCTATGTATGTATTATTGTATCCCCAGGATATAGCACAGAACCAGATCTTGGAATACAGTATGTACTCAATCACTATTTGTTGGAAGAAAATAGCTAACATTTATTGATTGATCATGTAAGGCACATTTCTAGGTGTTTTATCTAATATGCCATATACTCTTTACCATAACCCTTTAAATATTCATTTTCCTTATGAGGGCATTGAAACACAGTGAGGTCAAAAATACAACTAACTTCACACTGTAGTAAGCTTCCTTCAGTCCTAACAATTTAGGACCTTAAATATCTGGGAGGTGTTCTCCAGCTGGTTGGAATACTGGCATCCCTAGTTTCCCTAGTTGCTACCAGGAAGGTAATTGACCTGAAGCACTGACAGATCACGGGAGAGTACTTGCTCTATGGTGACATGGCCAAAAATATTCCAGATGCCTACTTCCTGAAGAAAATTGGACCTTAGTTTTTTTTTTTTTTCTGTTTTTCAAAGTTTGAAAATTCCCAATTCTAGAGGAAAACTGTAGAGCTCTACTGCTGTAGAGTTGCAGGCTAGATCCAGAAGGGTCCACGGATGGAGCAACACATTGCTTCTAGGCAAGAAAGTAATTCCAGTTCTGATATGGGTTACATCTTTGGAAGAGAACACTCCCTGTTGCTAGTTATGTAACAAGATGCTGGAGGTCCTCAGATCCTGATCTCTTTCCTGTCCTCTTCACTTAAGTGGATGATTCTGATTTCCAAAGCCTTTATGTGGTGCAGGTGCACCAGGATCTTGACTCAAACTCTTTTTGGATCCTTTTCCCCCACCTTCCTCCACTCATCTGCTATTCAAAACTTTCTGTCTTGGGAGTTTTCTGAGCAACAGTAAAGTTAGCTAAAATCTGCATGAGAAAAAGAGAAGTTGCTGGCTGAGTTGTTGGAAAAAGTTCATTGGCAGAACTAGCTATATTCAGCTGCTCAAACGATGTCCTTGTGACTCTGGTGTTTTCTCAGATCTGCCTTCCTCTGTGAGCAGTTTGCTCAGGCAGGCTTTTCCCATGCAGTAGCCCTAATACCCCTGGGCTTGCAACCTGTCCTCTCAGCAGCCAGAACAATCAAAGCCACTTCTTCAGGATTAGCATCATGTGAGCTACTACAACAATCAAGTCCTTACTGTTTATTGTCTTAGCACAATAACAACTTATTTTTTCTTCACATGATGGTTGCACACAGGTGTTCCTCATTCTCATGAGCTCCCCCTCCCCCCTCACACTTTCACCAATAATCATTACCTTCTCTCTCTCTTTTTTTATAAGGGGCGCCTGGGTGGCTCAGTGGGTTAAGCCGCTGCCTTCGGCTCAGGTCATGATCTCAGGGTCCTAGGATCGAGTCCCGCATCGGGCTCTCTGCTCAGCGGGGAGCCTGCTTCCTCCTCTCTCTCTGCCTGCCTCTCTGCCTACTTGTGATCTCTCTCTGTCAAATAAATAAATAAAATCTTTAAAAAAAAAAATAAAAAGATTTTAATTATTTGTTTGACAGAGCCTCTCAGTAGGCTGAGAGGCAGGCAGAGAGAGAGGAGGAAGCAGGCTTCCTGCTGATTCGGGGCTTGATCCCAGGGTCCTGAGATCATGACCTGAGCCGAAGGCAGAGGCTTGACACACTGAGCCACCCAGGTGCCCCACCTTCTTACTTTTTGATAATAGACATCCAATAGGTGTGAGGTGATACCTCATTTTGGTTTTGATTTGCATGCTCCGATGCTGAGTGATGTTGAGCAGCTTTTAATATACCTGTTGGCCATTTTCATGTCTTCTTTGAAAAGAAATATATTCAGATCCTTTGCCCATTTTGAAATTGGGTTATACATTATGCATTGGGTAATACATTATTATTAAACATGGGAGATTTTATTTTTTTTGCTGTCAAGTTGTAGGAATTCCTTATATATTTTGGACATTAATCCCTTATCAGAGATATAGTTTACAAATATTTTCACCTCTTCCATAGACTGTCTTCTCTATCTCTCTCTTATTTTTTATTATATTTTTTTTTTTGGTCTTGTTTTGTTGAAGGTTTCCTTTGTGGTGCAGAAGTGTTTGTTTAAGTGTAGTTCCACTTGTTTATTTTTGCTTTTGTTGTCTGTGCTTTTGGTGTCCTATCCAAAAAAATCATTGCTAAGACTAATATCAAGAAATTCTTTCCTTATGTTTTCTTCTAGGAGTTTTATGGTTTTAGGCTTTATATTAAAGTCATGAATCCATCTCAAGTTAGTTTTTGTGTATGGTATAAGATAAGGGTCCAATTTCATTCTTTCACATGTGGATATTGAGTTTTTCTAATACCATTTATTAAAGAGATTATTCTCTTCCCATTGTGTTTTCTTGGTGCCCTTGTCAAAGATTAATTGACCATATACCTGTCAGTTTACTCCTGCTCCATTGACCTATGTGTTTTTGTTATGCTAATACCATACCTTCTAAATACCATAGCTTTTGTATTCTAGTTTGGAATCAGTAAGAGTGATGCCTCCAGATTTATTCTTTCAGCTCAAGATTGTTTTGGATATTTGAAGCCTTTTTTCTTCTCATACAAATTTTATGGCTTTTTCTGTTTCTGTGAAAAATTGGTATTTTGGTAGGGATAACATTGAATTTGTAGGTTGCCTTTGGTTGTATGAACATTATAACAGTATTAAGTCTTCCAAACCATGAACATAGGTTATCCTTCATTTATTGTTATCCTCTTCATTTTTTTTAAACCAATGTTTTTATAGTTTTCAGCATGTAGATATTTGAACTCCTTGGTTATTATGTTCAGGTATATTCATTCTATACCTAATTTATTGGGAGTTTTTATCATGAAAGGATATTAAATTTGTTCAAATGCTTTTTCTGCATCTATTGAGATCCTTTATTCCATTAATGTAGTGTGTCATATTTATTGATTTGTCTATGTTGAATCACTTCATCATAGTGTATGATCCTTCTAATGTGCTTTGAATTCAGTTTGCTAGTATTTATTGATAATATTTACATCTACGTTCATCAGGGACATTGGTCTGTAATTTTCTTTTCTTATATGTCCTTACTGGGCTTTGCCAGGAGAGCAATGCTGGGCTTCTAAAATGTGTTTGGAAGTGGTTCCTCCTATTCAATTTTTTAGAAAAGTTTGAAAAAGATTGACATTAATTCTTTAGGAGGGCATACACTTTTGTCAGCTGTCAGTCTCTGTTACAAATTTCTAATAACTCCAACCAGAGTCTCTGCAGTTAAGTTTTAGTCTGAATTGGGTCATTCTTGAATTAATAACTTTAACTAAGGAGATGGAATTCATTCATTCATTTTGTCATTCATTAAAAAATACCTACAACATCTATTATGTGCCAAACACTATTTTCAACTCTGGAAATATAATAATGAATGAAACAGATGACAGTTTCTGCTCTCGTGGAATTTATATTCTGATGAAGCCAGATAAATACTTAAAATATACAGCATTTTAGATGGTGCTGTGGTCATTAATAAAGTAAGAAAAAAAGGATAGGAACTATTGGGGAGTTGCAGACTTGAATTTTTGATTGAGTGTCATAGAAGGCTTTACTGAGAAGGTGACATTTGCACAAAGATTCGAAGGCGGTAAAGGAGGGAGCTATATAGATATGCAAGAGCACTTGAGGCAAAGGAAAAAGCTGGTAGAAAGGCCCTGAGGCAGAAACAAGCCTGGAAAATTTGTGGAAAAGCAAGGAGGCCAGTGAAAAGAGTGAGCTAGGGAGAAGGAAATGGGAGAGGGTAGAGGAATAAGAGGGAGGCAAATCAGGTATGACCTTGTTGGGCATAGGAAGGACTTTGCTTTTTACTGAGTGAGATGGGTGGTCTTAGGAGAGTTTTTAGCGGAGGAGTGACATGATGTGAATTATTTTTCAGAAAGATCCCTCTGATTATGCTGTTGACAATAGACTAAAGAAGAGACTAGGGAAATCAGAGAAGAGGCAAATGTAGTCATTCAGTGCTGGAATGAAGTTGGCATGGACCAAGTTGATGAATGTAGAAAGAAGTTGTCATATTTGGGATTAAAAAAAATTTTTTTTAAAGATTTTATTTATTTATTTGAGAGAGACAATGAGTGAGAGAGAGAGCATGAGAGGGGGAAGGGCAGAGGGAGAAGCGGACGCCCCCCCACCCCACTTCCCTGAACAGGGATCCTCATGTGGCGCTTGATCCCTGAACTCCAGGATCATGACCTGAGCTGAAGGCAGCCACTCAACCACCTGGGCCACCCGGGTGTCCCAATATTTGGGATATTTTTTGAAGGTAAGTGAATTATGCTGATTGTTTTGGCTTGGGTAACATTTCTCTTGGAGCCAGGGAACTGAAGTCAGCACCTTAAACACATGGAAGTCAGAGAGAAATGGTTTCCCAATAAAAATTTGACATGCTGTCACAAGAGGAAGGGAAATAGAAACTGAGCAGTTCTCAGTTGGGATGGATTATATTATGTTCCAGTCAACAACAGCCTCAAACCTCAGAGGCTTAAAGCAATAAAGTTGTACTTGATGCACCAGCTGCATGTCCAACACAGAGTAGCAGGGAACCCATGCCGATTATAGTAGCTTCGTGTTTTAACTTGAGTTGTTAAACTTGTTAAACTTGAGTTAAACACAAGTTTAACTCAGATATTCTGAGGCTCGATGCAGATCAAGAGAGAAACCAGAAAGAGGGTCAGAGTTTTGTTTTATTTACCCATAGCTCCCAGGAGAACACAGCATCCCATGCAGTGTCAAATGGGGAAGCACTGGGGTTGGTCATGGAGACAGTCGAAGAGAGAACTATAGGCAAGGACCTTTATTGTGGTTTCTATGGGAAAGAAAGGGTGAGGCAGGGCAGGCAGGCTTATGATTGGCTAATCTGAATAATTTCCATGGACTCTGGGGTGTAGAGGTTATCCGTAATTGTTTGGAATTTGACTCTGGGGAAATTAGGGTAGAAGTATCATGATCTGAAGTGTGAGAGGCTAATAAGGAATGGTTGTGGGTGTGGACTTCATTGGCTGTTCAAGAAGAGGAACTGATTGGCCTCTAGCCAGGACCTTGAAACTGGGTCAGGGCAGCATTTAAAGAACTAAAAAAACTGTATTATACTCGGGGGCTCAGGTGAACAGAAACTCTACCATCTTATGGTTTCCTCATCTCAACATGATACATCAGGATTGGCTGAAGTTAAGAGAATAGAGAATTATGTATGAGCCTTAAATGCTTCACCAAAAGAGACTCATGACACTTCCTATGACAATTAACTGGCCAAAAGAAGTCATAAGGTCACACCTAATGTTAAGAAGACATGTGTCTTGAAGGAGAGGAGATCTAGATATCTTGTCGAGCATCAGGAAGGTCTACCCCATCAACGAGTCAAACCCAACATAGATCCACCATATACTCCATAGTTTCCAAAACCACAGTACACATTCACTTTGCTTGCACTTCTTTTGTCCATCTTCTGCAATCTATTCATCCTCTGAGACTTAACGCTGACCACTTTTCCCTGGTGTCTGGTCCCTCTGTAATTGCTCTCCCTCTTCTCCCCAGTAAACATTTATTTTCCCTTCCTTTGTGATAGCAGGTGATTTATACCATCTTTGTCACTCCTT
The DNA here is from genome assembly GCF_022355385.1 of Mustela nigripes. Classification (NCBI taxonomy): domain Eukaryota; kingdom Metazoa; phylum Chordata; class Mammalia; order Carnivora; family Mustelidae; genus Mustela; species Mustela nigripes. The sequence goes on from NC_081558.1 coordinate 47,270,741, forward strand.
TATTCTTCGTTCTAAAACTGGCTCAGATACAATAATCTTTTACCACCTAACACCCCCCGCCCCCCAATTTAGTGGCTTATGAAAACAGTGATCATTTATTCTGCTTACAAATTTATGATTTGGCTAGGGGCCATAGAGCACAGCATCTTTCTTCTATATGGCATCAGCTATGTAGGTCCCCTGGGGCTGGAGGATCTGGAGGGCTCACTAGCATGGCCAGCAGGTTGGTGTGGGGCTTCTCCATAGGGAAGTCTGGACTTCCTAACAGCATGGTGGCTGGGTTCCAAGAGAGAGTCTCCAAAGAGAACCAGGTGGCAGTTGTGTTGACTTTCAAAAGTTAGTCTTAGGAGTCCCGTGGTGCCACTTTAGCGAGAGTCAAAAGTCCACACTGATTCAAAGGGTGGGCATGTAGATTCCACCTCTTGATGGGAGGAATGTGAAAGCCACATTGTAAGAAGGGCTTGTGGGATGGGAGACTCTGTTGTAGAAATCTCTAAAAAATGAAGTCTGGCATAACTCTTTACCACTTCAAATCCATTTTATTTATTAAGCAAGGCAATCAATAATAAAAATTATTGAGTAAATGCTTTTATCCCTGTGGGCTCCTTGAGAAAAGGGGCTGTGGTTTATCCATCTTCATAAGCCCAATGCAGATCACAGAGGTAGCTGCTCTGGGGAAGGCACTGTTTTGTAGGCACTGTTTCATATTTTCTTCCTTACCAACAAATCCCTCCATTTGTTTAGGAGGCCACAGGCTCCAGAAACAACTAAGGTGGGTCCCGACCTAGGAACGAATCACCATTGGCTAAAGCATTTATGGTCTTCACATTCCTCTTTTCTGCCTTATTGGTTTAGGGGTGGCCATGGGATCTATTTCTAAGAGGAGATCTAAGAGAAAGTCTTTTGAGAGGAACTGTATGGGAAAAGATTTCCCATTTTAGAAAAAGAGAAAGAGATGCGCATGGAGAAATCCCACCTTTCCACCCGCCCTTGGATGCTGTTATGTAAGGATGTTATGTTTGAAGCTGTGGCAGCCATTTTGAAATCATGACTATATTTCCATGGGAATCTCAAAAGAGCCAACCAATATTTCTGGCATTGTTTAACTGCTAGATTAACCAACTTCTGGACCTGCCTCTCTCCAACTTTGTGTTATGTGAGGTAATTAATTCTTATTATTTAAAGCTAATTTTAATTGGCTCTTTCAGCTGTTATTTGCAGCTGAAAGCATCCTCACTGAAGAGAGCTCAATTAATGTTCATGGAATTGAATTGAATTCCCCAAACTGATTTGGCCAAGTTACTTAGTAGTCTGTGCCATACACAAGAATAAGTGCAAAGGATTATAAATTCTCATTTCCGTGTATGCTGCTACTCTGAGTTTCTTTGTGAACCCCAGGGATTTCAAAGTTGGATTGCCTGGAAACGTCTCCACACCAGAGCCTGTTGGCCCACGTAAATCTAAGTGGTAACTTTCCTTAGGAAAGTTTTTTTTTGGATTAAACACTTAAAACACAAAAGGCCTCTGGGTGAGCTCATTTCTTGGCATTCCCAAGTCTTGCAGCTGAGACATAATGACTAACTCCAGGCAATTAGAGAGCGAAGTTGCTACTGAGGGCCCTGAAAAATGGGGAACGCAGCTGGGAGGGGGCAGGTCTTTCTGGCATCCGCTAGGGAGAGCTTTGCCAAAACACCTGTAAACTTCCCTAGGCTGCTCCAGCACAACCTCCCACTCTTAGGGAAAATTTGCAACATGTTTGGAGCATGATACCTTAACTATGATACTTATTTGACTTTAAAATAATTCATCACAATTCCGGCAATTATAATTTTCTTTTAAAAAAGATTTTATTTATTTGATAGACAGAGATCACAAGTAGGCAGAGAGGCAGGCAGAGAGAGGAGGAAGCAGGCTCCCGCTGAGCAGTGAGTCCGATGTGGAGCTTGATCCCAGGACCTTGAGATCATGACTTGAGCCAAAGGCAGAGAGGCTTAACCCACTGAGTCACCCAGGCGCCCTGCAATTCCAATTTTTAATAGCATGTTTTTTTGCCCCTGCCGTAAGGGTTTTCTAAAAAGGCTCCAGGGCCTTAGCCAGAATATTTTGTGATGGACTAAGGATGATGATGAGGCAAAGCCGTATTGTTAAGTGAATTATGAATCAGGTAGTTGAGGTTTTCAAAGCTTTAGTTTTTGTCAGCCCCACCTAATCCTTCTGTTCTTTCTCTCTGTTTCCTTCATCGGCCACGTGGGAGTCAAGTGACTCCAACCTGACCAGTCCGAGAAACCTGCTCTCTTGAGCCAGAGTGACTGGCTCAGGACAAGCACATATCCCAGTGGGCACAACTGAGTCCCTGTGAGATGAATTTGTTGCATGGATTCTAGGAAGGTGGGGCTCTCTATTCCCGTGGCAATGTGGGCAGCATGGACGATGGAAGCCTGACTTTGCCAGTGATGTAGTTCCCCTCCCATGAAGAGAGTTTGGAATGAAAAGATGGTAAGGAAGACGAGAGCAGAATTGGGTAGGCCTCCTGTCTTTTGGGTTATGCAAACCAAGAATCCCCACCTCACTGTTTATTTCAATTCCCTTACTCCTTAACTTTTTTATTATTAATATTGTAATGCATACCAAGGGACCCCACTAGCAGAAAAGCTATCCCAGTTCTTACCTTTCTGCTGTTCTAACTAGATCAAATCATTGTGTTATTTTGAGAACCAAATCATTACTATCAGGGCAGGAAAGTGTGTGGCACAGGACAGATAAATTTTGATAGAGGGGATGTAGAAGGTGGTCAGTTTTTTGTTCATTGTTTTTGTTTTTAAGCTTGAAGGAAGGCTTTGGGGTCATTCAGAGATCTGCCCAAAGACACTGGCTACCTTGGGGAGTAACAAGGAAGGTGAAAAAGAAGGGCAGACGGACTACAGACTACGATTTCCTATGACAAAATCTTAGGGGTGGTTATAGTGGTAGTTCTGTTAAGAGTCAAGAAAAAGAAAAAAGGTTCACATTGGAGCAAGAATATATTTATTATACATTTTGAAGATATTTTTATGGGTATATTACCCAAGGAGTTTTAGAAGTTTCTTTTAGGGGAGACATGTAGGAAAGATGAAGGGATTGATTGATTTGAATGCAGCCATAAGGCAGAAGCAGAGAGGACTCAAGAGTAGGGTGACTAGTTGTCCTGGTTTGCTTGTCACTGAGATAGGTGTCCAGGAGGTAGGACTTTCAGTTTTAAAACGGAACAGTTTTGGGCAAACTGAGTTGGACACCATATGTAAGGGATTTTTAAGCATTTGATTCATCAGTATATTTATTTAGCAGCTACTATGTGACAATTAAGAATCTCCAGGAACCCATAGTAAATAAAACACAGTCCTTGTCCTAGAAGATCTCTAGAGATATGAAGACAAAGGCAATTTCAATCCCTCCCAAGAAATTCTGCGGCTCTGTAAGTGTTCATAGTAGTTTTACTCAAAACATTGGAGTCTGTGGCTGATGTGAAATCTTACCCCAGTAATTGGGGTTGTGAGGTTTCCCACGCATCTAACCATGCTGAGAAATTTCTGTGATTGGCTAATTAGGCAAAGCTGAAGTTGTTTTGATTAGGAATTTAGTTTGTTACCTGTCTGAAATAGACAGTTTTGGTGCCTTGCCTGGATGCCATTTACGTCACTGATACACCTATCCCTTCCCGGTTATGAGTGTTGGTTGAAGGCTCATGGCTGTGTCCTTCTCTAAAGAATTTCCCATAGCCAGCAGCCTCAACCTCAGTGGGAAATGGCTGGGAGGTTATGGTTCCCACAGCCAGTGATGTGATATAAAAGTCCAGTTCTGCTGTCTTGAGGTGGGACAGCACTGTGATATCACTTGTATTCTGGAACTTCATATGGGATGAGACTGGGGCTGGACTCCAGCTGAAACCACATCTTTGCTCTGCCTCTTTTCTTGCCTCTCTCACTTCCTGATAGTTTTTTTTTTTTTTTTAAGATTTTATTTGTTTATTTGAGAGACAGAGATCACAAGTAGGCAGAGAGGCAGGCAGAGAGAGAAAGGGATGCAGGTGCCCCGCTGAGCAGAGATGCGGGGCTTGATCCCAGGACCCTGGGATCATGACCTGAGCTGAGGGCAGAAGCTTAACCCACTGAACCACCCAGGTATCCCAATAGGTTTTTTCTTCTTCTTCTTTTTTTCTTTTTTTTCCTTCAAAAAAAGAATCCTTATCTCAGGTTGTGATTCCAGGGAACCTCACTGAAGATATTATCTTAGAATAACTTGGATTGTTGAGAGGACGAAATCCAGCAGTCATACATTTCTACTAACTTGTCCCTAAAAACTCCATGAAATCTAAAACATAAGAGTGGTCAGAAGCCAAAGTTTCTTTTCCATTTGATCTACTCATCTGTTGGTGTTTTCTCAATAAGGAATAGTTTTACTTCCTTGACTTGTTTATTGAAATATAAAGATTTCAAAATCTAAGCAATAAAATGTACTTAGAAAGGTAGACAGCCACCTTCACTTAATTTCGTATTTGAAGATAGTGCATCCACTGAAAAGCCATTTCTCTGGCTTGTTTTTTCAGTGTTGGGTCAGAAGAATTCTGAGGATAAAGATCAACAATATAAGAGCAATAACAAGGAGAATGGCAAAATTAGTAGCGGGGAGAGGAGAAGGAAGAGTATAGTATAAAAGTTAAGAGAATAAATTTTAAAGTGATAAGCCTTTGGCTTTCAAATACTTCTAAGCATCACTTTCCCATTAGCAAAATAGCAATATTGTTAAAAATTAACTACCGCATGAGATTCTTGTAAACAATTAAGGTAATGCATGTCAAGTGTTAGCATAGGCTCTGATCGGCAAGTGCTCAGTAAGGGGTAGCTATTAAAACACACACACATACCACCCCCCCCCCCCCCCCACACACAAAACACTAGGAGAGAGGAATCCATGTAAACAGAGGTCCCAGGCAGAACTGTGCTGGACCCTCTTGCAAGAGCCAGTAGTTAACATTGCAGAAAATTTGTGAGCCTCTTGTTAAACTCAGCCATCTTTGCAATCATCTGTGGAGAGAGTGTTTGTACCATGACAACTGGCAGAGGCTACAATCAGGGCTCCCCTCTCCTTCAACAGCTGGCTATTAAGCATTTACCAGCGCAAGAGGCTCAGGATGGGTCCAGGCTGTGACTTTTGGTGATTTCCTGTGATTATGCTCTTTTGCAGGTGGCTGTGCCCTAGGCTCTCTGTCTGTTCTTGCCCTGCCTGTGTCACACTTCCCACTTGGTATTCTTTTTTTTTAAAAAAAGATTTTATTTATTTATTTGACAGACAGAGATCACAAGTAGGCAGAGAAGCAGGCAGAGAAAGAGAGGGGGAAGCAGGCGCCACAGGGCGCCTGCTGAGCAGAGAGCCTGAAGCCGGCTCAGGACGCTGAGATCATGACCTGAGCCGAAGGCAGAGGCTTTAACCCTCTGAACCACCCAGGCGCCCCCCACTTGGTATTCTCACCTGACTTTCTGCATTCCTGCTTCCTCTCCTTCCTCTCAAATCTTCCCCTGCTTTTGAGGCCCAGACCAAGCAACTTCTCCTCCAGGAGGTCCTCCCTGACGACTCCTGCCCTCCCCTACTGCCCTCTTCTTGGACTTTTCCACCTGCCACTTAACATCACTCATTTCTCTGTTAACACTCTTAAGTGTCTGGCTGGTGTCTTTGACAGTTCTTTAAGCTCAGCGAAGGCAGAGGTCTTCGTTTCATTTCCTCTCTCCTTCTCTAGTGTGCAGCTTATTTGATAGTAAAGGTACAAAGACCCATGCTTGTGGGTCAGATCATGAAGCTTTGTGTCACTTTCCTCAAGGTTAACCTCAGCTAATCAGTTTCTTAAGCTGCAAAATACCAAGGGGGGCTAGTTGGTTTCTAACTTTCTTTCCAACACCATTCTTCTATCAAATCCTGGCTGAATTGAGCTGATTTTCCTCCCCTGGATTGAAGTTCAGGCACTTGGAGCTTAGATGTATAGTTATCCAAATCAACTTGCCTAATAGGATCAGTTACACTGAGTAATATTTCAGCCAAGGCTTATTAAGCCTGGCAGGAACAATACCTCCAGGTAGATATTGCACAAAGGGCCAATTATGAGAGGACAGTATCTGAATCATTGAGTGGGGATTTACATCAGTAAATCCCACACCTAACCCACTTCTGTTTGTATATATTTGCCATGAAACTTCAACCACTTTAAAACAATCTCTTCATGGCGTGTGCATGAGTCAGGGCTCCTGGAGGCCTAATGCACAAAGTCATGATCAGAACTGGCTGGTGAGTCACATCCTTTGTGAATGATCACTCCTGGGTGAGGAAATATACAGCCTCCCAGCCTGCACAGTGTTGATTAGCCTTTCATCTCTCTGGTCCAAGCCCAGGATCACAGGGACATTGGGCCTAAAAACCAGAACCAAGATCAGAGGTGTGTTAAAAAGGTGCCAGTTCCATGGATAGAAAAGTGTTGTCTGTACGTTGCGGCTGAAGTAGCACTTTTCTCCCTCCACTTTTTGAGAAGATTCTTACAATGAGATTCCTACATGGAAATGTCAACATTCACCTCCAGTTGTTGCTAAAGTCCTGAAAATGAAGTTTTTGTGACACCTGGACACCCCCCTTCTCCTCGATATTGCCAAGGCCACAAGTGACATTTTCCTTATTTGCCAGCTGGCATCATGGCATTCCCTGGTCAAGGACCGTGCTTCCCAGATCTTTGACAGCCTCACTCCCTACATCCTTAGTCCTTTCTTTCCAGGACTCTCCAACGCATACTCCGTGGAGAGATTCCCTGTGCATCCTCATTCTCCTTTCTTCTTGCCTTCCCACCTCCCACCCGCTTCTTCCCACTTTCGCTCCTCCTCCTGCTGGTACCTGGCCCCGCCCATACAATTTAGATTCTCCCCAGGCCTCCAGGAGCTTATGTTTTCTGCTGTTACCCCTAGCTGAAGTTCTGTGTCTTACAACACATCCGGAGCCTTCGGAGAGCCCAGCTCAAGGTCTAACCCAATCGTGATCATTCCTATCTTCATTGACACATTTCACTAACATTTGTTGCTCCGTGTTAGCCTGTGCCGGTTGTTGGCCACCCATTGAGGGAAAAGATGAGGTTTCTGTTCTCAGGGAGCTTACCCTGAGTGAGGGAGAGAGAAAAGAACAAATAAAAAGCAGGCAAGGAAATATCACATCTCAATGGTGGTCCCAGAATCTGCATGTTGAAGGCGCTTGGGGTGGACATCGGGTAGTAAAATTGTTCAGGAAATGTACATATTTCCTTAATCAGATTTTTCCTGGTAAGGGTTAATGTGAAAGTTTGATGAGATGCTGCCAGAACCTGGGAGGAGGGAGGAAGGGGGAGTCGTTTAATGGGGACCGAGTTTCAGGTTTGTAAGTTGAACAGAGTTCTGGAGATGGATGGTGACAATGGTTGTGCAAGGTTGTGAATGTGCTTAATGCCACTTAAGGGTAGACTTACAAGTGCGTGAGATAACTTTTATGTTATGTGAATTTTGCCACAAGTAAAGATCATACTGAGAAAAATGGATGTTTGTTAATTAAAAAAAAAATTTATTTGTTTATTCATGAGAGAGAGAGAGAGAGAAAGAGGCAGAGGCAAAGGGAGAGCCCATGGGGAGCCTGATGTAGCGCTTAATCCCAGGGCCCTGAAATCATGACCTGAGCTAAAGGCAGATGCTTAACTTACTGAACCACCCAGGTGCCCAAGTTTGTTAAACTTTACACCTAAGATTAAGAAAGTATCAGGGCACCTGGGTGGCTCAGTGGGTTAAAGCTCTGCCTTTGGCCCAGGTCATGATTGAGCCCCGAATCAGGCTGTCTGCTCAGCAGGGAGCCTGCTTCCTCTCTGTCTCTGACTGCCTCTCTGCCTACTTGTGATCTCTCTCTCTCTGTGTCAAATAAATAAATAAAATATTAAAAACAAACAACCAAAAAAACCTTAAAAAAAAAAGATTGAGAAAGTATCAATGGTCTATATGCTGAAATGCTGGTGGCATAAAGTATGCATAAAAGGGAGCTATTTTTAAAAAATATTTTATTTATTTATTTGACAGAGAGAGAGATTACAAGTAGGCAGACAGGGAGGCAGAGAGAGAGGGGGAAGCAGGCTCCCCGCTGAGCAGAGAGTCCAATGTGGGGCTCAATCCCAGGACCCTGAGATCATGACCTGAGCTGAAGGCAGAGGCTTAACCCACTGAGCCACCCAGGCGCCCCAAAGGGAGCTATTTTAAAGTACCATTTTTTGTAAAAAATGACTAGGACTAGAGGTGACCTTAGAGACTCACTGTCCTGTCCCCCAGTCTGTGGGAAAGTTAACATGTGTACCCACAAGATAGGTGATGATGAGTGGTGCTTGATTGATCTAGAACTAGACGCAGAAATCTTCATTTGTCTTCTTTAAGCCAGTCGGAGATGGTGTTGAATAACTTATATAACCCAAAGAGCCGTTTTCATATAGTCTGCCTGTCAAATGTGACACCCCCGATACTCAAACTCTTCCCAGGTGATTAACAACATGAAGAATGAAAAGGGAAGCTGGATATTTAAACCAAGAGGGAGTATCTTGGTTTATTAGATTGTTACCCAATCTAATAGGTAACATTCAGAATGGGATTTTCCAAAAAGTGAGTTTTGGCTAGTTGCTGTGGGAATTATGAATCACAAAATAGTGCTGTTGTGAGCTGTAAACAGTTTTAATTTATACAGGTGACATTTAAAATGCTAATCAGACCTTACGATAATTGCTGGAAGTTAGGGAGCCTCTGTTGGGAATTCTTCCCGTTTCTATGGAAATGATGCAAGACCCAACCAGATCCGTGAAGGTGTTTCTGGTTTGGCTGACTTGGGTTTTGACTTCTACAGAGCCAAGGCCTTTGAGTGACTGTCTCTTGTGGTGACACATGGTAATTGAAATCTATCAGCCCGAGTCTGTAATCAGAAAGTGAGAACTCACCCCATCAAGGAAAGATTTCAGTATAACTCTTGTGGCTTGGTCAGTTTGCAAATGGGGATGCATGAAGACTAAGCAAATAAGCTCTTTTCACCAAGGGTGATTTTGTGTGTTGATTGCAGGCCTCTTAAAAAAAAAAAAAAATAGCATAGAAGCTTTTTTTCTCCCTGTTGGCAACTTATTCCACAATTTTTTCGGTATTGTGTTTGTTTAATAATCAACAAAAGTTTGAGGGTCAGCTCTAGGCCCCCAGGACATGGTAATGGACAAAGTCTATATCAACTCCATGGAGCAGGGACCTTGTTCTGATATGGTGAGGGAGAATTTGACACACAAACCTGATAAATACTGACATAAGGTAACAGATTTCTGAGAAGTATTATAACCAAAATAAAGTAGGGGAATGGGACAGAGTGATGGGTGAGTAAGAGGATGGGTGCAAGTTTCCCTAAGTTAGTCAGGGGAGTCTTCCTGGAGGAAGTTGTATTTGAGCTGGGACCTGGCTGATCTCCATCCAGGGAGCTCCCTCCACCTGAAGATCAGGGGTTGGAATGTTCTAGGTTCAGGGAACAGCAGGGGCTCCTACTCAGACCCAGGGGTAGAAGGGCAGAATAGGACTCACACGCTTCCATAAATTCTTCTTCAAATCTGTTTAAAGATATTATTAAAGATAGTAATATATAATCTTTTCTCAAGCACTTTTGAAAATTTGGGTTGCTCTTTTTTTTGTCAAGGGCCTTACATCTAGGGTGTTTTTCCCGCACTATGGAGGTGGTTCTTGCCGTCAATGTATCTTGCCATTCTCAGTCTTCCTTTGTTGCTTTGCTGTTTTCTAGACTTTGGAATCAGAGTTGCACATTCAAACCACACTTCTGAGACCGAATGATCTTTGTGACCGTAGGCAAGTCACTTAACCTCTCTGAGCATTCTTTGCCTTGTCTTTAAAGACAATGATAGTGCTTGCTTCATAGGGTTGTTCTGAGAATTAAACCCTATAATGAACGTAAAGGCGTTAATCTAGGATGTGGCATCTAATACTTGCTTGACGAGTATTAATAGTAGACACAGTTACGTAATACCTCTCAGTTTTCAAATGCTTTAGCATTCTTAAAGTGCCCATGAAGCCCAGTGAGATAAACTGAGGCTCAGAATCAATATCAGAATGAGGGCATTTGGGAGTGGAGAGAAGCTAGACTCAGTTTGGGGGCCCCAGAGGCCTGGAGGTACCTGACTGCACTACAGTTCCCATGTGTAGAGATTTGGCTCTGGACGGGACCCTGAATGCATTTTCCATCCTGGGCTGGACATGGACAGCTCTGGCACCCATGGATACAAGTCCTGAGGGGCAGTGATTAAGCAGGAACAGATATGCAAGGGTGACCAGCTCTCCTTGTTCTCCTGGGACTGAGGCCTTCTCTGGGAATGCAGGCCTTCCATGCTCAGCCTGGGACAGCCCCAGGCCACCTGGAATGGTTGGTCAGCCCAGACCTCCTCCTGGAGCACTCTTCAGGAGGCCACTGAAAATGCAGAGATGCTTAGGTACCTTTTCTCTCTTTAGATAAGGTTTCTGTTTCTAATATTATTTTGGCTCAAACACTAGGCGAGCCCAGTGCTTGAACAGAAGGACATAGGTGGACAGAATAAGAACTTCCAGACTGGGAGATATGTCAGAGTGTAAGAGGGCAGTGGGTCATCCAGTGCAGGGGCCACTAGTCACACGTGGTCATCATTTCGAAAGGGATAGGCTGGAGGTGTAAAGTGCATGCTGGATTTCTAAGACTTAGCACTGGAAAGAGAAGAATATAAAATACCTCATTAATAACTTTTGTATTGATTAAATGTCCAAATGATAAGATTTTGGATATACTGGGTCAAATTAAATATATAACTAGATTTCCGAAAAAGGCAGCAGCATAGCAAGAACTTTTTACCTTCCCCGTACCCAAAAAGTCACTGGGAACCATATGCACTGTCGGGAGCCAAGGGACAGGGGAAAGGGTACCCAGGAAAGCTGCTCCTCCAGATTGTGAAGCCATCATAAGGCCATCAGGTGCTGCTTTTCAGGCCCTGGCTTTTCAAAGTGGCCCGTGGAGCCGCTGCATCAGGATCACCTGCGAGCCATCAGAAATGCTGATGTTCCCGCCCCATAGCAGGCCTGCTCAGCCAATCTGTAACTGAACTAAGTCACATGTGCCGCAAAATCTGAGACCCTTTCACCCAGGGTTATTACCTCAGTGGTTCTCAAGCTTTGGTGTGTATCAGAATGTCCTGGGGGGGACTGGTCAAGACTCAGGGGCCCTCGCCTGCTTCAACCAGCAGAGTTCCTTGTGTGCGTTCTTAGGGCTCCGGGAAATTCTGATACACAGCACAGTCGGAAGACCACCAGACTTAAATGATTAGCTAATTGCAGTAGGTGACGGTGGTAGCTTCTCACTGGGCGGAAATCTCCGTGCAGTGTGGCGGGAGCAGGGCTGGGGCTCAGAGGAAGGTTTGTCTGCTGGGGTCCCAAGCTGCTTGGTTACAAGTTAGTTACCTGCTGTGGCAAAGAGGTCACTGTGGTATGAGCCAGGACTCAGGTATCTGTCCCACCTCAAGCGCCAAGTCCCTTTGTGTTCACCCTCCTGCAAGGTAAGCTTGTACTCTGGGTGGGAGTTACGTGGAAGTGGGGTAGTTTGGAGATGAAATGGCCTGATGTTGGGGCAACTGGGTGGCTCAGGTGGTTAAGTGTCCGAGTCTTGATTTTGGCTCAGGTCATGATCTCAGGGTCGTGAGACTGAGCCCTGCATTGGGCTCCATGCTGCATGTGAAGCCTGCTTGAGGTTGTCTGTTTCCCTCTGCCCTCCCTGCTCCTGCATGCTCTCTCTCTCTAGTAATAATAATAATAATAATAATAAAGGAATGGCCTGGTGTTGCCCTATTTCCTTCACCCCCATGCTGAGTTTTGGTTTAATGGGCCGCAAGACTGAATCTGACTCTGCCCTTACTGAGTGAATGCTCTGGGGGTTGGGATGGGGGGTCACAGCTAAGTAAAGTGTTACACGCAACAGCATAGCAGGGTTGGCACCGGTGGTTCCCAGGGTAATGGGGAGTGTTAAATATGAAGATGTAAACAAGATGCCAAGGTTAAAGTCATTTTGTACACAGTTTGCTCTTGGAGCCATACCAAACGGCTGAGTTACCGCAGCTCTGGGCCCACCTCTGACTTTCGCTGTAGCCGTGGTGGGCAGTTTCACGCACATGCAGATGTGTTTGCCAGTAGTAGTGTCTTCACCTGACAGTTGGCTTTCTGCTTGAGGCTTTCTCTGGCACAAGGACTATTCCTATCTGGGGGTTTAGGGGAATGGGTCCCCAAGGGATAGCTCCACACCAGTTAGAGGAGAGCCTTTGGATAAATGCTGTAGACTGTGGTCTTTTGGGTTATTTCTGGAAGGGTTTCTCATTTCTTTAGTCCTGGGATGACTTGAGCTCCCATTACCTGGAGCTACCTCAGTAGCACACCTTACCTTAGCATCTTTTCCTGCCTCCCTCTCCTCACCCCCTCACTCCTGCTTTATCTTCCAAATAAACTACTTGCTAACCAAATCCTTGTCTCAGGTTCTGCTTTTGGAGAACCCAAATCAATAAAAGAACATACTCTAATTTTTTTGTGTCTTCCTCCAAACCTTCACATCCCTGAATATTCCTTGAACATTCTCTTGGGAACAAGAGCCCTGGGTTCTTCCCTTCACTAATAAGCGTTCTAAGCCAGAGTGTGATGTATTCTTGCCGCCATTTTGTTCATCGTCTGACCTGTGCTGTTCAGACAGGCCTGTGTGTCATCGGATTAGAGTGAGGAGCTCAGCTGCCTGCTCTATTGTGGAAAATGCTGACTCGTGGAAGTGCTGCCACGAGAAGGTGCCAGGCAGATCTCCCCCTACTTCTAGTGCAGCTGACCTTAATGAATCTCCTTTGGACTAATGGGGGGCTGGGATGCAGTCCCCCAACATTCTTTCCTTCTCCTCTTTCACTCTGCGGTCAGACCTGCGTTCAGTGTGGTAACTGTCTCTGTCTTCTCGAGCTGCCTCCCTGTTTTCTCCCATAAGGCTCTTCCCCTATTAAGATCCTCACAGGTGTAATCCCATCTTAGGGTCTTCTTTCCAGACGACCTGGACCAGCTCACGGAGAATTCTGTCCCCATGACTCTTCTTTCTTCCTGTATTCTTTGCCTGCTTTATTTATTTATTTATTTATTTATTTATTTTTATTTTATTTATTTTACAAGTAGGCAGAGAGGCATCAGAGACAGAGAGAGAGAGGAGGAAGCAGGCTCCCTGCTGAGCAGAGAGTCAGATGCAGGACTCGATCCCAGGATCCTGAGATCATGACCTGAGCCAAAGGCAGTGGCTTTAACCTACTGAGCCACCCAGGCACCCTATTTATTTTTAGTAAAATTCTTAATTCAGTTGGTTGCCGTTTTCTATTACTTCACTCTGTTCCACCCTCCCTCTCAGTATCTTCCCTTCTTGACTAATGGGGTTCCTGTTGTCTGTGTTCTGTTTTTAATAAGTGTAGGGTTGGTATCGGGGTAGACTCTTAAGGCAGTGTCCCTCTTGGAAGGTCCAGCTTTGCATCTCGTGGAGCACCGCCACTTAGAGTGTTGAGTGTGTGCATTTGTGTTGAAACACAACAGTGAAATGGGAAGTTCTGGGTCTCTTTTGGTTTGATACACAGGGAACTAATATATTTGAAATACCAGCTAAGGGCCAAACACTGCCCTGGTTCAGGTGGTTCACCCCCCAATCCCCACAGTTTCTTAGGTTCAATCATCAGAGTCACCATGAGAAGTAGGAGGTATTATTCTATAGACAAGAGAAGTGAGACATACCAACCTTAGCTCACTTGGCCGACACCACCAATTGTGTCTTAGCTCAGGAGCACAGAGTGCTTAGTGACGTTGTCTTTTTAAATTTTTCCTAGGACTCCGAAGACCTATGGTGAGCATGGTTGTTCCAGTTGTATAAATGTGGAAACTAAAGCCCGGGGAGGGGGTGGGCAGTGACTCTGACACATCTGAGAGAAGTACTGAATAAGTGCACCAAAAAGAGCTGGAGTCAGGACACCTGGGTGACGCAGTTGATTAAGCATCTGTTAGTTTCAGCTCATGATCTGCAGGTCATGAGATTGAGCCCCACATCAGGCTCCATGCTCAGTGTAGAGTCGGCTTGAGTTTCTCTCCCTCTCCTCATGTTCTCTCTTCTCTCTCTCTAAAATAAAGAAGTCTTCAAAAAGAAACAAACAAACAAACAAACAAAAAAAAACAACTCGTGTCTGAGCATGTACTGCAGTTTTAGTTGCGATCCTGCCTGGTTTTTAAATATGAAAGCCCTGGGGTGAGTTGAGAGATCAAAGTCTGATCCAGCTAAAACAAGGCTGTATGTGTGTGTGTGGTTGATCGGAGCCAGTTCTCTGTTCTTCTCTGCACACTGGGCTTTTAAAAATGCATGATGAACCACAGTTGTCCAGCACTGATGTTTTATTCGGTTTAATGTGGTCCTTCTGATGCTGGCTCTATGAGGAGAGACTGTTTCCAAAGGGCCATGTCAGAAATGGTGCAATGCCCAGAAAGAGGGCATTGTGTTGATTTTTTTTTTTTTTAAATCTACTGTAAGCATCCGTATTTGTACAGATTTGGTTCCTAATGATCCTGTCCTCACTTGCATCTGCCTCCCAAGCCTGGGTCAGACATGATGTTAGGAAGATAGCAAAAGGGGGATTCTTGTTGTGAGCTTCAGTCCGTCTTACTTCAGCCACGTTGGCAGGTGGAATCCTGGGCTGGGTCTTTCATTCAGGGACCCCCTAGGTCAGACACTTAATATTTCTTATTGAAACCAGTCCAAGAAAGAAGCAGAAGAAAGAGCTGCAGGTAAGGTAGGAGGTTCCCTACCTTACGTGTTGAGCATATGTGGGAGTCTGTGGGAAGGCAAGGTGTCAGGGAGTGTTGGTAGATGGAAAAATGGTGAACCATGAGGTTCCACTTGCCTTAGGTGAGGTGTCGGGCTGCATCTTTGAGAGACCAAGATCTGTTTTAGTGAAGAGAAATTCTTGAATTGCCTTAAGAAATTATTGTTAACCATCTAGCTGCCCAATCACCTGTTCTTTTATTTACTCCTTTCTTCATTCAGATTTTTAATAAGCACCTGCTATGTGCCAGGTGCTGGGCTGTGTGCTGGGGATAGAAGAATGAACCAGACTGACATAACCTTGTCTCAGGGGCCAGGCACTCCAGCAGGTTTATGGGTTTGTGAGCAATGCTTGCTTTTGTGTAAGAAATACAGATGTGGATGAACATATTTTAAGATTTAAAATACTGGGGATGCCTGGGTGGCTCAGGGGGTTAAGCCTCTGCCTTTGGCTCAGGTTATGATCTCAGGGTCCTGGGATTGAGCCCTGCATCTGGCTCTCTGCTCAGCAGGGTGTCTGCTCGCCCCCCCCCTCCCCCTGCCTGCCTCTCTGCCTACTTGTGATCTCTGTCTGTCAAATAAATAAATAAATAAATAAATAAATAAATAAATCAATCTTTAAAAAATAAAAAAAATTAAAAAGATTTAAAATACTGGAAAAAAAATTATTAAAAAGTATTATTACTAAAAAGTACCTATGTTATTTTGATTCAGCACCTTTCTCCACTTTTCTTCCTATTCTGGTATGGGATATCACATCTTTAACCACAGTAACTGGTCTAAAGGGAAAGCGTGTGGCCTCCGCTGAACCAATCCGAATTTTTGTCTGGGATTTTTTTTTTTTTTTCCTACTGAATTCAGGAGCAAATGAGACTCTTTTCTCTCTGGTCATGGAACTGTAAGAATGACCATATAGTTAAGTCCCTTGACCTGCGCAGGCTAATTCTGAGAGACCAGTGCTGACAGATGGAGAGGGATATGAAAGTGCAAAGGGGATAGGTAGGAAGACAGGGAGGGTTGTGTGGACAAAGATAGAGAGAGGGGAGGCAGTGAGAGGAGAGAGGGAGAGGGAACTGGTCGGAGGGACAGACAGATGGAGGGTGGGAAGCGCAGGAGGAATAGCGGGACGGGGAGGTAGGGAGAGACTGAGCAGAGGAGGGTAGGAAAAAGGAAGAGGACACACACAGAGGGACTTGCGTTGGGCGGGTGGGCTCAGAGAAACACTCCACCTGCTGGGCAGAAACAGAGGGAGGGACAGAGAGAGGTGCTGGGGGTTCCAAGCCGGAAGTGCCATCCTCAGCCTCCAAGGAGCTCAGAATCGAGCAGAGCAGGCAGACAGGTCCCCGTGGGTTGGGAGGTGTTGTGGCGAGTACCCTGAGGAGGGCATGTCCTGAGGAGGAGGGCTGTCCCGCAGGGCCGGCCGAGGGAGGGTTACGGAAAGCCTTTGGAAGGAGAGCTGGGTCTGAAGGTACGAGCGCGAGTTTGTCGGAGTTTAGTTTTCCCGACAAAGCCCAGTGTGTCCAAAAGTGTGCGGGTCAGGATGCCTGGGCCACTCCTGGGACTGTCACATGTGCAAACTGGCTATGGTACGCAGTGTGGTGTTGGGGAGCAGCTGGGCGAGGCTGGGCGAGGGTGGGGAGCAGGGGTGGTGTGTGCAGTTTCGGCAGTGTAGACTGCATACGGAGGACCCTGGCCAGCAGAGTAGGGCATAATCCATGAGCTCAGACACATGGGCTGGAAGAAAGAGCTGCTGGCACACAGCGATCTCCTCTACCCACATTTCCCCTTTCCCAACCAACCCAACAACATTTAGGGAGTGAGAACACTTCTCACGTGTCTATGAAAAGAAGAGAGGCAGACCACTCCCCCTGCCTGCAAGCCTCCCATTCAAGGACATTTCCTGTCATCGTCAGGACCAATACAATGGTTTTCTAGATTGCTCTGCCTTTTTTTTTTTTTTTTTTTTTAAAGTTCAAGGAATTACTCCCAATTCCTGAAGTGCAGATTGCATGTCTAATTGATTCAGCTTGCCCAGAGACACTTGAGATAATTACAGTGGGAAATTCCATATTCTGAAAAAACCTAGATGCTGGGAGGGTTATTTTGTCAAGTTCTCCGTGGGACTTTGTGTCCTGTGGAAGTAAAAGCACTCCTTGTCCCTGCTGGGTGATTCCAAGGCTCAAAAGCCAGAGCTTTCTCCGTGTTTCAAGGGATGAGAGGCAGATGCTATAGCATGCTTTCCAAAACTCAGTGTAGGGAACATATAACACATTCAGTTATGTAAGACAATTTCAAGCTTAACATTTCCTTTCTATGTTGCTGAGTTTCCAATGTATGAATGCAGGCGATATCTTGGAGAGACGCTGCAGATTGGAGTAATGAATGACTTTAAAAGTCATTTTTATTCTATTGTTGTGTCCTTTAGTGAAGATTATGTGTATACAGGAAAAGGCATAGATCATCGACAGGTAGCTTAATGCATTTTTCACTAATCGGTTCATATGTGTAACCAACCCCCAGATCAAGAAACAGAACATTGTGGGAGGTGCTCCCAAAGTGCCATCTCCTCCTGTCCCTCCTGCTAGGGTAGTTGTGTCCTGTCTCTGGCACCGCAGATGAGTCCTGCCTTGTCCAATGATATGCTTGCAGACCTGTCCATGTTGAGTGTAGTTCCAGTTCACTTTTTTCTCCCACTGTCAGGTATTGCATCTGATGAGTGGACCAGAATGTAGCCAAAGCCTGGTAAGTAACCACGGGCTTGTTTCTGCCCTTTCCAGAGGGCTGCTGTGAGCATTCTTTTCATAGAAGATGTGGTTTGTACATTTAATCTCACTCTCACTAGGTTAGGTTCTCCAGAGAAACAGAATCCAAAGGGTATGTGGGTCTCATTTTAAAAAATTTTTATTTTATTTATTTATTTATTATTTTAAGGAATTGGTTCATGTGATTATAGAGGCTGACAAGTCCAGTAACCACAGGGGAGTCCCAACAGGCTGGAGAGCCAGGGAAAAGTTGTGGTTTGAATCTAAAGGTGCTTTAATGGCAGTCTTCTTCCTCTGGGAAGGTCAGTCTTTTTTCCTTTAGGGTCCTCCACTAATGGGAAACTGCTTTGACGCAAAGATTTAAATGTTAACCTCATCACAAAATACCTTCACAGGAACATCCAGAATAATATTTGACCAAATATCTAGGCCCTAAGGCCTGACCAAGTTGGTACATAAAATTTACTGTGACAGGCATTTACTGAATATCTACTGTGTGACCTCTTGTCCTGGCGGCGGGGTGGGTAAAGGGTGGTGGGAGTACCTGAAACACAGTGTTGGACAGTTGAGGTAGAGGGAGACTCAAAGACAGGGAGGTGATAGTCACTGGAAAAATAGTCATTGACAGTTCCCAAGGGGAGAGGGTGTGTCCTGCCACAGGGGAAGGGAGGCACAGAGGAAATATTGGAGTCAGTCAGGGGCAGAAGGAAAGGATGAGACTGTGGCAAGAGTCTTTATTGTGGTTTCTGAGAGAAAGCACAGGAAAGGCAGGGCGGGCAGATAGAGGCTTGGCTAGTTTGAATCATTTCGTGGGCTCTGGGGCATAGGGGATGTTCCAGTCTTCTGGTACCTGGCCTTGGGTCAATTAGGACAGGTGGCTAGTGGTCTGGAGAGTCCTGTGCAGGGGCTTATGGAGTGTATGGCTCTGGATTGGTTTGTGTTTGAAAAGTACACTTTTGGGTGCATTGTTCACTATCTTTTGGAACTGGCTAGCTCTGAGAGGGGGAGCCTCTCAAGGGTCAGCAAGACCCCAGCTATCAACATTCAAATATAGAGAATGAAAGACCTGATTGATACCAGGGGCAGGTGGGGAAATATAATATAGAGGCTGAGTGGTGAGATAGAAACCACTCTGGAATAGAGCTCAGGGGACTTGGACCGCTTCATTAATGAGACATTCTGATCACATCTTGGCTACAGTGAGTCTTCCCTTACTTAATGAAGAAACCAAGGCTCAGAGAAGTTCGTCGGGTCACTGGTAGTGAGGATCAGGACTGACGCTTGAAGGCAGGTCTCTCTGTCTTGTTATTCTTTACCTTTATGCTTTTTGATCTCCCAGGATTGTTCAAAACCTATTATTTCTGCCTTTCTCACCTCTAAGTGTTATTAGAAGATAATGAATTTATATAAGTGAACATGCTTTGTATCCAGGGAAGAGCTAGACAGACGGTGACATTTTTGAGGTTATAATACAGGAATACTACTATGATTCAACCTTGAAATCTATAAATTGCATTTATAGGAATCTTAGAATCAAGGGAGGTGTTTGGAGATCGTTTGGGCCCTGTCTCTGTTCTCAAACAGGTGAAGTCCGAAACTACTTATTTTCTCTTGGAGGGCAGCCAGACTCTCTCTTGGTAGCTTCATATCTTATCACTGTGATGAGAAAAGCTCAATGGATGTTTATTTCACAAGGACTTTGCTTAGTCAGTTACTTCTTCAGTGTGCCCATAACTCCCAGGTGATCTGTGCATTATTAAGGAAGCTTCTGAATGTACCTAATTGACCCATGGCTGGAGATCTGGCTAAGCAGTTGTTACAGTTTATCCAGTCTGGAGTGGTTAGTAACAGTAGCAAAAAGAAATCCAGAGCTCTTTGCCAGAGGAAGTGGTGGAAAGAGCCTAACGCCAAAGGTAGGGTCTTGGAGTTCTAGTTCTCCTTAGTTACATACTATCTGATTTAATCTCAGGTGGCAACTTGATCATCTTGACCCTCGCTTTTCCCGAAGAGTTGTGCTGGATGATGTTTCAAGTCCCTTTCAGCAAGGACAGGGTACACTGTATCATCTAAGAGTTGGATGGCTAATGTCATTTTGATAGAGGGGCAAAGTACTAATAAGTAGCTGGGAAGCTGGTTGTCTTTGATGTCTGATAGTTAATAAAACAGAGAAAGATTTACATGCAGAGCTGAGCTCATCTTTCACTCTCATGCCAGCTATCTGCTGACTCCACTTCCTTGGTTAGCCCTGGGTTACTATAAATTAAACTTAACTGCTTTTTCCTGGGAATGATGTTCTGTAAATCAGCCCTGGAAGAGAGTGGCTCTGTCAAGAGGGCTTTTCATGGGATACTCTACCCATTGGAAAGACACATATTATCTGGCAACTGCTTCTGAATATTAGTTTATGTCTTGGCAATTGTTTTCATAATAATCCAAAGCTGTCAAGGAAACATAACTCACATGGCTTGGACACTTGGCTGGCTTCTCTGCCTGGTAGGGGTTTATTAATCATGTCCTCTTCCCTTGAATCTTCCTTTCTGTATGCAGCAGAATTAAATTAACTGACCTATTTCCAAATAATTAGATCATTAACCCCCCCTTTTAATAAAACCAGGAGACAATTTTATCTAAAATTAAACTCTATATTAGTGCCTGTTCTAGTAATGTCATCCGTATGGCTCTCCAATATGGGCTGGTCCAGCATCTGTGAATTGATGGTAATTCTCAGCACTGGTACTTAATAAGACATGCTCCTACCCTCACAAATAATCAATTTTTTTTTTTGGTTTAAATTACCTAGTTAAAAAATACAGGAGCCATCTCAATGTCACCTTGGATATCCACATTGTGGAAAAAAAATGACACTTCTATGCATTCATTGCTGACTCGCTGAGCTGGAGGAGTTAGTGGAGTTCAAATAGTTGTCTCATTAAAACTAAAGTTGGTGCTGAAATTTCCATCTAACTCTTAGCCCCTCCCTCAGCCAACCCAGTATCAGTGTTAAAAGAACTTTGACTCCTACACTTCTCCAGAACATTCCTAAGTTTCCTCAGGTGTAGGAAAGAAAGGTAAGGTGATCTCAGTTGGCCTTTTCAACCCACAGGGCCTCAGCAAATAGTTGCAGTGGCCTGTGAATGAACAGCAGCAGTGGGGTCATTTTAATGGGATTGAGACGCCCCTACAATAATGGTGACAGACTTAATCACTTCTCCATGGGGAAAATGTCCAAGATTAGGCAGTTCATTACAGAAATGGGGACGTGTTGAGAGAGGACTCTCAGAACAGAAAATGGAGTGCTGTTGATTACATTCATGCTGCTTCCCAGGAATAGCTTTTCCTCAGGACACCTCAGCTCTGCTGAAGGCCACATTATGCCAAGAAATCTGGACCAAAAGGGTTTAGTTAGGAAACACTTGTGGAGTAGCCAGTAGCCTGGGCTTTTCAACCCACCATGAATGTCTCAGGCTGAGAAGTGAGGTGAGCGTCACCACATCGATGTGTAGACATTAGATAGGAGTTAATTACCTTTTCACGACTTCATATATTTGTGATAGGGAATTTGAGTTGTTGAGGTCATTTGGAACAAAGGGACACAGTATGTCCTGCCTAGGGGAGAACATAGCTTGTTAGTGTGAGTCTGAGTTTGGCATTAATTTGGATTTAGAGGGTGTGGTTGATGTGGTGTGTGCCTCATATACACACACTCTTGGTTCCCAGTTCTAACAGGATCCATGTGGCTACCTATGCACACCTGTGCCTCTGCCTGAAGGACTTTTTTGTTGTTGAGTCTGGTGTCTGTGTGTGTGTGTGTGTGTGTGTGTGTGTGTGTGTGTGTGTTGGGTGGGGGCACAGTGAGCTGACAATGCTGGAGGGATATCCCAGAGCATTCTTCGACTAAAGGCAGTTGGAGAGAGCTGGTGAATAAGAGCTACAGGTACTCCCTCCTTTTTATTTTTTTATTTTTTTATTTTTTTAAATTTATTTTTGTAAGTGGGGGGAGAGAGTGAATGCATGAGCAGGATGGAGAGGCAGGAGGTGAAGCAGGCTCCCTGCTGAGCAGGGAGCCCAATGTGGGACTTGATCCAGGACCCTGGGATCATGACCTGAGGTGATGAAGACACCTAAACGACTGAGCCACTCTGGT
Organism: Mustela nigripes; assembly: GCF_022355385.1. Taxonomy (NCBI): domain Eukaryota; kingdom Metazoa; phylum Chordata; class Mammalia; order Carnivora; family Mustelidae; genus Mustela; species Mustela nigripes. Next base: position 47,292,584 of record NC_081558.1, read on the forward strand.
GCCCCGGGTCCCCTGCTTCTTGGCTGGAAAAGTCTGAGGCATATTTCACCCTGTCTCCCAGAGCTCTCCAAGGAACCTGAGCTCCCAGTGCCCACAGTGGTAACTTGCTTCGAACACAGCTTTAATTGGTGTTGTTCCTTGTCCCCATCTCATGTGTCTTCCCCATGACAGTGCTTCCCAAATGAGCTCATGCATTTGAATCCTTGCCTCAGGTGTGCTTCTGGGGAAACTCAACCTAATTTAAGGGGTGAGCTTGCCACTAAACAAGATAAATTCCTTATTCCTGAGACATTATGGGGCTGTTCCCACCCACCCTTCTAATATCCCAGGGCATGGTTACTCACCATGGCGCAGCATGTTCTGGTTTGTCTCATGGGGATAGTGGAGGGCTGAGGGAGTCTCAAACTCCTGCCAGAGTGGAAAGAGAAATGACAATGGATTTAGTCAGGCTAATGCCGGGTTATGCTACAGTAACAGGCTAACCACATTACAGTTGAATGCTGGCTAGCGGGTAGTCCTTGGTGATTATCTTGTAAAGGTGTCTCCAGAATTTAGCCTGTTTCCACCTGGGGGAGGCTGAGACACCTGGCATTGCGAGGGGAAGAGGTGAGAGGAGCAGCAGGCTGCATCATGCATGAAGCACGGGGCTGGGCTCTGAGGAGGGTGCTGGGGATGAGCAAATCTAGGGAGAAGCATAAAATAGGTCCAGTACAGGTCGCAAATCTATCTGCAGGCAAGACTTGGGTTAAACATACGTGCAAAACATAAAATAGACCTCAAATTACTCATCAGAATAAATTTCTGGTTTGATCTCTAAGATGTCAGACATTCACACTGTTCGTTTGCCCAACACAAAAACCATTGCTAGAGGTCTGGTGCAGCTCACGAGTTGAAAAATCCAACTGATCTGATCCACTGGAACAGTCATTTCTGGATTTGCATCTTGTCGTTGAGAAGACAAATGCTGGTGAGATGAGTCTTGTTACTTTGCAACTGGCAGGGTTGGTGAGGTGGGGGCTCATGTAAACCCTGGAGCTTTAAGGTAAATTTGGCGGACTTTTATATGGTCGTTGATCCTGGATATTTGTATCAGGGAACACAAGGGTTTTTGTTGAAGGGATACCAAATACAGTTTGAAGCATAGAGCCACAGGGAAATCAAGGACTTGTTTTTTTTCCAGCGGTTAACTCCTGGACAGGTAGTAACATGCGAACATGGGATTTTGAGTAAGAAAATCAGTGTTGGAGTTTCTGCAGGGTCCCTGATCAGCTGAGTCTCTGTGTGCTTCTCTACCTTCTCAGCTTGAGTTTCCTCCTGACCCAAGCTGAGATGATAATGGTACCTGGGTCCAAGATTTGATGTGAGGGTAAAATGGCTTCACAAGACAAAGCACTTGGCATGGTGGCCAACTCGTGGCAAGTGCTTAGTAATGGCAGTTACTATTCCTTATGTCCTGAAGTGTGACATAGGGCTTCAGTTATTTCTTCATTGTTGACACAAATACAGAACATCTGCTGCATGCTAGAAACTGTGCTAGACGCTGGGAATAAAATGATGAATAAAACAAAGCCCAATCAAATACAAATCAAAACCACAGTGAGACACTACCTCATACCAGTCAGAATGGCTAAAATTAACAAGTCAGGAAATGACAGATGCTGGTGAGGATGCAGAGAAAGGGGAACCCTCCTACACTGTTGGTGGGAATGCAAGCTGGTGCAACCACTCTGGAAAACAGCATGGAGGTTCCTCAGAAAGTTGAAAATAGATCTACGCTACAACCCAGCAATCACACTACTGGGTATTTACCCTAAAGATACAAATATAGTAATTTGAAGGGGCACATGCCCCCAAATGTTTATAGCAGCAATGTCCACAATAGCCAAACCATGGAAAGAACCTAGATGTCCATCAACAGATGAATGGATAAAGAAGAGGTGGAGTATATATATACAATGGAATACTATGCAGCCATCAAAAGAAATGAAATCTTGCCATTTGTGACAATGTGCATGGAACTAGAGAGTATTACGCTTAGTGAAGTAAGTCAATTAGAGAAAGACAATTATCATATGATTTCTCTGGTATGAGGAAGTTGAGAGGCAACGTGGGGGGGGTTTGGGGGGATGAAAGGAATAAATGAAACACAATGGGATCGAGAGGGAGACAAACCATAAGAGACTCTTAATCTCAAAAAATAAACTGAGGGTTGCCAGGGGGAGAGGGGTTAGGGAAAAGGTGGTGGGGTTATGGACATTGGGGAAGATATGTGCTATGGTGAGTGCTGTGAAGTGTGAAAACCTGACGATTCACAGACCTGTACCCCTGGGACTAATAATACATTATATGTTAATAAAAAACAAAAAATTATATATATATATTTAAAAAAACAAACAAACAAACAAAGCCCAATCTTGTCCTGAAAGAGATGAGAGACCAGAGCTCAGCAAACATCTTAAAGGGCCAGACAGTGAATAGTTGAGGCTTTGTGGGGCATGGGGTATCTGTGACAGCCATTTGACTCTGCTCCTAGAGCTGGAAAGTAGCCTTATAGGATATGTGAATGAATGGACATGGATGCGTTCCAATAAAACTTTATTTAGATAGGTAGAGAACCAGATTTGTCCTGTGGGTCATAATTTGCTAATCACTGAGATGGCCAGTAATAGGCATTACGGGCTAATATTTATTGAGAGCGTACCATGTTTGTGTTCATTTGTTTAACAGACACTTACATAGCAGTTATTATGAATTAACTCACAGCAGTGATTATGAGTCAGGTAATGATCGAATCACTTTCCACATATTACCTCCTTTAGTCCTCATCATAACCCCATGAGGTTGGTAAGATCCCCATTTTATAAGATGGAGTTGGTACTAATATTATTCCCCTATTACAGATGAGGCAGCTGAGTCACTAAGAGGTTAAATAGACTGGGATTTGAGCCCAAACAAAATCATGCCAGAGGCTATGCTTGGAATCATTCTACACACAGCCTCCCTCCCATAAACACTTAAACTGTGGACTCCTATAAGTACGTGAACAGAGTAACAATAATGTCACCCTCTCAGATGACTGTGACCCTCTCAAGAGTTGAAAATGCTTGGTAAATTGTAGCAGGTTACGGGAACATGACTTTTTTTTCCTCTCTGGAGCAGCTGCCCTCTGCCACTTGGAGGGGAGGAGCTGAGTTGGTTTCTGAATTGGAGAAGAGAGAGTGGGCAAGGAATGCTTGTTTATAGATCTTGGAAAAGGGAAATGAGCCGGCTCTCTGAGGACACATCTCATTTCTTTCTTTAAAAGTTTCTGAACTTGAAGAATAAAACATGAACATCAGTTCTGATGCCACTTCGGCTGTAGACAAACCCCAGGAGATTTGCCATATCCATGAAACCAGAAACTGGTTTCTGGCTGCATGCCCCAAATCTCACAGCTGATAGAAGCAGAGCCAGGATTGGAATCCGGATGCTCTCATTCTGAGGCACGCATACTTGGCCACAGGCACTAGGATGCAGTGTCCTGTGTGTATACATGTTGTTCCAGATCTTGTTCTTGATCTCATTACTTGGTCAGCATTGAGAGAAAGTGAGAAGAATCTGTTTAAACTGAGCACAGCTGGGAAAAGAGATGGTGTTCATCCTATTCAGATACTGTCTATGGAGTGCAGAGGATTTAATAAATAATAGTGTGCCCATTCTGATAATTAAAGCTTGTGAAAAATAATGACTTGGCCCAGAGGTATATTACCTAGAATACCAGCCTAGTGTCTGTTTCAAAACAGTGATAATTTTTATGTCCTGCCATAAATGATCACTTAAGCAGCTTGAAATAAAAACAGGGCACAGTGCCCCCTGTGCTTGTGGATTTTGTGCTAAAAAGCTGAACTTGCTCTTGAAGAGAAATGCCCATCTGTGCTGAAAATGCCTGTGGACTCTCTCCATGTTTTAATAAATAGTGGACTGCAAAAAGCTTGTGTTGAATGGAGGAGGATGGAGCACGGGAGGTGTCTGTGCAAAAAGAAAGGGGACAAGGGCACACGGGGTCTGGGATGGCTTTGGAAACCATCTGGGAGGTTCTTCCATGTTGTGTCCCCTAAAAAGGTAAGTTGAAGCCCCAACTCCTAGTACCTGTGAGTGTGACTTTATTTGGAAAAAGGGTCTTTACAGGCATAATGGAGATGAAAGTTGAGGTCACACTGGAACTAAGGTGGGCCTTGGTCCAATATCCTTTGTGTCCATAAGGAGATGACCACGTGGGAGTGAAGGAAGCGGAGACTGGAGGCGTGTAGCTGCAGGCCAAGGAAGGCCAGGGACTGATGAGGCAAGGAAGGGAGGGAGCTTGGGAGAGTCAAGGAAGGACTTTACCCTCTGGGTCTTGGAGGGAGAGTGGCCCTGCCAACACCCTGTTTTCAGACTTGTAGACTTTATAACTGGGAAAGAATGAATTTCTGTTGGTTTAAGTTAACCGTTTGTTTGTGCCACTTTGTTACAGTAACTCTAGGAAGCTAGTGTGGAGGTGATGTATAGACTTGCAGAAGGGAAGTAGGCCTATGTGTATGGGGCAGAGGGATGGAGTCGGGGAACTGTGTTCATCCATGTTTTCATCTGCCATTCAGAAAGGAGGCAGTATGGTAATTAAGAACAAAGCTTAGGAATCAAACCAACTTTTGAATTTCTGCTCCTTTTCTATTCTGGGTGACTTTTAATAATAATCATAACCTCTAACATTTACTGATGAATTGATATCCTAGGCCTTGTGGCTTGAGCTAAATATGTCCTGTCTCCATTTTGTAGGAAGGAGCCTGAATCACAAAAAATGTCAGTTGTGCAAAGTCCTTTTTCCTTTTGATGAAGTATATTTGATATATAACATTGTATAATTTGAAGGTTGACATCTTAATCTGATACAGTTGTATATTGTAATATATTGGCCATTGTAGCAATAATTATTCCATTCCACAAGTGGTTAAATAATTAAGTTTTAGGCTCTTAGAAAGTTGGCTTACAATTCAGTTTTGTTGTCTATATTGACTATACTGTGCATCTGATCTCTAGGACTTACTTGCTACTTGTTGCAGATTAGTATTCTTATTTGTATGTACATACATATATAATACATACATTTTTTGATTGGTTGGTTGATTGATTTGAGTGAGTGAGTGAGAGCAAGGGAGCAGGGGAAGGGGTAGCCGGAGAGAGGGAGAGATGCCGTGCTGAGTGCAGAGCATACTGGGGGGCTCGATCTCAGTACCCCGAGATCCCAACCTGAGCCGAAATCCAGAATCAGATGCTCAACCGACTGAGACACCCACATGCCTTGCAAGTTAGTATTCTTAAACAATGTGTTTTATCCTTCCTACCCCCAGCCCCTGGTAAAATCACCAGTAAAATCACCAGTCACCAGTAAAATCACCATTTTACTTTGTTTTTACAAATCTGACCTTTTAAGATTCCACATAGAAGTGATTTCACCCAGTATGTGTCTTTATCTGTCAGACTTACCTTATCTAGCAGAATACTCTCAAGGGGTATCCATGTGTTTGCAAATGGCTAGATGCCCTTCTTTTTCTAGTTAAAAGGCTGGCAAGTGGTTGTGGAGCTGGTGTCTAGTACTTTGGCTCCAGAGGTTCATCTATTAAACCACTATGCAACACCTGAGACTCCATTTTCTCCAGTGTTCAATGGGGAGCATCAAAATACCTGTCACCGAAGATGAAACTCGGTTATTCTGTAAAACTCCTCATCATTAAATAGTTGTAGGCATATAGGAAGCTTAAAAAAAAAAAAAAAAGTATGGTAAAGACCTGTGTACTCCAGTCTGCTTTCCCTGATGGTAACATCTTCTGTAACTGCAGTACATTGAAACCCAGAAAAGAGACACTGTATAATCTTTATTCAGATGCACCAGTTTTGTTAAATGCTTGCTGTCTGTCTCTGCAGATCTGTCTCTGTTTGTCTGTCTCTCTGGCTTATGCCATGTTATCATATGTCTAGGTTTAGGTAATCACTACCACAGTGAAGAGACAGGATGCTTCCCTCACTGCATAGGAACTCCCTTGGGCTATACTTTCATATTGCCTTCTCTCCCCACACCCATCCCTAAGCCCAGGCTGCTATTAATCTCTCCATCTCCATAATTCTGTCATTTTTGAGCATGTTCTATAAATGAAACCATACTGCCTATAAACTTCAGAGATTGGCTTTTGTCACTCAGCATAATGCCAAATATTTTTTGAGCTTTTCTGTATACCAGGTGCTCTGCAAAAAACCAAGAATAGAAAGTGTCAACCCCTCACTTTTTTAAAGAAAGTTTTTATTTAAATTCCAGTTAGTTAACATACAGTGTAATATGAGTTTCAGGTGTACAATAGAGTGATTCAACACTTCCATACACCACCTGGTGCTCATCATGACAAGTATAACCCTTAATCTCCACCACCTCCTTTACCCACCCCCCACTCACCTCCCTTCTAGTAACCATCAGTGAGTTGAGCTAAGGATCTATTCAACCCTCACTTTAGCTTGAGCTGCTCAACTTGCTGGTTTGCTCTGTTACTGGTGGGAAAAATGTCCCCCAGTTTGAAAAGATCAAGAGGCCATTTTCTTTTTCTGGTGGTAAGCTTTGCCTCATGTCATGGCTTGCATTTCCAACCCATTTTCTTCCTCAAGCCAAACATTTTCAGTACTGTGATTACGGAGTATGTGGAGAGGCTGTCTGGGGGGAAATCTGCCATGGCAGTATTTCATTCTGAATAACTCCATAAATATCCAAATACCCCTTATTGAGATGGTAGCATTGGAGACCTAATGGAGACCTTCTGCAGGTTGTCTGTTTTGGTGTCCCCTCCTAAGCCTTCACAGCTGCATCGTTTGGTGCATTTATGTGCCAAGGTTAATTCCAGATAATCTATATAGCAGGAAGGTGGGAAAAATCTGGAACATAAGTTGGTATGTTAACTGTTTGCGATGTATTGAGATAACTTTTCATTCTATGAGAGTACAAGACAGAGTGGAACAGCTTGTTTTACAAAAAGATGAAAATTCAAATAACCTGGTTTCTGTTCTCTTCCATGTTACTAAGAAGCTGTGTGTCCCCAACAAGTCGACTCCTTTGGACCTCTTTTGTGAGCAAGGCAGGCTCTGGATTATTTGACCTTAGAAGTCTTTTAGCGATGGAAAAAACAATTCTATTTCTGTGTTTTGCGATCCTAGTTTATATAGTCATGACCTCTTGGAACACCAAGAGTAAGGCTGTTTTAAAACAAGCCTTTGGAAGTCTCCATGATGTCATTCATGACCCATCCGTCAAACCCATGGGCTTCATGACCCACCCACCTTGTTTTACTGTGTTCACCTGGAAGGAGTGTTCCTGCTGCTCTCTTTTGAAGGCTGACATCTCTGTGAATGCTTTAGGGTCCAGCCCCTTTTCACCTTGAACTTCTCTCTCCTGCATCACTTTCTCTCTTTACTGGCTTGCTCATGGCAGCATACGAATGAGCTCTGGCTTTCACGCTTCTTCAAAACAAACAGCCTGCCTCCGGCCACGTCCTCCTCCAGCTTCCACACTATTCCAATTCTCTCTTTTATTGCAAACATATTATGAGTCCGTTGCATTTGCTGTTTCCTCTTCCTGTGTCCTATTCCTCCTTTAGCTGCCTGCAGGTGGATTTCTGGGTTTACCAGGTCCATGAAACTGGACATTGTCTTGAACTTCCTGAGGCCAAGCCTAGCAGGCCCTTTTCTGTCTTCATCTTGGCACCTTCTCAGCATCTTTGAATTCTCTCCTTCTTGATTCATTCCTGTCTTGGTCTCTGCTGTGCCACAGTCTTTCGGCCATTCCTCCTCATTTTTCTTGGGTGGCTTTTCCTCCTCAGGGTTTTGTCTGGAGCTCTTTCTACATCTCTCTACACATTCTGTACAGAGTTTCTCCTCCAGTCCCCTGGCTTTAGACAGTGTCTGAATTTTGATAATTCCAAATATATACCTTTGACCTATCCTCTCCTCTGAGCTTTAAATTTTTGTATTTCCTATTCTACACAGTGATCAGCTTACATGTTTCATAGGAATCTCAAACCTAAATGTCCAGGGCAGACTTCTTTCTTTTTTTTTCTTCCCTAATTTCCTTTTCTCTGTGTCTTCCCTACCGGCTTGCTCAAACTAAACTGCTAGGTTCTAGACCCAAACTGAGGTTTTCCCTTTTTCTCCTTACCTCCTGGGAATCTAAGCCACTGGGGTTGAGCTTCTTGAACTTGTTGTAGGTTGGCCCATTTTCCCAGTTGCCCTCTTCTTTCATCAGCGTTATTACCGTGTCTTATCTGGGTATCCTAAAACATCCTAAGTGGCCTTTTGCTCTTCTGCTTCTGCCTACATTTCATTTCCTCCACAACAGCTAAAGTGATTAAAAAAAATAAAATAAAATTCTATCAGTGCCCTACTTCAAACTGTCCAGTATCTTCTTTTTGCATTTTGAATGGCACTCACACTTCACCAGTCTGCTTTGCCATTGCTACACTCTTTGCACACCAGGCCCAGCCAAGCTGGTCTTCATTCTGGTCCTCCAGCAAGCCACACCCCTTTGCACCTCTTGACCTTGGTCATTTGATATCCACCTGATGCGTCCTTTCCTAAAGTCTTCATATGACTGGCTGCTTAGCAGTCACAGTCAGCCTTAAATATGCCAGCTCCTCAGAGAGGCCTCTGCCTAATCCCTTCTCCTCAAGCACCCCTCTCCCCAACCCATTCATCATGAATCTTATTTTCTTATTAGCCTGCCTGCATCACCATCTGTAGTCCTCTTGTTTTACTTACTTGTACTTATCAATTGTATTTTCCTTGAAGTCTCAGTATTTTCCTTTCTTGTTTATTACTCTGTCCTTCATTTCTAGAACAGAAGTTTTTGAATGAATGAATAGATCTTCAACTGAAAGGCAGTAATGTTTTTTCTGCAGCTTTCTGGAGATATAATTGTCTTAAAACATGTTGTAAGTTTAAGGTGTGCGATGTGTTGATTTGATTTATATATTGCAAAACGATGACCACCATTGCATTAGCTAACCCCTCCATCATGCCGCATTATTACCACTTTTTTTTTTTTTTTGTGGCAAGAACATTTAAGATCTACTCTCTTAGCAACTTTCCCATATAAGATACAGTATTGTATAATCACCAGGCTGTATATTAGATCTCCACAACTTACTCATCTTCTTCCTGAAAGTTTGTACTTTTTAGAAAAAAATTTAGTCATTGTATTACTCGTTTCATAGGTAGAGGTCAGTGATTCATCAATCTTATATATTACCCACTGCTCATTATAACACATACCCTCCCCAATGTCCATCATGAAAATTTATACTCACTGATGAACATCTCCTTATTTCTTCTGAACCTCATCCCTGGGCAACTACCATTCTACTTTTTCTTTCTTTCTTTCTTTCTTTTTTTTTTTTTTTAAGATTTTATTTATTTATTTGACACACAGAGATCACAAGCATGCAGAGAGGCAGGCAGAAAGAGGGGGAAGCAGGCTCCCCACTGAGCAGAGAGCCCGATGCAGGGCTCAATCCCAGGACCCTGAGATCATGACCTGAGCCGAAGGCAGAGGCTTAACCCACTGAGCCACCCAGGTGCCCCCCATTCTACTTTCTGTTGCTATGAGTTTGACTTTTTTAGATTTCACACAAAAGTGAGAACATAAAGTATTTGTCTTTCTCTGTCTGGCTTATTTCACTTAGAATAATGCCCTCAATTTCCATCTGTGTGGTCATAGATAGCAGGATTTTGAAAGAAAGTAATTTTAGGCATGAAAACATAACATTAATAACAACAAAGGCTGAAGTTGTGCTTACTGTGGAGTAGGAACTCTGCTTCCTATGTATGAAAACTGAGGCTTGGCAGTTTATGGTCAGTGGTTAATGACTTTCCAAAGGACTGGCAGCCAGAAGGAGACAGGTTTGGACACTTTATGCCCTTCACATGATCAGTACCAACCCATTTTCAGGTTGGGGAGACTAGCAAAGAAAACCACATGGTATATGGTGAGAGCCCCAGGTCAGACCCTACCTGTGTGTCTTAGTTACTGTGGGAGCTTGGGTGAGTCGATTCACTAAGCCTCAGTGACTCAGCTATAAAGACAGGACACTAATAGCTACCTCACATGGTTGTTAGCAGCATCTGATGAGAACACAGGTCTGTTATAGTGTCAAAATGCATGGATATGCTGATAAGGTTCCTCACCCAGCCTCTGGCACACTGTACTTATATTACTTACGACTGTTTCTACTCTTTGGCTTTTATCTGAATTGAAGATAAGTGCTATGATCTAAATGGTTATGTCCCCTCAAAGCTCATCTACCATAGTTTCATCCCCAAGGTGGTGGTATTTGAAAGTGGGACGTGTTGGAGCTGATCAGGTCTTGAGCCTGGAGCCTCCGTGAGTGGGATTCACGCCCTGAGGAAAGAGGCCTCAGGGGAAGTGGTCTTTCATCAGGCAGAGAGCCTGGCCATGCTGGCATCTTGATCTCAGACTTCAACCTTTCAGAACTGTGAGAAATCCATGTTTATTGTTGATAAACCACCTGGTCTGTGGTATTTTGTTAGAGCAGCCCAGTGAAAATGAGAAAGCAAGGGTCATACTGTTACTGTGTATGAATTCCAGCAAAAGTGCGCGGTGGGTCCAGGGCTGGTCAGCAACCAGCTGTTCACCATTTAGCTGCTGCTTCCTCCCTTCTAGGACCTTTTGCAGGCCTCCCCCCAGGTACCCCAGTCTCCATGGGTGCCCTTTGCCCTGAGGTTCCATACGTAGGTCTGCTTCGTTCAGTCCTCCTTCCTAAACACGGATCCTGAGGCTGGCTGCCATCTAGGCCATTGATCTGATAATTTCAGCTGGGCTGAAATAGTGGCCAATACTTGAAAGTGCTACCACACTGGCTACTACTACTGTCACAGTAGTCTTGTGGAGACACAAGGCTTGAAAATCGAGGCTTTTTTCTCATCCGGTGGAAATTCCAGGCCGAAGGCAGGATTGGGGATATTTGGGGGCCAAGGGGCCTTCCTGGAGCCTGTAAGTCATCCAGAAGGGGGTGGCTGTCTCAGCTTTGGCATCCAGCAGGCCCAGCATGCTCTCAAAGGGCCCTTCAGAAGTCATTTGCTGTGACGAAGACGCTTACACTGAAAGAGGGAAAGCATCATCCAAATGCATGTGTGTTCATTCGGTGCAGGGGAGTTGAAGTCAGATGCGTCTGCCACGATTACAGGGAAAGGACCGACAGAGCGGTTTACTAGCAGCCACCTTGGAATGTTGTTATTGAGCACTTGACCGTGGGCAGCAATCTCCAGCAAGAGAAGCCCAAGACAAGCTATCAGACTGAATGGGAAAGGAAATGTCTCAGCTTTCACCCAATGTTCATGCCCGATATACATTAAGATTCTGTTGTTCATTGCCTAACATACGTACATGTATATGTATCCATATACATATGTAACTTTTTATTTTGGAATAATCTTAGATGTATAGAAAAATGATAATGATATGGTAGAGTTCCTATGTACCCTTCACCTAGCTTTGCTTAATGTTCTATTCAACTTTCGGAGCCATAACTTTTTGCCCTAGTGAAGAAAATTGTTCACTTACCTCGTCTCTCCTTACAACCAGCTATGTGCCAGGCATGGTGCTAGGCACTAGGGATAGAACAATGAGTAAAACCCAGTCCCTCCTGCCTTCATGAGTCTGATAATGCAACTTAGTGGATTGTAAAGTGTGGTCTCTGGATCATCAGCATCGCCTTGGAACTTTTAGAAATGCGAGTTCTCAGGCCCCATCCCATATGGGATCTAAGAACTTGCAGAGTAAGGCCCAGGACTCTGTATTTTTAACCAGCCCTCCCGTGGATTCTGATGCATGGTCAAGTCTGAGAACCGGTCTTGAGGGGAAAAAGAAATCTTAAGTAAATAGAAAAAGGTGGTGATTTCACAATGGGAGGTAGAGCTTTAGGAACATATAATTGGGAGAGCTTGTCTAATCTGGAATGTAGGAAAGACTTGGTTGAAAAAAGGTATTTAAATTGCTGTCTGGAAGATGAGGAGGAGTGAGCCAGGTGGAGTGGTGGGTGAGGTCACTGCCAGAAACCAGGGCAAGAGACTTGACAGGCTAAATCTGGGCTCTCCAGCCACTCTAAAACTCCGAAAGATTAGTTTGGGGTTAAACCACTAGTTAAATCTAGCTTAATTAGAAAATCCAATTAACTAGTTCTTGGCATTTCCTGAATATTTCAGTTAGTGAAGATTTTAAAAATCAAATCTGTGTTGCATTTAGGGGATTATTTTCATTAAAAAGAAAGAGCTCTGTGATAAGGGATAGAAACCCATTGTCGCATGGACTGTACTTATAATATTAGCTCTGTGAGCCTGCTGAGCTCACTTCACTCTGGTAGCCTCCTTCCTTGTTCTTACCTGTAAAATGAGGGGGCTGGGCTCTGTCCGTCCAGCCATTTCCTCTCTGACTTCATGATCCAGAAATTACTATAAATATTATCGTATTGCTGTTTACTTTTAAAAAGTACATTTATATTCCTTTCCTTCTATAGCTAATTCTACACATTGCCTACTGGAGACTGCAAGAGTGCTTTCCTATTCTTTTCTCTGAAATTACTGCCATAAGTTTATCCCATAAGGATATATTATTTGCTCTAATGATCCGGTAATTATCAGGTAATGAAATGGCCAACCGTAAGTATATTATTAGGAGCAGTTGCTGTGTGGAATTTTTTTGTCATGCAATTAGAAGAGTTACTTACCTTTTAGTAATGCCTAGGAAGTTACATGCTGAGGAGACTGAAAATAGAGAACTAGGCTTCCATGTTCTGCTGAAGTAAGTGCGAAGACCACACGTGAAAAGTCTACCAAGCCGAATGCCATGGACTAGAGCTGAAAGCCATGCTTTGTCTTTCGGTTTGCAGTGTGCCCCACTGTCATTAATTGGAACCGTTCCCCAAGGAGAGCTGGGTTAGGCAGCTGCATTTCCAAGCTGACCATCCTGACTTACATTGTCCCTCTCAGTCCTTGACTGGGGAAAAGTTTCATTATGAGAGTATTAATGCTGATGGGCAGAGGGTTTTATATTCAAAGTCAGGCTCAGGATAGGTCCTTAATTGAAAGGAATTTTTAACCACCTTGCATTCAGGCCCCTTCTGCAGCTTCTGGAGCTGTTACTTGGATATCAGGCCCTCCCCTGTCTGCATTACGAACTTGGTCCTGAATGTGGAGATTGCAGTGATGAATTTTGGCCTCTTAGATTTTTAACTTTGATCTTGGCAGCCCCCAAACTGACACTTAATGGGATGTGTCTCTAAAATGTTTCATCCGGCCAATGAGAAGGTGTTAGGCATTCTTAGTTGGGCAGACTCCTCTTCTACCCACATTCGGTTATCCTTTATCTGCACTGACAATTGTCGTGGGTGTTCTGCTTTCTAGCTACATGTGAACCATTTCCCATTCTCCACTGGAGACTCCTAGAGGACAAAGTCCGTAGCCCATTCATGATAGCATGATAATATCAGCTAACACCCGAGAGTGCTAAAGTTAAGCACTTGACATTTCATTTATTTCCCTTACGTCTGTGAACAGAACTACACAACACACCCAACAGTGTATGGGGGGCCTTCTCCACAAAATAGGTATTTTGAGTCCTATTTTATAAATGAGAAAACTGAGGTGCAGAGAGGTTCAACAGCTGCTTGAGGGACCCTGAGCTACTTGGTGCTAGAACCAGCATTCAGATCCATTTCTCCAACTCAAGCCTGTGCTCTGAATACTTTGTCTCTCAAAATAACCAGAGACTTCTAACATCACAGGAACTCAATAAATCATGGGAGAATGTCAGAGTGACTCTTCATCTAGGTTGTATGACAAGCTTTGGGGATGGTGAAAATGCAGGAGAGGGCTAAAGGGTGCATACTTGGGAAGTATGTAGACAGTAAGAGAGGGTCTGAGCTATGTTTTTCATGTAGCTATGTTTTTCATGAGTGTCCAAATACCTGATTAAGCCAAAGGAACAGCCGTATTGCTTGTTATCCTGGCCATGCTAACATTCAGCCATCACCGGCAGGAGCAATATTGTTGTTGAACTGGTTTGTTTCCCATGCTGTTTGGTTGATTACATCATTACTTCAAGTCTCATGTAATAAGCTGTGGTACAGTTGTTAGCTGGATCTGATGCAACTACTTTTTTGCTCAAGGCAATCTTCATAGGTTTAAGGAATCCTTTCTGGGGAGTTAAATTACTCAGAGGGGGATCTGTGTGATTATTGTTCTCTCATTCCACTCTATTGCTTGCCATGCTCTGCCCGGCCATTCTATCCCACTTTTTTCCTGCTATAGCATTTCATTCTAAAACAAAAAACAAGGGATTGAATGTTTGTGCCCCCCAAGATTCATATGTTGAGATCTGAACCCCCAGTGTGATGGTATTGGGAGGTGGGGCCCTTGGGAGTTGATTAGGTCATAAAGGTCAAGCCATTACAAATGAGATTAAGGACTTTATAAAAAAGACCCAGGGAGTTTCCCTGTCCCTTCAGCCCTGTGAGGACACAGTGAGAAGACTGCTGGTGGTCTATAACCAGTACGCAGGCTCTCTCCAGACACCAGATTGGCCAGGACCTTGATCATGGACCTCCCAGTCACCTCAACCATTTATAAGCTACCCGGTAAATGGTATTCTGTTCTAGTAGCTGAATGGACTGAAACAAGTCCTATGTGCCAAATACTGTGTTAGATATTGAAGACCTACACCTAAATGCTTAATCTGGGGATCAGATTCGACAGATTTTGTCCTTACCTAGCTTAGTGTCTGATAAGGAAATAAGAAAACAGGTAATAACAGTGCAGGCAGGTGAGCTCTATAGAAAGGTACTACAGGGAGGATGGGAGCTTGGGTTGCTGGTGGGGTGGGGTTTCATACATGAGTCAGAACAGGTCCTTGGAGAGAGTGACTTATCACCTGAGAGAGGAAAAGAAAATAGTTGGAAACAGGGCATTTTAGCCATCCAATAAGAGGAAGCAAGTTGAAGACCAACACCCCCCCCCCGCCCCCCCGCCGCCTCTTTTCAAAAGATTCAGTTTGCCTGTGGTTTGAGATGCCCAAAATTGGTGAACTGGAAGCAGGTCGTACTCATTTCCCTTGTGCTTGTGACCTAAGGGGTGATCTGATATTCAGAGAACTCCATAAGATTCAGGGAGTCAGAAGAGGGCAGAATAGAGAATTTGGGTATTTCTAGAATCATTCAGCTTTAAAGGGAAACCCTAAACCTGATTTCTGGAAAATTATTTTCCTGGTCAGATTTGTGTTGCTGGAATTAGATGGGAAAGGTCAAGAGTTGTCTCTTGAACTCAGTTTCTGTGGATTCATCTAGAATATGGTTGGCCTAGGCAGGGACGCCTGGGTGGCTCTGTTGGCTCAATGCCTGCCTTTGGCTCAGGTCAGGATCCCAGGCTCCTGGGATCGAGTCCATCAGACTCCTTGCTCTGCTGGGAGCCTGCTTCACCCTCTGCCTGCTGCCCCCCACGGCTTGTGCTCTCTTTCTCTCTCTGACAGATAAATAAATAAAATCTTTAAAAAAAGGGAATATGGTTGACCTTGTGTACATTTAACAATATACTACTAATTTTTAAGGGGCGTTCTGTGCAGATTCCTTTCAAATACACAATTACTTGTTTTTGGACCCCCAAATCCTGAAGGTACTTTTAAGAGAAATTCTAAAAATTGAAAAACAATTTTAAAAATTCTTTAAGAATTTTCTGATTTTATTTGGGATCCAGTCATAAATGCTAAAAGCAACACCTTTCCCTTTCTTTTAATAAGGAGGTTGTATCTCCAATTCAGAATAGTGGTTAGTTTTTAGGGATATTGAAGAGAATGTAGAGGTGAGGATGGCCTCTTAGGGTCCCAAACCAACTGTGATAGTAATTCCTAAAACTTTTCTCAGAGTTTGCATTAATACTTCTCTTTCCCACTCTGACTTCACTGCTATCTTCTTGGCACTTCTTAAACAATGAAAAATTCTTTCTAGTTATTTCTAGGAATTAAATTCTAACTGTTAAAGGCTTCGACTATAGATTCACTGATTTATTTTTCATTTTTTATTTTTTGACTAAGAAGCTGGTCAGCAATTTCTGTGTTGTCAGTATATTTGTGGTTTTCCAAAAAACTGGATCTTTTATTTCTATAGTGTTTTAGGAAAGACAGTAGCAAATCCTCAGGGCTTTGCATAGTAAAGAATTTGGCCTTGCCCAGAGAGTCTTGGCCTTTGTTTTTGTGTCTGGCAAGTAATGAATGTCATATCTGGCAGGAATGTCTTTTTTTTAGGAAAGAGACTGGCTACATCCAGTAGTCACGGAGTAGGGGCTCACCATCCCAGAAAGACCAACCGTGTGATTTAGGATAGGAGCTTTGGGTCACACTGGGAGCTGAAACCAACCACACTGACAGTCCTGTGTAATGGAGCCCCATTAGGGATTGAATTGTATACCCTCAGAAGATATGTTGAAGTTCTAACCACCCCTCCCTATGTCCCACCAACTATGACCTTATTTGAAAATAGCATTATCACAGATATAATTAATTAAGATGAGGTCATTCACCATGTGAATTGGAAAAAGAAGGAAACAGAAGAGGAGAGATGTCTAGTGACAAAAGATGCAGGGCTAGGACCGATGTATCTATAAGCTAAAGAATGCCTTCAGGCAGCAGAACCTAGAAGAAACAAGGTAGGATTATCCCTACAAGTTTCAGTTGGAGTTAGGACCTGCCAACACCTTGATTTCAGACTTCTATCCTCCAGAATTATGAAAGGAAAAAAAATTTATGTGGTTTTCAGCTGCCTTTTTTTTTCTTTTAATCCTATAATGTATTATTTGCCCCAGGGGTACAGGTCTGTGAATCATTAGGGTTACACACTTCACAGCATTCACCATAGCTAAATACCTTCCCCCATGTCCATAACCCAGCCACCCTATCCCTACCTCCCCACCCATGCCCCAGCAACCCTCAGTTTGTTTCGTGAGATTAAGAGTCTCTTATGGTTTGTCTCCCTCCCAATCCCATCTTGTTTCATTTTTTCCTTCCCCACCCCACACAACCCCCCAGCCTGCCTTTCAAATTCTTCATATCAGAGAGATCATATAATTGTCTTTCTGATTGACTCATTTCACTTAGCATAATACCCTCTATTTCTATCCACGTCATTGCAAATAGCAAGATTTCATTTCTTTTGATGGCTGCATAGTATTCCATTGTGTATGTGTGCGTGTGTGTGTATAGATTGGTATATATAAATT
Organism: Mustela nigripes; assembly: GCF_022355385.1. NCBI lineage: Eukaryota > Metazoa > Chordata > Mammalia > Carnivora > Mustelidae > Mustela > Mustela nigripes. The sequence continues at coordinate 47,309,912 of NC_081558.1, forward strand.
GATGTGTGTGTGTGTGTGTGTGTGTGTGTGTGTGTGATCACATCTTCTTTATCCATTCATCTGTTGAAGGACACCTAGGTACTTTACATAGTTTGGCTATCGTGGACATTGCTGCTATAAACATTTGGGTGCACGTGCCCCTTAGGATCACTACATTTGTATCTTTAGGGTAAATACCGAGTACTGCAATTGCTGGGTCATAGGGTAGTTCTATTTTCAACTGTTTGAGGAACCTCCATGCTGTTTTCCATAGTGGCTGCACCAGCTTGCATTCCCACCAACAGAGTAGGAGGGTTCCCCTTTCTCCACATCCTCGTCAGCATCTGTCATTTCCTGACTTGTTGATTTTAGCCATTCTGACTGGTGTGAGGTGATATCGCATTGTGGTTTTGATTTGTATTTCCCTGATGTCGAATGATGTTGAGCACTTTTTCATGTGCCTGTTGGCGATCTGGATGTCTAACATTTCTTTGCAGAAATGTCAGCTGCCTTTTTTGGGTGGTATTTTGTTATGGCATCTCTAACAAACTAATACATGATCAATAAAAGTGGATAAAGAAGATGAATATAATGGAGTATTATTCAGCCAAGAACTTTTTGCCATTTATGACATCATGGACAGTTCTTGAGGGTATTAGGTTAAGTGAAATAAGTCAAACAGAGAAAGACAAATACCATGTGCTCTCAATTATATGTGGAATCTAAAACTACAGAACTAATAGAAACAGTGTAGAATGTAATTACCAGAAGCTGGAGGATGGAGGAAAGGGGAAGATGTTAGTCAAAGGGTAAGAACTTTCATTTAGAAGATGAATGAATTCTAGGTATCGAATATATGATATAGTGACTTTAGATGACACTAAAGATGTCATCTAAAGACCTAAAGATATAAAGATGACTTTAGATATTTGGAAGTTGCTAAGAGAGGAAATCTTAAATCTTAAATGTTCTCACAGAAAAAGAAATGGTAATTATGTGACATGATACAGTAGTCCGCTAACACTGAATGGTAATCGTTTTGCAATATATAAGTGCATCAGATCAACATATTGTACACCTTAAACTTAGGCAATCTTATATGTCAAATATGCCTCAAAGCTGGACAAAAATAAATAATTCCCATTTGCGTGTGCATAACTTGCCTTGTTATATTTGTATTTTCAATAAGTGCTTTTCATTTTAAAAAGAAACTTCTGTCTTAACAATAGAGAACAAACAGATGGTTACCAGAGGGAAGGTGGCTGTGAAATAAGTGATGGAATTGAAGAGGACCTTTACCTGGATGAGCACTGAGTCATGTATAGAATTGTTGAATCACTATATTGTGCACCTGAAACTAATATAACACTATACTGTTATTAAAACAAACAAAAAAAAAACTTAATTAGAAAAAAAGGAAAAGGAAACTTCTGTTGCCTGGTCTTCTCCTCACAAAATGAAAGTCTCTGGCTCTCATTCTTTCTTTGCATATATGAGCAACAGAGACATGTATTTGCCCTTTACAGTCTCCAACACTCTTCATTGTGTAGACCCACGTTTCTGTTTGGTATGATTTTTTTTTTTTAAAGATTTTATTTATTTATTTGACAGAGATCACAAGTAGGCAGAGAAGCAGACAGAGAGAGAGGAGGAAGCAGGCTCCCTGCTGAGCAGAGAGCCTGATGCGGGACTCGATCCCAGGACCCTGAGATCATGACCTGAGCGGAAGGCAGAGGTTCAACCCACTGAGCCACCCAGGCGCCCCTGTTTGGTGTGATTTTACTTACATTCAACTTTAACGGTTTTGGGAGTGTAGGACTGCTAATGAATTCTCTCAGTGTTTGTTTGTCTTTATTTATTTATTTAAGTTCAATTAACCAACATACAGTACATTATTAATTGGTTTTTTTTTAGTTACTCTCTTTTTTTTTGAAAGTCAGGTATATTTCATTGTCAGCACTGACTTTTTTTTTTAAAATTTTAAGATTTTTATTATTTATTCGACACATCACAAGTAGGCAGAGAGGCAGGCAGAGCGAGGCGGGAAAGCAGGCTCCCCGCTGAGCAGGGAGCCTGATGCAGGGCTTGATCCTAGGACCCTGAGATCATGATTTGAGCTGAAGGCAGAGACTTAACCCACTGAGCCACCCAGGTGCCCCCATCATTAGTTTTTGATGTAGTGTTCAATAACTTATCAGTTGAGTATTAACACTCAGTGCTCATCACATCACAAGCCCTCCTAATGTCCATCACCCCTCTTCCTACTCCCCTCCCTTCTGTAACCCTCAATTTGTTTTCCAGAGTCAACAGTTTCTCATGGTTTTTCTCCGTCTTTGTTTCTTCCTACTCAGTTTTCTCTCCCTTCCCCCAGGATCCTCTGCACTATTTCTTACATTCAACATATGAGTGATACCATATGATAATTGTCTTTCTCTGCTTGACTTATTCCATTTAGCATAATCCCCTCCAGTTCTATCCATGTCGATGTAAACAGTAGGTATTCCTCCTTACTGATGGCTGAGTAATAGTCCATTATATATATGAACCATAAGAAAAGAAATTCAAAACAATATAAAACACATGTAAAGGATATTGCTGAATGATCTTCAGGTGGACTCTGCAAAGGCAGTGAGTGCAGAGGGAGAGGGAGTGCCATCTTGTTCTGGGGCTGGTCTCCTGCTCCAAACAAAGGGGCCAGCAGGGCACCGGCAACTCCAGACTGCTTCTAGCGACAGCCAAGTGCCTCCCTTTCCAACCTCGCAAAGTGTCAAACTGTGTCAAGGGAGGGTCATAGTGGGGCTGTGCTGCACTGAGGATCCGGGAGAGTGAGCTCTGTGGCACATTGATGGAGCTTGGTGACAGGTGAGCATGGAATTTCACATGGACATTCTGACTTCAGCATTGTGGGCAATGACCAGATATCTTCTACAGTGGCTACAGGAAGAAGCATCAATCTTTGGCCTCAGGAGCCTCTCTGGTGAGAGATTCTTCACACAAGTGCACTGTGTCCTATGGTTGGCAATGACCTCTGGGATTGCCACAGATGTGGGTTTCCCAAAGCAGACCAGACCAGGTTTCAGTTCAGTCATGCACAGAGACATCAGGGTTTGCTCGTTTCATCAGCATTATTGTAACACCAGCCAGATTTTACATAAGAACTGAACCTCCTCCTTTTTCACGGAAAGTTGTTTTTTTGTTTCATTTTTGATTATGGTAGTAAAGGTAGGGGGTGGGGTGGTGAATCATGCTTTGATTGTTTTTAAATTTTATTTAAAGGATGTTATAAATTGGGGCCAGTAGAATTTGAACCAACTCCTGCACAGGGCAGTGTAACATGGGAGTAGAGAAGCCCCCGTAATTGCCAGGACCAGCCTCTTCTCTTTTGCGGATGAAATAGCTCTGGGTCTGGGGGAAGTGAATGAGTGAAATACAAACCAAATGCAGGAAAGTGGGAGTTGAAAGGGCAGAGGAAGAAAAGGAACAGCAACTTTTTTTTTCTTAATCTTAAGGGCTAAATGTAAATGGACATTTTTGGGTCAATTTGGATAAGAAAAGAAACACCATTCTTTTTTTTTTTTAATATTTTATTTATTTATTTGACAGACAGAGAGCACAAGTAGGCAGAGAGGCAGGTAGAGAGAGAAGAGGAAGCATGCTCCCTGCCAAGCAGAGAGCCTGATGCGGGACTTGATCCCAGGACCCTGGGACCATGACCTGAGCCGAAAGCAGAGGCTTAACCCACTGAGCCACCCAGGCACCCCAAGACACACCATTCTTTTAAAGTAGATCGAAGCAGTGATTTTTAAAACAAAGAAAGCAGAACTAGAAAACATTGTAAGTTTTTAACCCTTTCTCTACAGGTTACCTAGACCACTTTTGATTAAGAAAACTGTAGAGGGGCGCCTGGGTGGCTCAGTGGGTTAAGCCTCTGCCTTTGACTCAAGTCATGATTCCAGGGTCCTGGAATCGAGCCCCACATCGGAATCTCTACTCAGCGGGGAGCCTGCTTCCCTACCTCTTGCTCCGCCTGCCTCTCTGCCTACCTGTGATCTCTGTCTGTCAAATAAATAAATGAAATCTTAAAAAAAAAACCCAAAATGTAAAGGGGTAGTAACTGACATAAGCAAAAGCCAAGTGGTGACATTTATCAATTTTCCACAGAGTCTTGCTTCGCAGGGTGTCTGAATGCATTGCTGGCCGTCTCTGCTCACATTCACTGGAATAGGTTGTGGCAGAATTTAGTACATAGCTCGCTTCTTCCTATATTTCTTTGTAAACTCTTAAGCATTCTTACAGAATTTTTTAAAGGTTCTTAGAGGATTCTTCAGCTAGGTGAGCCCAAAGTGGGTGCTTGGGCTGGGGATTGTTCACTAAGGCTATGGGGGACTGGATTACTTGGACGGTTTTGATTGCTGGCTTCCAGTTTTCAGTGCTAAGTACTGGCAGAGAGACCTATCCCTTTTTGTGGATGTCCGGGTGATCTTTGTTTTAAATGTGATCTTCAGTGGTTTGAATGGGTCCTCTGCTGGAAAGTTGATTTTGATTCTGAAGGTCCCCTTATATGGAGGGTTGTCAGGAACAGTAAGCCCTTGCCAAGGCAATAAATTAGCTTCATCAACCTGGATATTATGGGAGTTTTTCATTCTACATTTGCATATTTCTTCAAGCTCCTTCATCAGCCTCCTACTGGCTGCCATCTTGGATCTGCTGCTGCTGCCTAAGCCACATCTTCTTTATCCATTTATCTGCTGAAGGACATCTCAACCCCTTCTACAGTTTGGATATTGTGAACATTGCTGCAATGAACACTGGGGTGCAGGGGCCCCTTTATTTCACTACATCTGTATCTTTGGGGTAAATACCCAGTAGTGCAGTTGTGGGGTCATAGGGTAGCTCTGTTTTATATTTCTTGAAGAACCTCCATACTGTTTTCCAGAATGGCTGTACCAGCTTGCATTCCCACCAACAGTGTAAGAGGGATCTCCTTTCTCCACTTTCCTTGCCAACATTTGTTGTTTGCTATTCTCTTAATTTTAGCTATTCTAACTGGTATAAGCTGGTATCTTCATTGTGGTTTTATTTGTATTTCCCTGAAGACAAGTGATGTGGAGCATTTTTTCAAGTGTCAGTTGGCCATTTGTGCGTCTTCTTTGGGGAAATAACTGTTCATGTCTTCTGTCCATTTCTTGACTGGATTATTTGTTCTTTTGGTGTTGAGTTTGACAAGTTCTTTAAAGAGTTTGGATATTAGCCCTTTATCTGATATGTCATTTGTGAATATCTTCTCTCATATTCTGTAGTTGCCTTTTAGTTTTGTTGACTGTTTCCTTTGCTGTGCAAAAGCTTTTTATCTTGATGAGGTCCCAGTAGTTAATTTTTGCTTTTGTTTCCCTTGCCTTTAGAAATGCGACTTGCAAGAAGTTGCTGTGGCTGAAGTCGAAGGGTTTGCTGCCTATGTTCTTCTCTAGAATATATTTTTAAAAATTTTATTTACTTATTTGACAGAGAGCAAGCGAGAGAGGGAACATGAGCAAGGGTAGCAGGAGAGGAAAAAGCAGGCTGCCCACTGTGCAGGGAACCTGATGCAGGGTTCGATCCCAGGATCCTGGGATCATGACCTGAGCCAAAGGCAGATGCTTAACAACTGAGCCACCCAGCACCCCTAGGATTTTAATGGATTTCTGTCTCGCATTTAGATTTTGTTTGTCTTTTAAAAACTGTATTTTACCTCAATTTTAAAAAGAGAATTTAATTGTGTATAAAATTCCAAGTTGACCATCATTGTGATCATCATTGCTTTAAATATTATTTCTGCTCTCTGTCCATTCTGGGACTCTGATTACCCATATGTAAGACTGCTGATACCATCCCACAGGTTACCGATGCTGTTAATTTTTTTTCAGTCTTTTTTTTTTTTAATAGATATTTTTCTAGTGCTTTATTTGTTGGTAGTTTCTGTTGCACTGTGCATAGTTTCAATCTCAGGTTTCTTTCTTCTTCTTCTTCTTCTTCTTTCAATATTTTATTTATTTACTTGACGGAGAAAGAGTGCACAAGCAGGGGGAATGAGTAGCAGACAGAGTGAGAGGGAGACAGAGCCCCAATAAGGACTTGTTCCAGGATCCTGGGATCATGACCTGAGCCAAAGACAGATGCCCAATGGACTGAGCCACCCAGACATCCCTAATCTCACATTTTTTTAGCAAGGTTGTCTTTGCTGTTAATGTTAATCAGTGAATTTTTATTTTGATAATATACTTCTGACTCTAGAAGTTTTGGGGCCTTTAAAAGTATCTTTTAATTCTCTTCTCAACTTGTTCATTTTTTTCCTTAAATACTAGAATATAGATGTAATAGCTGTTATCAAATCCTTGTGTTCTAATGTTTTGTGTTCTATAATCCTTGTGTTCTATAGTTTTCTTTCTGTTTCTATTGATTAATTTATGGGTCACATGCTCCTACTTCTTGACAGTCTAGTAATTTTTAATTGAATGCTAGACACTGCATATTTGATTTATTCAGAGTATCAATTTTGTTATCTTCCTTTAAAGAATGTTGGGCTTTGTTCTGGGAGACAATTAACTTGTCCTTGTTCAGCTTAATCTTTTCCAGTCTTACTGTAAAGCTTTATTATGTCAGGCATAGTTAGCATTTACTTTAGGAATATTTTAGTTCCACTACTTTCAGGGTTAGTTTTACTTTAATTTTCACTAATTTTAGGCCTTTTAGGGTCCCTTCCGAATTTCCTGGATAGTCACTGAGAACTCTTCCCACTTGCTATTGGGAGTTTGAAAGATTCTCAGATCTGTGCCAGTCTGGAAACCATTCTGCTCATAGATCCCTTGTTACTCTTGGCCTTATCTCATGGAAGTTCACTTTACACATAGGCATATTCTATAGAGATTCCAGGTTATCTCAGTGGAGACTTTGAAGTTCTTTGTGTCTAACTACTCTCCTTTCTAGAAATGTTCCTTGCAACCTCCAGATACTTGAAATACCCTGAACTTCAATCTCTGTTACCTCAATTTAGTGAGACCTCCATGTTTGGGACCCTGCTACTCTCTGCACCAAACCCCATACCTGCTCTGTGGTCAGGAGTCTGCCTCTAATTAGAAACCTGGGCAATCATTGAGATGACCTCATTAATTTCCCTTCTTTCATGGATCACAGTTTTGCATTTCTCATTATCCAGTGTCTGAAGCCTGTTTCGTAAGTTTTGTCCATTGTTATACTTTTTTAAGGTGGAAGTTAGACTTGGTCTCTATTATTCCATCTTGGCCATCTCTGAATAAAACAAGACATCTCATGTAATAAAGAATTTAATTATTTGAATATTTAATCTGCATCAGTTCTGTCATCTTTGATTATTAAGGATGTTTGAAGCTTATTTCTAGACTTTAGTTTAGGGATTCATTGGAAGTTGACATTTTGGGTAAACCATCCTATCTCTCCTCTCTTCAGTTCAGAAATGTTTGTCCCATCCAAAATGTCATAAAGTTATATTCTTTCTACTGGTTTCAGCATGAATTAGTGTCATTCTATGACTTAGTCTTAATAAAGATATAATAGCCCCATAGTTCTGTGGTTTTGAAGTTGGTATTGACAGAGGAATCAAGAGGCAAAAATGGTTGTCTTTTTTGATTGTAAATACAGTAGTCCCACTTTTTCATAGGGGATATATGTCCTAAGGTCCCCACTGGATACCTGATATGGTGGATAGGACTGAACTGTATGTTTTTTCCTATACATACATACCTATCTGGATTATACATAGTAAAAGATTAATGCAATGATTGGTGATATAGTTAAACAAATAAAACAATATACTGTAATAAATGTATGTGGATGTGGTCTCTCCCTTTTTCAAAATATCTTAGTACTCTGTAATCTTTTGGTAAATACCTAGTAGCACAGGAACACCTGGGTGGCTCAGTCAGTTAAGCGACTGCCTTTGGCTCAGGTCATGATCCCAGGGTCCTGGGATAGAGCCCTGCATCGGGCTCTCCACTCAGTGGGAAGCCTGCTTCTCCCTCCTCCTTTGATCTCTCTCACTTTCACTCTCTCTCAAATAAATAAATAAAATCTTATGGAAAAAAAAAAAAAACCTAGTAGCACAATTGGTGGATCATAGGGTAGTTTTATTTTGAAAAGGGTAGGGTAGATATATACTGATGTTTACAGGAGCATTATCTACAATAGCCAAATTATGTAAATTACCCAAATGTCCATTGGCTAATGAATGAGAAAAGAATATGTTGGGTGTGTGTGTCACACACACACACACACACACACACACACAGGAATATTACTCAGCCATAGAAAGGATAAAATCTTGCCATTTGCAATTATACAGTTGGAAGTGGAGAGAATTATGCTAAGTGAAATAAGTCAGAGAATGAGAAATACCATATGATTTAACTCATGTGGAATTTAAGAAACAAAACAAAGGATCACAGAGGGAAAAATGAGAGAGAAACAAAGAAACAGACTCTTAACTATAGAGAACAAACAGATGGTTACCAGAGGGGATCAAGCTAGGGGGATGAGTTAAATAGGTGGTCGAGATTAAGGAGTACACATGTCATGAACATCGAGTATTGTATGTAAGTGTTGAATCACCAAATTGTAGCCTGAAACTAATATTACATTGTGTATTAACTAACTAGAATTAAATAAAAATTTAGAAAAAAAGGAAAAAAACCCCACAAATATCTTAGTATTCTGTACGCACCTGCCATTTTCTTGTGATGATGTGAGATGATAAAATGCCTACATGATGAAGTGAAGTGAGGTGAACAATGTAGATATTGTGACGTAGTGTGAGGTGACTAATGATCTTCTGATACCTCAGAAAGAGGTTTATCTGCTTCCAGACCACAGTTGACCGTTGGTAACTAAAACTACAGAAAGCAGGACCATGGATAAAGGAGGTGGGGGAGCCTATTGTACAGGTAACATTGCCTGATAGTTCCATCTAATCTTTTATCAACTTGCCTATGTGTGCTAACTAGCTGTGTGAACTTTTAGAAGTAACTTACTTTTATACCTCAGCGACCTTATCTTTATTTGTAAGTGTACTTTCCTGGTAGAATGATTGTGAGGATTAAGAACTTAATATGTCAAGAGCTCAGAACCTAGTGATCACTTAATAAATGTTAGCTATTTTCTGGCTTCTTTACATATTTTTTTTCTTAAAGCTTACGGCCCTACTTATACTTTTCAACTCTGTTTCCTGCTAGTTAAGATTTTAATGAAGTAAGGTAATTAGGTCAAAAAGTATAGCAGATACCTCAGGAAATATGTTAATACCTAGAAATATTTTCAGAGATAGTTGAAAGTATACTGATGACATTGCATGATTGTAGAATGCATAGCAGCCTACCATACAATGTAACTTCAATAAGATGAAAACAGAGAGGGAGGCAAACCATTCAGACACAACAACTGGATATTTTAAAAAGTAAAAACTAAAGATTTTACTGTGAAAATTATAATAAATTGCCATCCCTTATTTTTGAGTAGTGCTTCAGTGTAGTTTTTCAGATACTATTTCAGTTGGCTCCTCTCCCTAAGCTATAGGATAATCAAGAGTGAGTTTAAGGGGTGCCTGGCAGCTTAGTCTGTTAGGCAGACATTTTGGCGCAGGTGGTGATCTCAGAGTCCTGAGATCGAGCCCCCCAAAGGTTTCCTGCTCAGTGGGGAGTCTGCTCCTCCCCCTCATTCCCCACTCCACCCCCCACTCCGGTGCATGCTGTCTCTCCCTCTCTCCAAAAAAAGAAATCTTAGGAAAAAAACACCAAAAACTTAGGGGTGCCTGGGTGGCTCAGTCAATTTAGCATCTGCCTTCAGCTCAGGTCACGATCTCAAGCTCCTAGGATGAAGCCCTGCATCAGGCTTCCTGCTTAGCAGGGAGTCTGCTCTCCCTCTGCCTGCTGCACCCCCAGCTTGTGCTCTCGGTCTCGGTCTCTCTCTCTCTCTCAAATAAATAAATAAATAAATAAATAAATAAAATCTTTTAAAAGACAAAAGGAAAAAACAACAACAACAAAAAAAACCCAGTCATTTTGAAAGGTAGGTTTCTACAATGAATTCTGGAACACTGAAAAGAAATGAGAAAAAAAGATCATTTGGATCACTAAAAAAACCAAAAAAAAATAGGTTTCTGATTTTCATTAAAATATGATGACTTGCCCAGAATTATTATTTATATTTAGGAAGAAATTTAAATTGTTGAGTTTTTAAAGATTAAACTGTCCTGGCTGGTACAGCTTATTGATGTTTGTTTAACTTAAGATTTTAATTCCAATGTCTGTAATTCAGCAATAATGATAACTTTGGTCTTGACAACTTTCAGCTCTGGAATAGGAAATAACATATTTCATTTTCTGAGCCTTTTGGGCATCTAGTATTTTTGAACATTATACTAAAAGAATTAAGAAAAGACCTCTTAAAAAATAAACTGATAGTAAGGAGGTAAGAATAATAAAAACATTTTTCTACATATTCTCCCTTCTTTTAAACTTATAAAACTCTTCATGTATTTAGTAAAAGATTCAGGTTAAATGAGCACTCGACCTCTAAGGGATAAGAAAGGTGGCATTTTTAATATTTCTACTAGTCAATTTTGAAAGGCAAATATTTTCATGATTAAAGAGTTTGGCAATTCAAATTATTACTGAAGTTTTTTGAATAAAAAAAGTGTATAATTTTGATTAGGATAAAAGAAGCTCTTTTCTAATTCAGTAAAAATGATACTTGAATACTTCTACCTTTAAATCAAGTTTATTACAGTTGGGGCTCTCACTTGGCCAGTTAGAACTGATCAAACGTAGCGTGTGTAATCTGTCAATTTTATTTTTTGGACTTTGTGCACTGGGGCTAAGTAGGCCCCAGTGGCTATAAATATGACTAATATTATTTAAATAAATGATATCATCTCCTATACAGCACTGCTGAACTATTTCATAATGGACAGCTGGACTGATCCAGGCCAACATAATGGGGGAAGGGTTTGTCTTGAATGATCTGTCAGCCTCTTTGGCCAAGATCCTGTATTTCAAGGCTTTCCTTCTCTTCCTCTGGAACTGATTCTCCTCCATCCTTTTGTTCTAGTTCATTTTGGCCAGATAGCATTTGGAGTGGTAATTCACAGTAAGCTCTCAGTAGCTTAGAATTATTTTCTCAGTGAATAAACTTATATTTATATATTTATATCTTAAAGAGGGTTTAGCAAAAGGGCACAGCCCCAAAGAACCCCAAATGGTAGCATTTTGGGTTTTAAAATGGGGAGAATTTTTGGTCTTTGGGTATTGGAAGCCATGCTATACCCATTCTATGAATATTAGTAAATGGCATGGGCTAATAAATCCAATCCTGTTGGTAAGGAAAAAAATTACTAAGAATTCTGGAAAGAAATAGTGGATCATGAACTAACAACTGCCTAATTGAACCAATAATTATTGAATTCCGACTATATGCTCTAGTTTTCTTGCCCATCTTAGATTGTGGTGGCTACATTTTTAGAAGTCTAAGTCAAGATATATATAAAAAATCATTTTCAGATTTGTGTAGGTTTACATAGTCTTCATAGGAAATTAAACTAAAATTGGCGCACCTGGGTGGCTCAGTGGGCTAAGCCTCTGCCTTCAGCTCAGGTCATGATCTCAGGGTCCTGGGATCGAGCCCCATATCGGGCTCTCTGCTCAGCAGGGAGCCTGCTTCCCCCTCTCTCTCTGCCTGCCTCTCTGCGTGCTTGTGATCTCTCACTCTGTCAAATAAATAAATAAAATCTTTTTAAAAAAACCAACTTAAGTCAGTTCTACATATATTGTCTTAGTTTGGACTGCCTTATTATTATTATTATTTTTTATTGTGGCATCTTTGTCATCAAAATAAGATGAAAACAGAGAGGGAGGCAAACCATTAGTTTGGACTGCTTTAAGAAAAGTGCCATAGGGGCGCCTGGGTGGCTCAGTGGGTTAAAAGCCTCTGCCTTTGGCTCAGGTCATGATCCCGGAGTCCTGGGATTGAGCCCCGCATCGGGTTCTCTGCTCATCAGGGAGCCTGCTTCCTCCTCTCTCTCTCTTTCTGCCTACTTGTGATCTCTGTCTGTCAAATAAATAAAATAAAATCTTAAAAAAAAAGATAAATGCCATAGACAGGATGACTTAAACAGTAAACACCTAGTTTTCACTGTTCTGGAGTCTGGGAGGTCTAAGATGAAAGTGCTGACTGATTAGGTTCCTGGTGAGGGCCCTCTTCCTGGTTTACATATGGCTGTTTTCTTGCTATGCCCTCACATGCCGGAGAGAAGTGGCAAGTTCTTTGGTGTCTCTTCTTAGAAGGACACTACTCCTGTATGAGGGTCCCATCTTCATGACTTAATTGCCTCCCATAGGCCCAGTCTCCAAACACCATCCTACTGGGGGTTAGGGTTTCAACATATGAATATGGGCGGGGGGCACAAACATGTGGTCCAAAATCTAGATATTTTCCTGATACAAAACCCTGGTCCCATGGTTGCCTTGGGCAGTACATAGTGGTTAAGAGCACCGGTCTTAGGGTACCTGGGTGGCTCAGTGGGTTAAGCTGCTGCCTTTGGCTCAGGTCATGATCTCAGGGTCCTGGGATCGAGTCCCGCATCGGGCTCTCTGCTCAGCAGGGAGCCTGCTTCCCTCTCTCTGCCTGCCTCTCTGTCTACTGTGATCTCTCTCTGTCAAATAAATAAATAAAATCTTTAAAAAAAAAAAAAAAAGAGCACCAGTCTTAGAGTCCAGCAGATCATTCTGAACTTGCTTTTTGCCAAATGCAGATAGTAATAGATCCATTCTCCTATGACAGTTATGAAGATTCAGTCCTATAAGGATATCCTGTGTGTCATCTAGTATGGTGCCAGAAACAAGGGAAATGCTCACTAAATTGTAGTTATTCTAATATGTTAATGTTACTATTTAATCAAAAATACTGCTTATGGGGGCATCTCTTGTATGGGAGGAAGGAGTCAAAGAGATGGTAGGAATAAAAATTCGCATAAATAAGCAAATTCAGGAGCTACTTTGTGGGTCAGTCACAGGGAGTGGAACAGCAGGTACAAGGCAGGGAGAAAAACACACCGCATGGAGCCAGCTGCAAGGGCGCGTCAAGAAGGATGTGAACATAGCAGGCATGTGGCTAAGGGAGTTCAAGGTTTTTTTTTTTGTTTGTTTGTTTTGTTTTGTTTAAGATTTTTTTTTTTTTTATTTATTTGACAGAGATCACAAGAAGGCCAAGAGACAGGCAGAGAGAGAGGAGGAAGCAGGCTCCCTGCTGAACAGACAGCCTGATGCGGGGCTCGATCCCAGGACCCTGGGATCATGACTTGAGCCAAAGGCAGAGGCTTAACCCACTGAGCCACCCAGGTGCCCCAAGTTCAAGATTTTTGTCAGAACAGTCACTCTGCTGCTAGCCGCCCTGTCCCTGGAAACCCCACCTTATGATAATGAAATTATTATAAGAAAGATGATGCCCACATGGGGAAATTATAATTACAAGGGGAGTCAGACATCCTTTAGTCAGCTCCACTTTGTGGGAAAGCTGGGGGGGGGAGTGGGGGGTGGAGTAAGTAATGCAAAATGAACTCTTGTAGGAAATTGACTTAGAAACAAAAAGGGTGTGTGGAGACTTTTTTTTTTTAATTAATTTATTTATTTTCAGAAAAAACAGTATTCATTATTTTTTCACCACACCCAGTGTTGGAGACTGTTGTTTAAGACCTTTGGATATTGCTAATTTCTTCCTTGACCTACTGACTCCCCTCGATTTGGCACAAGTAATAAAGCACACAGGTGTCTGTGTTTTCCTGTTCCTTTTTTTTTTTTTTTAAAAGATTTTATTTATTTGCCAGAGATAGAGAGAGTACACACAAGCAGGCAGAGAGGCGGGCAGAGGCAGCGATGAGAGAAGCAGGCTCCCCGCCGAGCAAGGAGCCCGATGTGGGACTCGATCCCAGGACCTTGGAATCATGACTTGAGCCGAAGGCAGCGGCTTAATCAACTGAACCACCCAGGCGTCCCTTCCTGTTCTACTTATTAGCATTGTCAGCTATTTAAAGAAACAGATGGAGAAAAGGTGAAAGTGTTTTCTTCTGATCCCTGGAGGAGGTTAGTGCGTTTCAGGGCAACCTCAGAGGACGGTTAGTGTTTTGTTCCTCATCCTTAACATTGCCTGAAAAGAATGGGCCCACCCAGAACAAGGAATAGAGCAGGGAGTCAGAAATCATGATTTGTTTCATGTACATACAGATGCATATATATGCATACATACGTGTATATAATGTGAGCTAATGTCTTTGGTAGGGCACATGGAACCAAGATCCTTGGGCTTAGAATTTTGGATCTATTTGGAGAAAGTACACAGAACAGAATGGCATGAGCAGCACATCCATATGGTCAGTGTAATGTGGAGTAAAATTGCATCCTGTGTCTTGCTGTTTAAGGGAATGTGTAAGTCAGGAGGGATGA